>NC_059139.1:22090378-22393409 GCF_020740605.2 Lemur catta | reverse complement strand
TTAGCCAGGCATGGTGGTGTGCACCTGTAATCCCAGCTACTCAGGAGACTGAGGTGAAAGGATCACTGGATCCTGGAAGTTTGAGGCTGCAGTGAGTGAGCTGCGATCACATCACTGCACTCCAGCCTGGGTGACGGAGTGAGACATTTTCTCTATAATATACCTCTATCTCTATATCTATCTCTAATCTATGTATCTATACCTGAACTCAGAACAAAGCCACAGCATTGTACAATACTGATGGGTACCATAGTGTGTTTATTCACTATGTGATGTTTATGCACATACAGTCACACAGAGCCATGGAATATTTGGTGCTTGTTTTTTAAGAACGTAACAGATGCACTGCAATTGTGTTTTCAGAGGGAATTCTTTATAATATTCAAATCAATTGTTCAAATCAATAAAGTAATAAGCCATTAGTTTTTCATTAGCAGTGCTCTTAAGAGAATTACCTAACCATAAACTCACTGATATAATCTGTACTTATTTTTAAAGGAGAGAGAGAATGAAGATAGACAGTAAAGAATGCCATACTTCACAGGTAAAAGAAAACTTTTCAAAAGGCAGCCCCTGCAATGTGAAATTTAAGATGATTACTTGGTGATGAGGACCTCCTAGTGAAGCCAAGTCTGGACAGAACATTGATACGGTTGAATTTCTGTTGTTTTCTTAAAGCCAACTATGCTAAACTAAGGAATTAATAAGCACTATATCATTTCATCCTAACAGTAACCGTAAAAGATAAGAATTATAATTATCCTCATTTTACAAGAAAGAAACTAAGTTTGAGATTAGGAAAATAACATGCTAAAGATCACCCAACTAGAAAAAGTGGAACTAGGGTTTAGACCCAAAGAGCCTGTGCTCTTGAACACTGGCCTAGAATGACTCCTAGGATGTTAGTCCAAGATGAGTTTGCTGCTACCTGTGATGCCATTGTTGGACCCAAGCCTATAATTTCTAAAGTTTCTTTTGCTTGTCCAATGGCCATTTGTTTGTCCTTCTTTCTCTAAGCTGGGGCACACGAGGAGCCAGGTCAGCTTAGAGGTGAGGGACAGGGAAGGGTCAGGAAGGTACCTTTCACTTGGGCATTGATGTAAATGAAACATAGACTCCAAGCCACTTAGAAGCTCCTTCAGAGCAAAGGGCATCTTACAAGCCCACATTCCAAGGGCTGTGCTGGCTATACAATAGGGAACCAATAAATGGCTATTGATTAGTCACGAATACCTAATTTTTCTGGTTAATGTGTGGTGTGTGTATGCATGTACACATGTGTGATATATACGTAATGTACCTATTATTAGAATATTAGATCTATTCTAACCTGATGTGTACAAGCTCATATACAGTTGTCTATGAGTGAGAAAAATCCTAGATGTGGTCAAAGACTCGATTTTCTAGAACACAAGCAAACTGTACATGAGTTTTGGTTTGTGGATTGGTATTTTACTGATACATGTTCATGAACAGGGCATTGAAGGGACATTAGCTCTGGGGACACATATGATTTCCAGTATGGATTTGCGATGTGGTCATAGTCCATAAGTGATTAGGAATTCCTTTCAACAGTCTGGAATTGGGTCTCTATCACTGGTTCTGTCTCAGGAGCTCAATACTAAAAGATGTATCCATTTTAATAGGGGCAACACTGGGCAAAAAATCAAGCCTTCAGCATGTTTATCAGGTTGGCGTTCTCTTGCTCTGCAATGCATGGTGATAGATAAGAAATTGATCTGTGCAGATCAGCACTGTTTAATAGAAATGTAATGTAAACTACATATATAATTATATATTTTTTGGTAGCCACATTAAAAAGGGCAAAAAATAAATGGATAAAATTAATTTTAATGTAATTGAATATATCTGAAATATTATCATGTGCCACATGTGGTGCTCTCCACATTTCAAGTATTTTATAGGCCAGTGAGGCTAGTGGCTACCATATGGGAAATCCCAGTTCTACATCCTAACTCCTTGTCCAATTTTCAAATCACAAGACTTCTAGATGACTCTTGGTAAAAAGCTGTCAAAGAAAATGATGCTTATTTTTAAATATTTTTATGGATCTAAAGAAATCTAATCAATCAATAACTATACAAAATTTTGAATCTCTGGAAGCAACAGGAAGGAACATACAAATGGCAGATCTGTGACAAAAAGGAGAGGGAGCAGGAAGAGAGGGAAGAGGAAGAGAGGAAGGAGGAACCAAAGGAGAAAGAAGAAACTTCATTATAGGCAGTTATATATAGTAAGTAAGGGTTAAAGCTTATTTGAACACATGGACATTCAAGCAAGTGGCTTGATGACTAAGCTGCAAAAGAGACCATTCCTGGGTGAGCATAGACAATCGTAAATATATTTAACTAAAATGAATGAAAATGGAGTTTGCAATGTTATGACTAATACAGTCTGGCTTTGTGTTGAGTTTTTAATGAAGCTTGACTAAAAATACTGTTGCTGATTTAATCAGTTGTTATGCTAAGAGCACTTATTATCCTCCTGTAAGTAAAGACAAATCTTACATGAAGCGTTGGAAAAATGAAAAAGAGTTGATAAGTGATCAGGTAATTTATGAGTGTAAGGATAGAGAGGAAAAGTGGCCAAACTGACATGTTCACAATTTCTCTACAGGACGCTGAGGTTCCCAAACGAGGCTTTCTGTTCCCAAATCTCACAGCTCACCTGGGAACAAAGTGATCTAAGATGCCACATAAAGAAGAAGTGTGATGTCTTTGTAGAAAAAGATCTTGCTAGTAAATAATTGATTATTCTCATGGACTGGGGTTCTCAGGCTTGGTTGATTTCAGACTTACATTGTATCCCTTAAATAGTTTGAAGAGGTAACTTGAAGAGAAGCCTCCAGCTCCTGGGGCCATTACTTAAGAACTGTGAAAACCCAGAGTTAGTTACTGCCTCAGTTTTCTCATTTATAAAGTTGAAATAATAATAGTACTTATTTCATAGGTTTGTTTGGAGAACTAAAGGAGATAATTACTTAGCAAAGTGCTTTGCACAGAGTAAACATTTGGTAAATAAAGTGTCTTGTATTCATTTTGTCCTATACCTCCAGTGTCAAGAATAATGCCTAGCACATAGTAGGCACTCTTTATCTGTTGAACCAATGAATAACCCAATTTCACATCAGGTACCAAAGCATAGGTTTTGTTGCTAAGACTGAAGACTTTGGTCATCAAGAAAAGATGAGAAAAAAATGTTAGCAACGGATGGGACCTGAAGATAGCATATAAACCTACAGAGCAGAAGTTCCTACTTTTTTGGGATCATTGTTTCCTTTGAGAATCCAGTGAAAGATGTAGACAGCCTAACCACAAAATTTTAGGTAGTTGTATATACAGATATCCAAGAATCTTCCAGTCTATATATGACTTTCATGTTAAGAGCTGCTCATGAGTTTAGAAAGCCTGAGGAGAATGAAAAAAAGACAGGCATGTAGAAGGATCTCAAGGATTTGGCTCCTCTCCTCTTTCCTACCCCTACACACACACACACACACACACACACACACACAGGGTTTGCATTAGACAGTTCTACACCAGGGACTGTAGAGTGAGTTTCCAGAGATTTGGGTTAACAAAGAGACTATAAAAGGAATAAAGAACTATAAATCATTTTAATTAAAGAGACACAGAAACTCAGATTGTGCATGAGGAAGCAGATTTGGGATGTTGACTCATCTTGCACCCAGGCTGCTTTATTAGGGTGAATGCCAAGAAGAAAAACTGACCCCAGGATGGGGGTGGCTGCAGGAGTCCAGCCACAAATGAGGTGCTGCTGCCTCTTGGGCTAGTATTTTGAGTAATAGATTCCAGGCCCAGAAGGGTTCACGTGGACTTTAAAGTCATGGATGCTGGACAAATTTATAAGTTCTCATTGCAGTGGTCACAGGCTGCCTCCAACCTTCCCCTAAGACTGTACGTTCAGCTAAGGATCAGGAGAACATGTTCCTTCCTGGACCGTGCAGGAGGGAGGGGTCGTCAATATCTGCCTTCGCTTGGGCAGGCTCAGGCCACACCTCCAATGAGTCAAGGCCCCTTAGGGTTTGTTGGCTTGTTTTCCATTGTGGTTTGCTGAGATTTTTTTTTTTAAATTAATGTTTACAATTTTCTTCTTAAAGTGAGCTTGAACACCACCCCCACCCCATTTCCATGAAGAATAAACCCAACTGTCATTAATAACATTCCCATGTTATTAATAGAAGATCAGTTTTTATAATTTTTAAGTTTGTATATTAACAACTGTTTGGGAGAAAAAAAAAACTGAAAACGTGATCCTTGCCTTCAGATTAATAATAAGTCAAAAATATGTTCCTCAGGCAACTGTGTGTGCCAGGCACTGAGGGACACAATGGCCCTTGGGGCACAATGGCGCACAGTGTGGATGGGAGAGACTGCTGTCACAAAGAAGTTCACGGCCCAGCAAGGCAACAGGCAAGCAATCGCAAGTCTGGCGAAGCCTGGGGTGCAGTGGGGACATACAATTTGGGGGCCTAAACTAAATTGGAGGTGGAAGGTGTGATTGGGAAAGGCTTTCAAGAAACTTAAGTTCACTTTAAGAAACAAAGTAGTCCACACCAGGCAATATAGTGCCCTCTGAGTTGGACTAAGCCAAAGAAGATGTAAGAGTTAAAGGGATCAGGAAGGCAGCTGGGACTTGAGTTTGTCTTTGACGGGGAGGTAAATGGAGATGGAAAAGGTTGAGTTTTTCTGGAAACAAAATGATGTAAGTTGCAGCATAAGGAAGCAGCATGAAGTATTTATAGAAAAAGATGGTGACTGGCCTCGCTTGTGTATACGATTCCAAGCAGGAGGGAGATTTGATTTACTGAGATGAGCCTGGACTAAAGGAATCTGTCTGATGCATCCAGATATAAGAGAATAAAGATCTAAATCATGGAAATCGACATAGATAGATAAAACTAAGGAACAAAGGAGTTTTATGATTAGCTGTGTGTAAATCAAGAAGCTCATTAGGAGGCTTGCAGCTCTCTGGCCAGTTACAATGGTGGGCTTAGTGCAAATTTGGAAGAGGAGATGGGGAGGGCATAACAAATGTAGTTTTAAACATTTTGAGTTTGCAGATTATTATTATTATTAATCATGATTTCTTCATCAGAACCACTTGCTGATTGGTTTGACTTCCTAATGACAACTTTCCTGAACTACATTCTAAATCGTGGGATAGGGAACGGTTTTCTTGTATGTATCGTAAATGAAGCTGTCAGAAAAAGAAAACAAACTTCCTGAATATTCAGAGAGCTTCGTTCAGGGTGTAATTGGGTTGGTCTCATGCTCCATGTGAAATAATGCGCCCACGGGGTTTTTCTCCATTTAGGTGTGCAGCCCACATAGATTATAAATTTTGGCAAATTTAATTTAACCAATACTTACTGAGCACGTACAGGGGATATAAGATTGAGATTTTGTTTGCCTCATGGCAATTCTTTGAATATAAAGGAGGCCAGTTTTTTCATTTGGTGATTTAATTACCCTTCTAATTTTGTTTTTGTGATGACCATTCATTGAAATGTCTTTGTTCATAGTAAAAAGATAAACCCACACTCAGAAATTATCTGAATTTGTGGTATAAATTAGTGGGGTTTGGCTGAAAAATCCATTTCTATATTATTAAAAAAAAAAGCTCAAATGCAAGACAAGATTCACATTAAAAACAGCCTTTTTAATACTGAGAGAAAAAGAGTCTGTTTTAAGGATTATCTTGAGGCCTTCCACCCTTGGGCCAGATGGGTCATTGCAGATGGGTTGCTGGTCCATAAAACATGGTATTTAGCTCACATCGTGAGCATTAGGCCTTCCTATTATCTTCCCATATTTGTATCTGCCTTGGCTTCCTGTACAGGCTTTAGTCTTTGTAAGTGGTGGTTTCTTTCACCGATTTGTCTTTCGTTTTCCCACATGCCGTAGAGGTAGACACCTTTCACTCTGCCAGCCTCACCTCCTGCTGCAAGAAACTTCTTGTGTTCTGTTCACACCTGAAGGCTATATGGGGTCACTCTAGGACAGCTGGAGGACCCAGAAGCTCAATGCTCCCTGGCTTTCCTCCCAATTTCTTAGCACATTAAGTCTGTGCTGGAAGTGTGGTTCTTTCATTTTGAATGTATTTCTCTTGAGAAATATTTGGGGGAAGTTTCTGGTGAGTAAATTTTTGCTTTTTATACTTTATATCATACCCTAATACGCTTTATCATTTCTATAAATTAGGTCTCTAAAGACCTTACTAAGTGACATAGCATTGGCCGGCAATTTTCTCTTCTTATGACAAAAACATTCAAAACTTCATGAAAAAAAATATGCATGTATTTAACTGAGGCTTTTCACTAATTCAAAACAAGTATTCTCTAATTAATAACAATTAATGAAGTTTGTTCTCTTTCTAAAGAGGATATGGTATTTAATCTAAAACATTATGTCAAGAGCAGGCCTGAAGCAAAAATAAAGTATCAGAATTATCAGACAGAAGTAAATAGTAATGTAACTTAGTTAGCTGATTTTATATTTCTTTTTGAGATAATTAAGAACTAGAAAAACAGTCATTCAGTAAATACTATAAACATGTAAAAGATACTGCAGCTGCTTGTATATTGCCACTGGGTTACATGAGCAGTGGAAAGGACAGCCTGCCGGAGGGAGCCCCGTGCCCACCGCACGGCCCGGACCAAGTACCAGCTGTTGCTGTCCGGGCTCGTGGTCGTTACTGGCTCCATCAACACGCTCTCGGCAAAGCGGGCGGACAACGTCAGGGCCCAGGGCCGCGGAGGGGGCAAGGAAGACAGCTTCCAGCATCCCTTCCTCCAGGCAGTGGGCATGTTCCCGGGAGAGTTCTCCCTCCTGGCCACCTTCTCCCTCCTCCGGTGCAGAGCTGCAGGGTGGTCAGACTCCAGCGCGGACCCCCAGCAGCCCTTCACCCCACTTCTCTTCCTGCCCCCAGCCCTCTGTGACATGACGGGGACCAGCCTCGTGTATGTGGCTCTGAACATGACCAGGGCCTCCAGCTTCCAGATGCTGCGGGGCACAGTGGTCATATTCACAGGCCTGTTCTGGGTGGCCTTTCTGGGCCGGAGGCTGGTGCTGAGCCCGTGGCCGGGCGTCCTGGCCACCATCGTGGGGCTGGTTGCTGTGGGCCTGGCCGACCTCCTGAGCATGCGTGATGATCAGCACAAGCTGAGCGAAGCGATCGCAGGAGACCTGTTGATCGCCAAGACCCAGAGAGATTATCGTCTCCATCCAGATGGTGCTAGAGGAGGTTTGTCTACAAACACAACGTGCATCCACTATGGGCAGTCGGCACCGAGGGCCTCTGTGGCTTGCTGATCCTCTCCTCGCTGCTGGTGCCCATGGACTACGTGCCCGCTGGCTCCTTCGGTGGAAACCCTCACCGGATGCTGGAGGATGCCCTGCGCGCCTTCTGCCAGGTGGGCCGGCAGCCGCTTATCGCCCTGGCACTGCTGGGCAACATCAGCAGCATCGCCTTCTTCAACTTTGCGAGCATCAGCGTAACCAAGGAGCTGAGCGCCACTACCCACATGGTGCCGGACAGCTTGCGCACTGTCGTCCTCTGGGCACTGAGCCTGGCGCTGGGCTGGGAGGCCTTCCACGCGCTGCAGATCCTCGGCTTCCTCATCCTCCTGATGGGCACCGCCCTCTACAACCGGCTGCACCACCTGCTGCTGGCCCGCCTGTGCCCGGGCCGGCCCCTGGCAGAGGAGGGAGAGCAGGAGAGATTGCTGAGTGGCACCCACACTCCCGACAATGATGCCAGCTGAGCCTCCGCTGAGGCCCCTGCTGCCACTTGGGTGCTCCTCATCCTGAGGCTGAGGCCACACAGGCTGGTGGGCCTCGAGTGCCCTGTCCCTATAGTCCCCCAGGCCAGCTGCTGCCACAGAAGTTGACACGACACCCAAGTCCTCTTTTCTCACCACACCCTGCAGGGTGGTGTTACCCAGCCCCCACAGGCCTCTGAGCCCCTCCTGCAGCACTAGTGCTAGATCATGAAGTTGAATGGCAGGAATTTGCAACCCTAGTATTTCTGGATCATAGACTAGATTATCATAATAGATCATCTAGTTTATGAGTCATAAGCTAGATTTGGTTCTCCGACGATCAGTGAGCAAGTTTAAACCAGAACTAAGCACTGCGTTTCCTAAAACTTGTAGGATATTCCCTAAACCTGTCTAGAGACCTGGGTTTCAGGCCAGACTCTGCTGCAAACCCAGTGTCTGTCCCCCCAGCATGTTGCCTAGTTGGACTGTGCCTTGGTGTTACCCTCCGGAAAGTAGGTGTTGATGCTGTGGCCTTTGTTGCCTCTGGCTCTAGCATCCTGTGGCCTATGATCGTGCCCACCCTGAGGAAAGGGTAACAGCCCGTTCACTAGAGATGCCCCTCTGCTGTGGCACCTCCCCCCCTGTGCCTGTTTTGATACCTTTGCTCACATCCACCCCCCAACACACAAGGCCTCCCTGCCCTTGAGAGATTACTAGGGCAGTTGCAGCCCTTGATAATCATTTTGTGAACTGTTTACCTTTGCTTTGAAAGATAAGGAAACTGAGGCCCAGAGATGTCAGTTGTTTGGCAAGAGGGGGCTCCTGGTCAGCTCTGGCCGAGGACCTGGGGGACCCCCGGGTCGTGCAGCCACGTGATGCTGCAGCAGACTGGGGCCTGGAGCACATCTGGCACTCGGTCCCATCCCCAGCAACCGGCCTGCATGGAAACCTCCGGGATGATGGACTCACTAGGATGCCACCATTTAGAGCAATACCAGTACCCTGGGCCTTGTGTTAAGTGCTTAACACATTCTCTCACATAACACCCTTCACAGGTGGGTACAGATGAAGAAACTGTGGCCCAGAGAAGGTGAAGAGACTTCCTCATGGAGCCACTATTCCAACCTAGATTTCCCTGATTCCAGATCTGTGGCTCACCTACCCTACGGGTCTCTGTGGGGTGTTCGGGGTGGGTTTCCTATGGCTGGGCTGGAAGCCTCTTGTACGGTTGTCCTTCAGGTAACCCTGACAGACGAAAGTGATCCCAATGCTGGGAGCCACTTGAGGTCCAAGTGGGTCCTTGGCTTCACACAAGAAAGAATTCAGGAGCAAGCTGACAGTAAGAGAGTGAAAGCAAGATTTATTCAGAAACTATAGAAAGTCTACTTCACAGATAGAGTAGAGGCTGGCCCTCGCTGCAGAAGAGAACAAGTCTCCTTGGTTCCTGTTGCCTTTCTATTTAAACAACAGGCTAAACAAGCGGAGGAATATTCATGAAGGGTCGGTGTTCCTCCACCATCTCTGTTCTAACCAGATGGAACTTGCCCTGCCTCCTTCCTGTTTTGATTAGGGCAATTTGAAACTTTGTTTTGAGATTTTGTGACTCAAATAATGCTGCAGCAATACCCAAACCAATACCCAAGGCAATGCCTATGTCCAAAGCAGTACCTATGCAGTACCTACCAGTTCCCTGTCTCAACCCCACCCGGAAGAGAAGGGAGGGCAGGACCCCAGGGAGCTGAGCAGCCCCTAGTTACAGTGTTGCTCGAGGGGCACTAGGTGAGTGGACAGGTGGCGTGTGGCCTCAAGCCATTTTTCTGGGCAGCTTAGTCATAAACAAAGCACCTAATGTCTTCCCTAAAATAGCCTCTGAGGGAAGGGAGCTTTTAACAAGAGAAGCCCTCAAGCTGTATGGGATTCCAGCAGGTTATTAATGTGGGATTCTTTTGGGTGGGGAGGTCCATTCCCCCAGCTCTGAGTCCCAGGGGCTCTGAGCTTCTCTGAGCCACGGTGTCTGTCATGGGAAGAAAGAAATGCACAGTGACGGTGGTGGAGATGACAGCTGCTCTGTCCAAAATGTGGGGCCTTAGAATGTAGTTTTGGACTTTCATTTTTGATAAAAGAAAAGGAAAATTGGCAAAAAAAAAAAAAAAAAAGAAACAAAGAAACAAAGAAAGAAAAATGGAAAGGACAAAAAACACTGGGGAAAAGTTAAGAGACCAAGGATGAGATAGGGTATGAAAATGGGTTAGGGAGACACATGTACCAGAAGGAAAAGGAAACACACAAAGGAAATTATAAAGAAGTTGGACAAGAGGGAGATGAGTGAGCATTTCTTAGATGTTGCCACACTGCTTTCATCATACTTTGCCCTTCATTTGGGCTGTGGCTTTAGAAAATGTTTACTCTTTATTTTCTGTCATTTCAAAAAGGCAGTTTAAGCATTGTTCTGAGTTCTCTAACTTTAGCCCTTACCCTTCAGATGTTCTGTTCTTAATGATCTAGCCCTTAGGTATGGGAAATTATTAATATTTAATATGTCAAAAAACAATAAGCAAGATAATATTAATCCCTAGGATTGGATTTGAGATCAGCTCACTAGATATATTGAGTCCAAGACAGACATAGCCAGTGAGCTGACGGTTCTCCACCTCTGCCTTAAGTAATTATAACAGAGAACACACTTGCTGACATAATGACTGTGCTGCTGATTATAATGCCATGCATGTGCGTGCACACACACACAACAAAGATACCTTTCTTCTGGCAAAACTGGTTAGCATGGAGGTGACTGATGCCAATTTAGCTATATTTTCCCATAGTTCATAATGTTTTCTCATATTCTGTGCCAAGAGCCAGGCTTCACTTTTGGAGCAGCCCCAAGAAATTACAGAGAACAAAGATAAAGAAAAATTGTTTTTATATTTAGCATCTCTCATGTGATTGCAGTCAGATATCAGCTAGGGCTACAATCATTTGAAGGCTCAACTCAACTAGCTGTTGAGGATGAATCCATGACATTACTGTCCATTTCTTGCTGGCTTTTGTGAGGGGCTCAGCCAGGACTACCATCTGGGGACCTCAACCTTCCTGTGAGCCTCTCTGTGGGGCCAACTGGGCTTCCTAAAAGTATGGTAGCTGACTTCCAAGAGGGGATATCCTAAGAGCGTATTTGTCCACAGGCCCAAGCGGAAGTTCCAAAGCCTTTTTATGACCCAGATTCAGAAATTCCAGAATGTAAATTCCACTGCATACTATTCATCAGTAAGTCACTAAGTCTTACCCAAATCCAAGGAAGGGGAATTAGACTGCACCATTCAATGGAAGAAGTAGAGAAGATTTTGTGGCCATCTTTAAATCAATTTTAGAGATCTAGGTTCAGATGGTAATTCTAATTTTCTAGCTGAGAGAAAGTTATAAAATTTCTTTTTCCATTTTCAAAACAGGGATGACACTATCAATGATAGGAGGTTATTGCAATGATTAAACTAAATTACATCATGTGGTTTCATTCCTTGAAAATGACATGCTATACGTGTATATGCATATAGATAATGTATATACCTGCAAATGATGAATATAGAGCTACTCTGTGAATATATTAGCTGATAGAACCAGAATGCTAGTTTCAAAATTTACATTCTAAGAATCCCCTACTTGGGTATCTGTTGCAGTTTCTGTGTCTAGAATTCAAGTGAGGGTCTTTAATGTGAGATGAAAGATGGGAGGGAAGTGCAGCAGAGAGTTATATCATGGCCCTCAAATACCCATAGAAAAGCCCAACACCACTCTGAAAATTCAGTAGCCAGTGCCTCCACCCCACGCCACCAGAACACAAAAGGATTTGCAAAACCTAGGTCCTCCTGCCCTTCAACTAAGGATCAGTTTTGCATCTGTGGAGTATTTTACCCCTCTGGACTGCCTGTTCCTGATTACCGTAATGAATTCCCACCATATTTCTGTATTAAGTGGTGCACAAATAAAGCTTTTCCTTTATCTCATTAAACTTTTTCAAGAGGAAAGAAAGCTTTGTTTATTAATATCTGGGCAAATAAACATTAAGAGCATAACAGGATGCCAAAAACCTCAAGTTCATTGGTCCATTCCTTTACCACCGAGCTCTTCTTTACTAGGTCCACCTCACACTTTTCCTTATTCCTCAAGACATGGCTTCAGGTTGTCCTTTTGTATTTATTTTCATGCATATTTGAAAAAATGTAACTCACATATCAACCTGTAATTTCAGATTTTATTGCTTAGGCTAAATAAAATGATTGAATCTACTGAAAATGTATATTACATAAACTAGCATAGGTGATATTTTAATAAGGCAAACAACACAAAGGTGGGTAGGTAAATGACTGAAATTTGGGAAACACTTCTGTAGTTAGAAAAGTACTAGAAACTAAACCAGTAAACAGACCCACCTTTTCTTCATACATCTGTGAGTCACTCACAGAGTATGCTCTTAACCTAGATCCAAGGCTTTTTTATATATAGTGGATCTCTGCAACCAGTCCTGTGTACTGATCTCTTGCTCAGGTTTTGGCAATGAAGCAGTACCCTGATTTAGGTTATGACAGCTGAGAGCTTGCTCTAAAAACTAGACAAATATGAAGTCCAAATAACTGCCATATTGTTTTAACCAATTCCAGTTGACTTGGTTTCTAATTCTCACTCTTGCCTTTGTTGAACTGGATAACCTCAGGCAACTGACTTCAGCTGTCTGGCTTTCTATTTTCCTCCTCTGTGAAACAGGGACTCTGGCAACATCTCTGCCTTCCTTAAAGGCACGTTATATCAAATAACATACGGTGTGTGAAACTTCTTTGCAAATACTGAGAAGAGCTATACACATAGATGTAAATACTGAGTATGCTGTTAGGCTGTGAAAAACAGTTGCTAATGGCACTTACAGGTAAAATAAATAGAACTCAAGATTCTTAAAAAGGAGTGCAGCATGTTGGTCTACCATATAGACTCTAGAGCCAGCCTATGAGGCTCAAATCCAAGCTATGGCTGTATGAGTTATATACCTCAAGTTCTTCATCTGTAAAAGGGGTATAATTAGAAAGCCTACTTCACAGGGATTTTATGAGTACTTAATATATTAACACATGTAAAGTTTTTGGTACAATAGCTTATTCTTAGTATGTTCCTTAAGTTATCTATTAGTATCAAGCTGCTATATTTAGATGCTGCTGGTGAGAATCCTGAGCACTTACTAGGATGGTATTTGTTGACATATGCAAACTGCATTCTTTCCTGCTTCATGCTGTCCATTAAACTGTAGCCTCTAAATGGAGTGGGGGGAAGAGAGAATTTAGAGGACTCTTTATGTGTTCTTTCTCCTGTATTTAATGTATGTTATTTATCCTAGTGAGCATTTTTTAATGTTTAGACCTGTTTTTACAACAACTGGTGGTTAAATTTTTCCCCAAGAGCAGTGGAATTAGAGGATAGTGATCAAGCTATGGCATATGGAATTGGGCTGCCTGGGTTTGAATCCCAATTCTATTACTTCCTAAGTGTTGTGACTACCTTGAACAAATTACTTAAGCTCCCCAAACATGAATAATCTCAGCTATAAATTGGAGATGATAAGTACTTATAGGGTTATTGAGAGACTTATAGGAGGGAAGAGATGAGAGTGTTGTTGGATTGACTTACACTGGAATCTAAACAGCTACCTTTCAAGTTGCTCACATGGTGGAGTTACATACACAGTTCAAGTTGAAGACCGAAACATATATTTAAGTAATGGGACCATGACCCAGTTTCTGGCTCCTGGTATTGCTACACTTCCCACTGATGGGTTATCCCTATTGGGAGAGTGTTCTATGAGCAGGAGGAAACTTGAATGGACATGGCCCACATTCTTCTCTTCTTGTTAGAAGATTCTTTTAACCTCATACTTCAATAAGAAGCCAGAACTCTGTGCCTTCCTTGTCTTTACTTGTCAACAGATCATCACGGTACTCTTTCGTGTTCCTGCATAGCACCTTGTTTATGTTGCCAATTTCTGAAGAGGCAGATGTTCATCTCAGAATGTTTCTAGAGTTCTATCCCAAAGTATATGAAATGGATGACAGCTGTAGTGATTGAATCTTGTTTTGTTGAAACTGGGAGTTTAGAGTTATTTAGCAGTTAGATGCCCCGGGCCCAACACATTCAAGGGGTTACCACTGCAGAAGCCCCTGGTGGCTTTGTACCCTGTGGATGTTTTCATCTGCCTTCCATTTGAGATTCCATTCAAACCAACTCTATTGAACTAAAAACCATGGATTTTAACCAAAAACACATTTATCCATTTTACAACCATGGTTTGTTTTGTTTTTGTTGTTTTGGTTTTTTGGATTTTCTTTTCTTTTTTTTTTTTTTGCTTAAAACAACAGAAATTTATTATTTCACAGTTGCAGAGACTAGACAGGTCCAAACTCAAGAGGGCCACACTCCCCCTGGAGTCTCTGGGGAGATCCTTTCTGGCTTCTTCCACCTTTGGTGGCTGCCAGCAGTCCTTGGGTTGTGGCCACATCACTCCAATCTCTCCTTCATCACATCTCTTTCTCTGACTCTTCTGCTTCCCTGCTAAAGGGTACTTGTGATTATGTTTAGGATCCACCTGGGATAATCCAGAATAATCTCCCTGTTTCAAGATCCTTAAGTTAACATCTGCCAAGTTTCTTTTCATATAAGGTAACATTCACCCGCTCTAGGGATAAGGATATGGATATTTGGGAAGGGGGGTGTGGGACATTATTCTATCTACCACATCTTTCTGCCTTGCTTGGAAAGGAGTCCAGAACTGATTGGAGCATCAAACTCTGGGCTGGCCACCTAGCGGGTGAGGAGCCACCATGGTGATAACCCAAGTGTGCACCCCATGGGGAGGGACTACCCAAAGCCAGCAGGATCAGAAGAGACATCCCTCAGCCTGGTGCAGGGAGGAGAAATGCCACAACCATGGTTTTAAGAGCAGTGCAGACATTTCAAACCTTAGAGAGAGTCACTGAGACTAAAACGCATTCATTTTAAGCAAGCCACTTATTTGGATCCATGCCCTCAAGGTCAGGGTAGACTGTCCCATGGGCAGAGGGACTTCCCTGCACTGTGGCTGGAGGAATTTTAGGGAATACACTGACCCTGGTAGAACTTTGTAAAACTAATTGGCAACAAGTTTTTCAAAATTTCCCCCTTTCTATATAAACCATGTGTTTTTATCTTGCTTGTGTAGCATGCGGTACACTCAAATAGAGAAAAAGCTCGTGAGGACAGAATTCTATAAGGAGTGGTGAGACGGAATGCCGTTAGTACAATAATAGCAGTCAGGATCAGTTTCCATGGGAAGATCTTAAATGAAACATCACGTAAGTCTATGAAGTAGGTGTTAAGACCTTAAAATACCAAAATTACAAACCTTCAAAGGATGTTATGTCAGTCTTTAGTTCTTCTTAACAAAGGAACAGTTGCTGACCAGGGTAGCTAAGGAAATAGTTCTGAGATAGCCCAGTCTTTACTTGCACACTCTGGGCACCTGAATCCTAACTCCATCAGGACTATATGGTCCACACAATCTAATCATCTTTTTTTTTTTCTCCATGACAAATTTATCCCCATTAATAATAGGATATCAGTCATTGGCATGAAATCAGGAGGGAAAAAGTACCCCAGAGCTTTGCTATCACCAGTGGTAAAATTTGTAACAGGCTTTATGCTATAAATAACTTACCAAATCTTTAAGCCCTGATTTGCTCAGAAATAAAAATGTAACAGGATAGCACTAGAGAGAGCTGTGACATCCTTAAATTGATCAGAGCTCTGCAACGGTGTCCTTGCGGTTAGCCTGCTCCAAACCTCAAATGGAATTCACAGCCTTCAGAACCAAATCTAAACTCCTGAGTCTGGCCCACTAGTTCTTTCACAATCTTAGATGGAGATCAGGGCACCTAAGGAAATAGTCTTGGCATAGTCTAGTCCTTCTCGTGGGTGTCTCATGTGGCTCTGGCTTTGGGCAGCCTGGCTAGCAGGTGTGGGATCTTGGATTCTTTTTTTTTATTTTTCTTTAATTGATCACTGAAAGGTCTTAGTGTCTGATCATCAACTCTGGAAATGGCCAAACAATGCTATGGCCCTGTAATCGGACTCCTCTCTGTCTAATCTGAGCATTTAGTCTGGTTGGACGGGACTCCTTCCATGTATAGCAAGAAAGGAAGGAGATTCTAGGCCTTCCCATAAGCAGAATCTTGCTTGCTCAAAAAGCTAAAATTAGATGCCTTATTGTGCAGAAACTTGTTCTCCAAGGTGCTTCCTATTAAATGCTGTCAATCTCTGAGTCCCTGCCCCAATCCCATTGTGACTGCTAATATCACAGTTTGATAATTTCACAATAATATAGAATATATTGTACACATTCATTCATTCATTCATTCATTGGACAACTATTAATGTGGTAGACATGGTACTTGGTCCAAGGGAAACCAGCAGTGAACAAACCAGATAATAGTCCTTGGAATTTAAACAATTTTTTTTAAAGTGATCTAATATGTTAAATGATGTGAAGTACTATGGAATAAAGAAAGCAGGAGAGGTGGTTGGGAAGTTAATGCAAATATGGCCTGACTTGAGGAAACCTGGAAATTTTTTCATTGTTTGCCAAGGAATGACTTACAGGCAAGTAAGGGAGCCACGTGGATTTCCAGGAAGAGGATGCACGTTTTGCAAGCGCACAAAACTCTGAGGTGGGAGCATCCCTGGCACGTTCAAGGAACAGCAAGGAGGGGCAGTGTGAATAATGAGAAAAGGCACTTTCCCTCATCGTGGATATCAAAGACGTAGCTCGTTGTATGGGCTTGGCCTTTTTGGAACATGGCAGGGTACAAAGACTGACAGAATGTGAGTGAATGAATGAATGAAACCCAATGTGCTTCTTCCAAAACAGCTCACGAAGTATTTAATATTAATACCACGGGCTTATGGAGTTTATTTTCCTGCTCTAAAACTTGAGGAGTGATTGATTTTTTTAAACAAGAAAATGCTTAATTTTATTATCTTTAGACTAACTTCTTCCTTTGTTTTCTAGGTAGCTTATTGTAGAGAAAATTTAATCTGTTGTTCTCTATTCCCTTGTATTTAAATATCAAAATTAATGTAATGAGAGTTTTAGTTGATGATAGAGAATGTGTATTAATTCTACAAATTAGCCCTTTAAAAGCCCAATGAAGGTTCTTTGCCAAGAATAAGAATCTTCAACAAATGTTTGGTTTCAGATAGAGATCGAAAGGTGGTGTTTTCTCTCAGCTTTAGAATATGGCCAAACCTCTACAAAGTCATGCACATTTCATTCTGTCAAAATTATTAGCCCTCCCTAGTTCCACAGCACTGTTATTTTAGGTCCCTGTGGGCCAGACAGGATTCTTAAAGCTATTAACATTATTTAATGTTTACTATTTGCATGGTACTTAATGACTTGCAAAGTGCTTTCTAGACCTTTGTTTATATCCCACTAAAACATATGCTATGTTAATTTTTTAAGGAGACTGAAATATTTCAGAAATGAAGATATTAACTAAAAAGGGGACAAAATCTTTAAGAGCCAGAAATGTATATCTTGGTCTTGTCACTAAGACAAGTTTTATTTGATGAAACAAATTTATTTATATGTGTGTGTGTATGTTTGTGTATGACATTGAACTATGGTCATTACTGTCTAACTCTCCAACTCAGACACATTGAGTGACTTTCCTTGTTGAATGTTTTTAATCATTAGAAAGCAGTGGGAGGAGAAAATCACTTTTGACTTCTTTCTCACTCTCTCCCAAATACTAGCTCATGTAGCTTCCTCCTCCTATCTTGCTCAGATTTGGCAGCTTTGTAAAATTCCAAAATGTATCTTTACGTATGAGCCCATAAGCATGTGTTTCATAAAACAAAGCTTGCTTTTTTTTCTTTTCCCCTTTCCTCATAAATGTGCTGATCCCAGGTTCTGGGACGGTTCTCATTTTGTCCAGTCCCCAGAGGTTTTCTACTAGGACAAAACTTAGATCAGACAGGAATCAAGATAGAAGAACCAGAATCCAGATTTGAAAGTCCTTGAGATTTCTTATATGAAGTTTGTCTATATAGCTTGTCTGCAATTTGGAAAAACAGCTTAAGGGCTTTGGAATCTAGAACTTTTGGTTCAAATACTCGTTCTAACATTTACCAGCTCTGTGGCCTTTGGCAGATTAATTTGCCTCTCTGAACTTTTGTTCTTCTTTTGTAAAATGGAGGTGGTATTTTAGTACTTAATTTCAAGATATAAGAATCAAAATAAATGATACAAGTTCTTGTCTTTGGAATCATTATCTCATTTAATTACTATAATATTCCTATCAGACCCTTTTTGTCCCAATTTTACAGATGAGACAACTGAATATTGACCATAGTCATAGAGCTAGAAGCATTCATTTATTCATTCAACAAATATGTATGGATGGGCAGCTGGGTGCCTGCGTGGAGTTTCCCATTCCAGTGGAGAGAGACAACAACAAGCATGTAGCAAGTATACAAATGAGAATTGTAGAAGCAATAAGTGCAATGAGGAGAAAAGAACAGCGTAATAAAGAGAGAGCTATAGAAAAAGAAAGGAGGGTGAGAGAAGTTGAGAAAGTTCCCTGACCAAGTGACGTTTGAGCTGAGACCAGAATGAGGAGGAAGAGCTGCAGACCAGCAGAACAAGCAGAGGGAACAGAAAATGCAAAAGCAAGGGCCTGGCTTGGGCTGTAAGCTCACAGAGGCCCGGCGGGAAGGTGAGAGGTTGCACACCTGACAAGGGAGCTTGCCACCTCTGAGCAAAGCTCACATGGCTTCAAGATTAACAATAGAAGGGCTGACTCTGTGGCACTTATCAGTCTGCTAGCATTGAAAAGTTCCTAGTCATCAACTTGTGTGCATAGATTTAATAAAATGTTGTTTTCGTGTTTGTCATCCTGTGATTCCAAGGTGACAGGAGGGCAAGAACAGGGAAGGTGGCTATGCCTGTATTGTTTCTTTCCATGTGCTAAGCTCAGACAAAGCTCCCTCTCCATTAAGCTTCACTGGAGAGGAAAAAGAGAAATGAGCTTTTAATGCACAAAGCAATCCAAGTCATTACTGGGCTGCTGGGGCACCGGGTGGTGCAATTTGCTCAGCTTTTGAAGCCAGACTGTCTGGCCTCGCAGCACAGCAGAAGCAAAGCTGCACAGAACACAGAACAGGTGTCTTTAAACCAGACCTACCTTGATCCCTGCTTCCACAGTGCACGTCCACTTACAGTGCTGATTACGTCATTCCAAGATATCAAATATTTAGAAAACTACTTAGAATTTGGGGGAAGCTTTTTGTTCAGATTTGTGACCAAGGCTCAGATCAATTCTGAATGAATCTCTGGTGAATCTTTCGTTCACACATTGTGCTGTGACACATAGATGAAATTCTCAAATGGGAGAGGAACCATTCACATCGGGACATGGAGAGGGAGGAGAATAGGATTCAGGAAGACCCGGGGTGTACGAATAATGTAAAATCACAGTGATTCGGCATGACTGCAGTGCTTAGCAGGCAGCATGGGTCTTTGCAACATCAAGTAGGTTTCCAAGTGAAAAGATACACAGTAAGTACAACCAGGATGCATCTCAAAATTGCTGGCTTGTAAGAATGCGAAAGTAAGACATATCAATTGTATGTCACTTTATATTAGGTGCATTAGCTTCCTAGGGCTGCCATAACAAAGTCCCAAACACTGTATGGCTTAAAATAACAGAAATGTATTGTCTCACAGTTTTGGAGGCAGGCTAGAAGTCCAAAGTCAGAGCCATGCTCTCTCTGAGGGTTTTAGGAGAGAATCCTGCCTTGACTTCTAGTTTCTGGTGTTGTCTGGCAATCGTTGGTGACCATTGGCTTGTAGACACGTCACTCCAATCACATGGCTTGTCTTCTCTCTGTGTGTCTTTACATCTTCTTCCTTCTGTGCATGTCTGTCTGCTCTAAACCCTCACCTTTTATAAGGACACCAGTCATGTTAGATTAGGGCCCACTCTAACAACCTCACTTTGACTTGATCACCTCTGTACAGACCTTGTTTTCAAATGAGTTCACATCCTCAGGTAATAAGAGTTAGGACTCCAACATATCTTTTATGGGGGACATAATTCCATTTATAGGTTGTACAGCAAGTTGTTGGCATTGCCAGCTTTTTAACCTGGGTTGCCCAATCTGGGGCTGCCAGATTCAACAAATAAAAATATAGGATAACCACTTAGATTTGAATTTCAGATAAATAATGAATAATTTCAATATATGTCCGAAATATGTCATGGGACATACTACGTTAAAAAGAAAAACTTTATCTGAAACTCAAATTTAACTGGATATCCTGTATTTTATCTGGCAACCCTAAAACAGGCTCTCCTGATCCTCCCTTTTTCTGGTAGCTCTTAGTGCTGTTTCATCTGCCTAAGATACCAGAAGCAATGTCCATGTTGAAAAGAACTCTGCACTAGGAGTTCTGAGCCCTGGAGTCTAGCAACAGCTGTGCTAGAGGTGTTTAATTTGAACCATGCACTTACCATCCCTAAGACTCAGTTTCCTCACAGTAAAAATAGAAATCAGAATGTCTTTCCTACCTACATAAATTATCATTGTGATGCTCAAACAAGATAAATAAAATGAAAATACTTCCAAAATAGTCAAGTGTTATATCATAATAAAAAGTTATTTGTATAGGTTCTCATTTAGGAGCTTAAAGTTCTGCCTTATTCCTTGCTCTGAAAGCCAATCGCACAGACGTGCAGACAGCAGGTGGGTGCCTCCATCCCTCACCTTTACTAAATTAATGGTGTCCTTCTAGAACAATTGCTTTAGATTCAGGGCTGCACAATAAAGGACTGAAGAACTAGAGTGAGAAATGTTGGCCATAAGTGACCCCCTGGCCGGGCACGGTGGCTCACGCCTGTAATCCTAGCACTCTGGGAGGCCGAGGCGGGTGGATCACTCGAGGTCAGGAGTTCGAGACCAGCCTGAGCAAGAGTGAGACCCTGTCTCTACCAAAAATAGAAAGAAATGATTTGGACAGCTAAAAATCTATATAGAAAAAAATTAGCCAGGCATGGTGGCGCATGCCTGTAGTCCCAGCTACTTGGGAGGCTGAGGCAGTAGGATCGCTTAAGCCCAGGAGTTTGAGGTTGCTGTGAGCTAGGCTGACGCCACGGCACTCACTCTAGCCCGGGCAACAAAGCGAGACTCTGTCTCAAAAAAAAAAAAAAAAAAAGTGACCCCTTGAGTTGATTACCAAGACATTTTGCTTTCAGACCTCTGCCCTCAAACATAAAAATGGTTTTTCATCAACATTTTAGTAAGTGTCTTTCTTTGGAGATGGACTTAGTGTTTGCGTATGAGTTGGTGAGAAATCCCTTTTGAAATTCGGAGAAAAGACTCATCACACACACACTCACACAAAGAAATGGGGAGAAAAAAGAGACCCTGAAGTGCTGAGTATTGAGATCACAGCCTTTATTAGCAATATGCAAGCAATTCTGGAGAAAATTTTCCAATAAGAACTGGAATAATTATCCACACTGGCTAAATAAACACGCAGTGTGGTTGCTATCAAAATGAAAATCTGTCATTTCTGTTTTGACTCTGAGGGGCCCATAATTAAGTAGGTTTGGCAGCTGTTTTAAATCCACACACCTAAGGAGGAAAATTATGTGCTTTAGCCATCCAGTAAGGACATTGTGATTTGTATTTTAAATTCCATCTCTAAGGGATTTCTTACCAGAAGGTGAAAGAGTTTTCTTCACTTGTTTAAAGCAAGGTGCTCTTGTCAGAGCTTATGCAAAGTACCATAATGAAACAGTGAATTCATTAGATTGTTGTAGCTAGCTTGTTTGGCATTCCAAGATATTTACCATTTTAATTACTATTCTCAAATGTACTACTACGTGTGTCAATGTGGTATCATTCCTTCAATTGGACATTTAAGAGGGTTACTGTCAAGAGTTAAATAATTTAATTTTTTCTGTTTTTACAAAACACCTATTTTACATCTCTCATCTGCTTCCCATGTGACCTTTGTAGACTATTAGCAATGTGAGTAGTCTATACCTGTGCTTGCTGATCATACAAAGAACAAATTCTGTGAAATTAATTGTCAAGGAGAATAGTATTTAAATATTTTATGTTGTCTAGAATATTTATTTTAACTAGAACATTGAATTCTAATTAAGATTTTCCCTTTTAATCTTCTCGTGTTTAATTTATAACATGGCCTCAAGATGTTAGTATAATAGTCATTGACTTTATAATCAGTGACTGTTTTTTTTCCTAAGGTAGACATCACTGGAGAGAAGTGCAGCTAAGGAAACAGTCTGTCAGTGTGTCTTGCTGAAAGAAACTGGAAGTGAAGGAAAAAATAGGCCTGTTCACTTCTGGGTATCTTGCCATGGGCGTGGAGCTCCCCAGTGGAGAGAATGTCTAGAAGGATGAGATGGCATCTGCACAGTGGACCCATTATGTGACTACATCCACTGATAGGCCTGACCAATTCCCACCATGTGAGAACATCGAGCAGCTTGTCCACAAGCCACAGCTTCTTAAAGATTGACTGGTGGTTGGCCGGGCGAGGTGACTCACGCCTGTAATCCTAGCACTTGGGAGGCCGAGGTGGGTGGATCGTTTGAGTTCAGGAGTTCGAGACCAGCCTGAGCAAGAGTGAGACCCTGTCTCTACTAAAAAGTAGAAAGAAATTATCTGGAGAACTAAAAATATATAGAAGAAATTAGCCGGGCATGGTGGTGCATGCCTGTAGTCCCAGCTACTCAGGAGGCTGAAGCAGGAGGATCACTTAAGCCCAGGAGTTTGAGGTTGCTGTGAGCTAGGCTGACGCCATGGCACTCTAGCCAGGGCAAAAGAGCGAGACTCTATCTCCAAAAAAAAAAAAGATTGACCAGTGTATGCTATAGATGACCTTCAGCTGTCCTCCACAGTAATCTGAATCTGAATATTTCCCAATTTGGGAATATCTAGAGGGACTTTAGGCTTAGAGAGCCTAAAATGTCTAGAATATCTAGAGGGGGTTTAGGATTAGAGAGCCTTTTTTTTTTTTAAATTTCCAAGTTTCTTGACAGTTGACTGGGTATTGGGGTCACACCAGGACTAAGTTTTAGAATGAAACTAAGTTTTAGAATGACACAGAGACTGGTTACTACTGGAGGATTATATCCCATTCATGGATGTAAATCATTACTTAACTGTTTTCACTTTGCCATACTTCCCTTTACTAACTACCCCCACCTTTGCAAAAAAAAAAAAAATACACACATACACACACACAAACTTTGCAAAGCACTTTCATATTAATTAGCTCTAATTTCTTATGCCCATTTTACAACTAACTGATATGTATCTCAAAGAGATGGGGTAACTGGCTCAGAGCCCCACAATAAGTAAGTGCCAAAACCAGGCCTCCCACCCAGATGCCTTGACAACTACTCCACCTCCAGCTTCACATCAAAGTTGTCTCTTTCTCCCTCTGCTGTGAATTTGTAGGTAATTGGAAAAACTATATTTGAGAAATGAAAAATCTTTATAAAATCTAAATGCCAACTTGCCAGTTGGTTTGTTTTAATATTCAACTCAAAGTCTTCTTCCCTAAACTCATCCTTTAACTATTATTCATTTATTAAAGACTATTTATTAGAGCTTACTACATGCCAGGCATTATGGTAGGTGCTGGGATCGATTGATGATCAATCATAAAATAAGACCTACAAGCCCCCACCTCCACAGTCTACAGTGTGTGAAAGGAGATAGTTAAGAAAGCAATTGTAATACTGTGTGATGAGCATTTTCGTAAGAGAAGTACAGGGCACTGCTGAGAGGTTGTTGAAGGGTCTCCATTCATCATCAACTCAAGTGACATTTATGGAGCACTTACTGCATGCCAGACACTGTGTTATTGCTTTGCAAGTATCATCCTATTTAATCACAAGGCTTGTGCAGATGAGAAAACTGTCACTCTGAGAGGTTCACTAACTATCCAACTCACAAAGAAACAAGAATGGAGCCCGAATTCAACCAGGCAGTGTGATTTGGGTCCACATTGACTAGACTTCCCCCAGGGTAAATTATAACCTTCTCGGGAAAAAAAGATTAAGACGTTTTCGTTACTGAAGTAACCCATGGTTTTGTCCAGTGGGGCAGAAAGAGATACATTAATGATTGGCTTGAAATAAAATCTATTACAATTTCTAAAAAAACTATTTCACAAAACTGAAACAAAACCCACAAGAAACTTAATAAAATGTATCCAGAGCACAGAATGACTTTAATGTTCCAGTTGGCCCGACAGTTGAATCAAAGGATTTGGTCACTATGCTCATCTCTGTTGTACTGAAGCAGGGATTTTACACTCTGGAAATCAATCAAGAGGATGGAAATCACCAAATGGTATCACAACCACAGAGTACTTAAGAGATGCAGCCTTTGTGCCTTTTTACTTTAAAAACATCTACACTTCAACCATCTTAAAATTTCCGCTTTAGCAGACAGGTCCAGCTCTAACCTTGCAATGACATACCAAATGCTGTGTTTCCTCATTTCTTTCAAGTCTCTCTTGAGTTTCATTTTTCATAGTCTTTTGTTTTCTTTTTAAACTTCCATCTGGGCACACTTAACAAACTTTCCATTCACATTGATTATAATGCCTTTTTTCCCTTTTTTTCTTTTAGAGACAGGGTCTCACTTTGTTGCCCAGACTAGAGTATAGTGACATGATCATAGCTCGCTATAACCTCCAATTCCTGGACTCAAGTGATCCTTCTGTCTTAGCCTCCTGAGTAGCTTGGACTACAGGTGCGCATTACCACGTTAGGCTAATTTTTTTTTTTTTCTTTTTGTTTTCCATGGAGTTGGGGCCTGGATATATTACCCAGACTGGTCTCAAACTCCTCGCCTCAAGTGATCCTCCTGCCTTGTCCTCCCAAAGCACTGGAATGACAGGCATGAGCCACTGCACCTGGCCTATAATGCTTTTATATCATATAAAACCATTTATTCTTTGATTTGGTGGTCTGTTTTTTTTTTTTCTGGACACTAATTAGGAATCTAAAATGTTGCTAGCAATCAAGAGTTTAAAAAGGGTGGCAAAAGTGTTTCAGCAATAAGTAGCACCATTTTGTTTTGTTTTGCTTGCAGTTTAGAAAAGGAAATTACATTGCTTTTGAAAATAAATATGATGAAATTGTAAACCATGCTGTTTTTATTCTGCCCTTCAATTGAAACTCTCTGTGTGGTAGACGATACACACAAAGTCCTCTCCAAATCAGCCTCAAGCAATACACTTAGAACATTTGTCCCATTTTCAGTAACATATAGGTTGGCAAAGTAGGACTAATGAAAATAATGTTACCATGATCCATAATATATTATTTAACTACATATCTCAGCATGTGCTTTAGCTTCGTGAATTCTTTTTTCCTCATATACACCCTAAATCATAAATTTCTTTCTTTTATTCCTATCTTACCTGTATATTAAAGACACCGTTTTCATGATGATTTTTTTAAAATGTTTATTATTTCATAGGTTGTTAGGGTAACTGACAATCAATCTATCTTCCCAACTATGGCAAATATCTGAAGGGACTCTTTGTGAGTACTTGATATCTAAAGATCTTTTAACTAAAAAAGTTATTATTCATTTTGATTATTTTCTTACTAGCAAATTTTCTCTGAATGTCTTTTGTTTTTCCATCAAATATACACTTTGGTTTTTTTCTAGGATTTATACTTTTATAGATTTTAGAACTAAATATTCTATAAACTCTGAAAATTTCAAAAAATGGCTAAAATTTACTTTTATGACTTTAACAGTGTTGAATAAAGTAGCTTCTTCAAAGTAACTATTACAAAACACAGATTTTAGGGGAGGGAATGTATAAATGAATTTTTGAAATAATATCTCAGAGTCGCCTGCTTTCTCTTTCCTGGTGGGGTGAAGGATCTCTTGGAAAAGCGGCTTGCTCCCAGTTAGGTCAGGTCTACAAGACGGAGTGAACACAAGAGGGGACATTCCAAGTGGATTGGAGAGTTCAGTGACAGGAGATGGTGAGAGTTTGTTAAATGAACAGAGTCTAAAAATAAAACTTGGCAGAACAAGTGAAAGATAAGAAAACAAGTGGAATAATAATAAGGGGAAAATAGCCACTCTTTAGGGAATGCTTATCATACTGTTATGCGTCAGACATTCTTCTCAAATGTTCTCATGTTTTAACCCACTTCACAACGGTAACAAACTAATCGGTTCAATCTACAAGTGGAGAAAATGTTGAAGTGCAAAGACAACAGAGAACTGAAGGGACACACAGCCACGAAGCAGCAAAGGTAAAGTGGACCCAGTGCAGAGTGGAAGGGTGACAGGAGGGCTGTTGGAGACAGGAAGTGAATGAAAGTAATAAAGCCAAAGAGCTTGTCCCTGAGGAGATGGGGAAAGAAGCCTCACAAAGACTCAAGCAATGGAAGCTCAACTTCAGCTGCAGGTGTCCTTCAATTTTGTGGAATTATGCTACAAGGCCTTTCTCTGCCCCCTCCCACCTGCCAGACCCTATCATTTACAGCACGAGCCAGAAGTTGCAGCAGGAGTCGGAAGTATTAGCCCATCAGGAATGTTCATTCCCACCTCCTAGCCAAAATCCTTGTATCTCCGCTTCCTGTCCTGAAAGAGTTGGAGTTAACTGGTAAATTCAAAAGACTTTTTTCGGGGGAAGAGGGGGTAATAGACGGGAGAAAAAAGAAGGAGGAAATAAGCAGAAGACTCAAAAGGTGGAGGTTTTAGTCCCAGTTCTAAAATCTAGGTGACCTTGGACAAGTCATTCCTCCTGGTTGCCCATTATTGGTTTATATGAAAATGTGGGCATTATGGATATTTACCCAAAGGACAAACAGTCATTTTATCAAAAAACACCTGCACTAGTATGTTTATTGCAGCACAATTCACAATTGCAAAGATGTGGAATCAAGCCAAGTACCCATCAATTCATGAGTGGATTAATAAAATGGGATATATGTATACCATGGAGTACTACTCAGCCATAAAAAAGATGAATTAATACCTTTTGCAACAATCTACATGGAACTGGAGACTCCTCAGAGAAATATCTAAAGAATGGAAAAACAAATACCACATGTACTCACTATTAAATTGGAACTAACTGATCAACGTTCATGCGCACACATGGAAGTAAAACTCAATGGAAATCAAGCAGGTGGGATGGGGGAGGCAGGGATGAGTGAAATCATACCTAATGGGTCCAATGTACACTATCTGGGTGATGGGCACACTTATAACTTTGACTCAAGCAGCAAAAAAGCAATACACATAACCAAAATATTTGTATCCCCACAATATTTTGAAATTTTTTTCAAAAAAGAAAGAAAATGTGGGCATTAGAATAGACCTTCTCTGAGGTCCACACCAGCTCTAATGTGAAGTTTTCTAAGGCATTCTGATATAATGGATGTAAGCCTGCTTTTAACACATAAAATCCATTATTTTTCATTCGTTTGATAATAAAATTCCAAGTTTTCAATGCAGACCAATTTAGTTTGAACTCTAGAGGTGTGAATTTAGCTAGTGTGTTGTGGAGGGTTCTCACCCCAGCAAGGTGGTTTGGACGTTTCCAAGCAGGGACAGACAGGCCTGTTTGGGTCATCTCACCACCCACAGCGTAACTACAGGGGACAGGCTCACACTGGAGTCAGATCCTCCCAGATCAGCATACTCTAACAATTAGCCACACCAGAGCCATTTGTCTTAAATTAACTTAAAATCTGTTAGCTGAAGCCTAATTAAACATTGGCAGTTGCTTGGAAAAAAACAATTAAAAAGTCATTCAGCAGTACCATCCTGTCATTGCAGAAAGCTTTAATAAACAAGACTTGCAAAGTATGGGTTGGCTTCAGCAATAGCTAATGTGCTCATCTAGAACAACACCTTGCAGAGGGTCTTTGATGAAACAGGTATTCTCTCAATGCAGCTCTGAGGAATATCAGTTGTTAAGGGTTTTAGCTACAGTTAGGAGTAAGCAAAAAAAAAAAAAAAGCAAAGCAAATCTTGTTTTGTTCATCACAGCAACTGGAGGATATATAGAAAATGTCCAAACCATGCAATAATGAGTGTAACCCAAACACCCAATTACTTCAAAATTCTCTCTTCTACCCAGCAGGCCTTCCTCTTGCTTTGTAGGTGTTTGGGTTTTCCTATCTACCACTTTCCTGACCTCAGTTATTTCTGACACGTCAGTGCTCCCAGAAAATTGAAAATTATGCCCTTCCCCTATGGCTTGGTGATTAAGATTCTGCAGATAAAGCCATATGACCAGCACCATTCCTGGTTTCTCGGAGAATGGCCCAGAGAAAAGCCTTGTTGGATGTTTTCATATCTTTTCCTATCAGGCTGTGCTAATGCCTCTCTTGACCTCTTGACCTATGCAAGTTTTCAAAGGTATTCATTGTTTTAAGCTGTAGTTATAAACCTTTCAACCTGTAGCTGATTCTGTAGTAAATAAGAAAGTAAAATCACTGTTCCCCTAAAAGCAATTCAGTGGTTTCACTGAATTCCTTCCTCCTGGTGTTTCCATAGAACTGAGTTAGACTGGCTCTTCCAACTTCTTTTGCCTCAGTTCCTCACTTGTTCAACTGTCAGTTGAACAAGTGAGGAACTTTGTCCTCAAAACCCACACAGGCACTAGATTTGGGATATTGAATATGTTCGCAATGAAAGTCTTTCATACAATAGCTGCCACTGCCATGTGCAGGGGTGTTTCCCCAGAAAGTAGAGGGTCCATGCGAATTCTCAGCAAGCCTGGCCTAAACAGGGAAAAGGAGGCTGCTATGAGAGCTAGAGTAGGCCTAAGATCTGATCTGATATCCTGTAATCAATGGTAGGTTGCAGCTGAACTCTGCTTTGAAAAAATCTGTCATGTTGTTGCAGAAAGAGTGTCTGAAGATGAACAGATATGGATCACTGAACCTCTTGCTAGATGCATCCAAGACAATGTGGAATAAGGTAGAAGTTCAGGGAGTGTGTTTCCTTGCGCCAGTGAAAGGTGAAAATATAAGGTAAACCACCCTGGGTTGTCTCCTATGCCCATATTTGTATTTTTGTTTATTTACATTTGGGGGATGTGTGTCTACATATTAAATTGTTTGGAATTGATAGCCACCCAATTTTCCAGCATTGGGAATTATGAGAATGGTTCTGGACACTTAGGAATCAGTTGACATAATACTTCACTTGGAGCAAGATCACATCTTCTGATTTTGTTCAGTTCATTGCCACCCTGCACTGGGTGAATCTCCAGAAAGAAATCTGGGGACTCCGTAATCACTCAATCCACTCGACCCACAAGGCTACTCAAGTACCATCAGGGAGCCTCCAGACACCTGGAAAGAAAAAGTCATCCAAAGTGAAGCAAATAACCAAACTTCTAATTAGCTTATTGCTGATAGCCAGCACATGCCAAGTCATTAGGGGAGTCTGCGCTGAACTTCCTGTACAAGTAATTTTAAAAAGAAAAGATGGTAAACTATCCCCCTTCTACATAATGCCAGCATATATTAGTATGACTATGTCTTACAACACCATGCCTATCAGCCAGGGAAACAGAATGATGACATAAATCTATCAGTTTAGTTAAAAAGGAAATTCTCAATCCATGAATATATTCACTGGGAATAGAAAATAAAATGAAAATTTGAATCCCAATTTCTTAAATCAGAATCCTGTAGACAAATATCCCAGACCACCCATATCTATTAAAATCAAGTTTGCCACTTCTCCAGATTACTTGCTCTTCGGTAGCCAGCCCCCAATATGGCCCTGCTAATTCTTACAGCCTGAGATGTGTGCACTTTTGCATCTTCCTCCCACATTTTACCAGAGTTGGTGTACATGACCAGTAGGATATGGGAAAAGTGATGGTATGTTACTTATGATGACAGGTCATAAAAGACCTGTGACTTATGCCTCATGCTTTTTCTCTTGGATTGCTCACTCTAGGAGATGCTACGTATCATGTTGTGCGACTCACAAACTTCCTTATGTCTTTTGTGTGAAGAGCAACTGAGGCCAAGAGCCAGTGAGAAATTGAAGAGTGAGCTTAAAAGCAGCTCCTCTACCCCAGTCAAGCCTTGAACAACTACAGTCTTTTCTAGTATCTCAATCACAACCTCCTGAGAGACCTTGAACCAGAACCACTCAACTGAGCTTCTCCAGAATGCCTGACTCATAGAAACTATAATATAATAAAAATGTATTATTTTTAGCCATTAAGTTTAGGGGAAATTTGTTATGTAGCAGTAGATAAACTAATACACTCTGTTTTTCTGGTCTTAAATTATTTAAGGTTGATGCTGTTATCATTTATTTTCTTAAACCTGTATACTCCAAAGTAACTTTTTATGTCTTCTAGATGTGCAAGGTCAGAAATTTCTTTAGCCAACTCAAATAACATGTAAGATCTTATTCCAAAGATATATGCTGCAAAAGACTTCACAGTCTTGAAAGCTATAGATATTGGCTCACAAGGCTTTTCTCTGAGGATTGAGTCACAGACACACACAAATATATGACTGCAATTCGTTGATTTGTTGATATAAATCTTATCAAGATGATAAACTGGAATTGGACAGAAATAAAATACAATAGAAGTCATTTTAAGTTTATCACCTGAAATGAATTCACTTCAAGAAATTCCTCTTAATGCTTTAATTATTTAAAGTAGTAAAACCTCTGCGGCTACCCATCCACCGAGTCTTAGCACGCAAAAAATGAAGTGTCTGCACCATTTTTTAGTGCCAGCTTTCGTCTCCTCTGAGAGGAAAACACTGAGCATGACTCATTTACTATCTTGTCTGTCTAGTTAATCCTCATTGCAGCTAAAGAAACTGACACTCAAGAAAACTTTTGTAGTTAAAAATCTGCTCCTGAATTTTGCAATATTTTCCTAACATGCTGGCAACACCAGGTTCCTACTGACTTAAGATATCCCATGGGAGAAGCATGGCCCTAGCCCTCTAAATTTTAATCCTCTGAGCTGTGTGTTAGCTTAAATCCTCTACTCAACCAAGTCAAATCTACCTCCTCTTCAAAGTGGCTTTTAACCAAAGGTCAATGGCTCAAGGAGTCACCCAGTGAAATCTTTTTGAGATTCTAGGCTGTTTACTGGAAAGAAAATTGTGTATATTTAAATCATCATGGCTAAGCTTCCTTACAAGTTTGTGAAATAATTCTCCAATAAAAATAGATGGCTGTATCACTAAGAAGAAAATAAAAAAAATTATTCCCATTCTTCTTTTTTGTTGTTGTTGATTAAAAATGCCAGTTACCATAGTATGTGAGTGAATGCATATGTTAATTAACTGGATTTAGCCATTCCACAATGTATACATATTTCAAAACATCATAATTTTTATTTGTCAATTAAAAAAAAGAAGAAAAATGCCAGTGACCCATAATAGATAATATATTAATAATTTGTGCTCCATAACAGTTCTTTATTCACAATTTCTTCTTGACAAATGAACCAGTCAACAATGAAGGGCGAGGATGGCAACAAATCTGAGCTGGCCCTACCAGCATCTGAGACAAAACAGGACATGTCCAATATGTGTTAATGACCTCCATATGCAGTGCCAGAACACACTGTGACCAAATAAAGAAGAAAAAGTACTGTTTGTTTTTCTTTAACAAGCTCTAAAGTCTATAATTCAAGGCACCAGCCATCCATGGGTTCATCCTGAAGAGCTTCAATTATTTAAAATTCAGGTTGCTTCTAAGTTTGATCTTAATTATGGCAGATGCTAGGTACTTTCTACAACATTTCCCTAGGAACTTATTTATTAATTTTACCTCTCTTTAATGGGCATAGATGATAGTATTCAGTTTTTTGATAACTTGATTCTCAGAGAGTTAACTGTCCTTAGTTTCACAAATCCAAGTTGAAGGCCTAATAGACTCAGTCTTCTAAAATGCAAGTATTAGTGATAAAGGTGTTACAAAAAGTCCACACATTTTTAATCATGAGACCCCAATTCTAAAATGCACTCACATGAAATGTGGTCATAAAATTAGACTCACAGTCCTGTCCAATAGAATCATCTGCATTGGTAGAAGTGTTCTACATCTGCACTGTCCAGTACAGTAGCCACTAACTACATATGGCTTTTGAGCACTTGAAATGTGGCTAATGTGACTGGAGGCCTGAATTTCTAATTTTATTTCATTTTAATTAATTTAAACTTGGCTACTATATTGGGCAGCATAAATGGAGTCTCATGAATTAGCACATTTGGCCTTTTGAACTCGAGATGTTTCAAAACTAAAAATGTTGTCCCAGAAAGTCTAAATGGAATAAGATTCCATCCAGCAATCTCTAGTTTTGAGCCCACAAGCTTTGGGGAAAACTGTCCCAACGCCTGTGTAAACCGGGAAATCTATGTGATTGGTTCTCAGAAGCGTGGCTTTCCCATGACTTTCAAATAATGTGTTTCTACGTGAGGTTTAGGACACATCCCTTAGGTTCTGTGGAGGATTTGAGAATTGCAGAGATCTGGGCTAGTGCTGAACCATGCATTGATTGATGTTGCTGAAACTAGCTCTTATCTGAACTGCCTTCCTCCTAGAATTATGAAATAGATGCTCAAAACACTTACGAGCCCTCTATTGCAAAAAAGTACTCTGGTTTTGGTCCAAAAATGTCTCCCTCCCTTGACCCCTAAGAAATCCCACTACATTTTTTTTTTTTTTTTTTTACCTCTACTGAAGTTGCCCAGAGAGGCACCAGGCAAGGTTGAAAACCCGTAGCAAAGAACAAACACAATTTTTTAGTGTTCCCAATGGAAAGACATTTATTATAAAGATCACAGATATGTGCCTTCATATTTCCATACCCTGATCGTTTGCACAGCTTAATATTTTAAATGGTGCCCATAGGACTAAATGTTCTGAGTGAAGACGCATTAATAAGTAATTCTTCACCAGATACTTGAGCATCCAAATTTACAAATTAGATGTTAATGGGCTCCTAGTCCCTTTATAAAAGGATTTCTTGCTTTCAGAGGAATCTGTATTACTCCTTAAGTAGTGGTACATATAAAAGATACATGTAAATGTATACCAAACCTAATATACTTGTTCTATGTTCTTAGGTTTTAGGTAACTTAAAACTTAATTGTCTCATTTGCTTACTAAAAGCAACACAAAGGAGAGAAAAAGCAGTCCCCAAACTATACTGCATTCATGAAAAAAACAATAATTAGAATCACAGAAATACATACAGATTTATAGAAAACTGTAACTTTACGTAAAATGAGAAAATCTTGATTTTGTCAAATATTTAGATGGAAGGATGTATTTTCAACACATTGTTTTAAGGAAATGCCTATTTCCATCCCTGCTTTAGAAGTGGATTTGGTTTCTAAGGAGAGAGCGTAGCCTGTGGAAGCTATTCTCCCCTCCCTGGCTGTCAGGAGCTACCTGTGTCCCCTCCCCTCCCACTCTTTCTTATCTAGGATCAGGCCCACGGATACAGCATGATCCCTTCAAACAAATAAGGAGCCACGTCTTATAAAACTCATTCTGAGGCTTTATCCAGGCTACTGGTGCCTCCTGCTCGACATCCAGAGCTCTGCCTAGACTCCGGCTTTGTTCCTATAGTCTTTGGCTTGATTTCATTTCTGGCTGAGGTGGCCAGTTTCGATTCCAATACCTTTTTGTTTTAATCTTCCTGCATTCTGGCACATCTTCTTGTCAGATGTAACCTTTTTCTTGCTTGAATCTTTTTTTCTACGAGTTCCTTCTGCCTTAGTTGAAATTCATGAATGTGACTCCTTTTTTCCACCTTGAGTTTTGTTTCTGAACCTACTCACGTGCATTATTTGTCTTTATTCTCTGGACTTACAAACCTTAAAAGAAAGGAGGCTCAGAGAGACTGAGCGGTTTCCCCAAGGTCACACAGTGGGTAAAGGGCAGATCACTGGATTATGGTCCCATCTACCTCCCACCATGCTCTCTGCCCCTAAGACCTGGTACAGGCTGCACTGACAGTGGGGAGACCAGTTCTCCAAACCGGCAGCCCAAAGCTCTACCTTTCCATTCTGTCCTTGCTTAAGTAAAGGAATAAAATGTAAAAAAGCATAAAACTGTGAATCCAGGGACTACCTAAAAACCATGAAACATAATCAAAGAATCAGCTTGGTTTTAAAGGCCCTTGGGCTTAACAAAACCTCTGCATTAGTGTATGCTTTATTAAATAATAATAATAATATTCAGAGGGGTAGTTCCAAATGTTGCTAGCAACATAAAACACTTGTATAATTGAAGAAAGAGTTCCATTTCAATTTCTGATGATCTAATGATTTAATTGAATAAAATGTGATGACTAATTTATTTTTTTACCCAACGATAAACAATGTCATGTGGCTGAGTCACTGGAATTTATTATTAATTTAACTGATATATTTGTGCTTTGATAGTCCCAGGACAACTTGTTCTTTAAGAATGGGGCCAAACTTGATGACTTAAAGCCCCTTGGAAAGGTGAGCAGATTGTTTAAACATGCTACCATTCTTTCTGTGGATATTTGAATTTACCGATCTGAAAAATATGCTTCCTTTTACCTAACCTGACAAGCCACATAAACAAGAGAACCAATTCTAGAAGTATGCCTTAAATCTTTGTCTCTCTTTTTATGGAATTGTGCTAAACAGAGTTATAATATTTGGATTGGGATAATGTGCAGCCTAAACCAAACTCTAAATGAGCACATGAATTCATTAGAAATATCTCAATAGCATTGAGCAAAAGTAATAGTTGACTTCATCTCACTAGTGTCTAAATAATGAGGTGAAAAATATTAGAGAAGTTTTTTCAAGATTAATAGATGAAATTAAGAAACTTTCCAAATATATTTAGGGTGGATTAGCATCCTAAATGCACTTCACAGTAAAATATGTGTTAAGCCTTTCTAAGTTCCTATGTTACGCAGCAGGGATGGAAGGACAGAGTGACTAGTTTATGCTTTCTGAGTGGGTGGTTCAGTAATCTAAAGAAGACAGTCACTTTCTGCCAGGCTTCATTCAATCTGCAGCCTGCTGCAGTCTGCAAGTAAACATCAAAAGCCCCTGCTTCACAACTGCTATTTTTGGCTCTTTCATTATCCAAGGGCCAAATTGGTGTAAGGCTAGATGATTAGCAGATGGGCCGAGCAGCATATCAAAGACACCAAAGCCCACCAGAGGTGATGGAGGGAAAAAAGAAAGAAAGAAAAAAAGCAACACACAGGGAAGAGGCATTCAGGCATCATTCCCAATCATTGCAGCTAGCAAGGAAGAAGAGCTACTTTTAAGGGTCTCAGCCTTGGCTAGACAGCCACAAAGGCTGTTGTTACCTCTGGCACTGCAGCGGAATCAATCTAAGGGGAAGTGGAGACAGTCCAGCGGTGCCATGGCAACCGCAGCTGCTGCAGGAGGGGAGGGACGACAGCCAGGCAGGCCTGATGCTGAGTGGGAAAGCGGGAAAGCGAGCACACTCGGAAGGGGACCTGCCTCTGGCCTCAGTCCCCTGGGAGGTCACTTTTCCCTGGGGGTAAATTCCATCAGGAAAGACAGCAAAGCAAGTCATAATCAGAGCTATGGGGTGCAAGGAACCCAGGGGGAGAGGGCAGGCGAGTGCAAATGTCATCCCTCCTTCATGAAGAACAACTCTCATTCCTGCAATGGAAGGTCCAGAGGGTTCATCGTGAGATGTCCAAGATGGAGCATCAAGTGCTGCTGCTGTGAGACAGACGGCAGCACAATACAGGACAATTACTCAAGAATGATCTGTTGGAATGGTCTTCCCACCCAAAGTATTAACACCCTGGCTCAGCAGAGGCCGTTGCAGCTTTTTTTTTTCATGTCTTCTTTCCACTATTCACACCTCCCAACTTTCTCCCTCCTCTCTCTTCTGTCGTCATTTTACCACCTACATCTCCTCTCCAAGATGATGGAAGTGACAATGATATGCAACTACATTGAATACGATAGAATAAAATAGTTGGACGATACCATGAAAGAGAGTTTAACTCAGAAAGACCGAAAGGACAAAGACAAATGTGAATGGTAGAGAGAAGATTTTTGAAAACTTTTCTTAATCCTCTACAGTGTCACTTCAGGATCAATAAGATTTTTCTTATGTCAAATTAAAGTCTCCTTGGCCTCAACTCTACTCTTTCTCTGTCCCACCCATTCAAACTCCAGTGGTCATAAGGAGCCCCGCTGACATTCACATCTTGCATCTGTTCTTGAATTTCCCCATCTGTATGAGAAAGTTGCTGATCTATAATCATTGAAAGGTGCTACACGTGTCGTACCAGCAGCAAGCCTATCGCAGAATACACGTCCTCACAGAAGACAGATGTTGTGAGTTGTTCTTCAACATCCATTCTTCCTTTCTCTGTCAGAGTAATAGAACTCCCAATTTTCAGATAGGCTCAAGGCTACCTGGAATAAGGACCACTTAGCCCATCTTCCTGTACAGGGAGATATAGCCATATTACAAAATTCTGGCCAAGGAATGTGAGCAAAAGTTATGAAAGCAACTTCCAAGTTGTGTCCTTGAATGACAAGCCTTTCCCTTTTCCTCTCTCTGTCTCCATGTTGCAGTTAAAAATAATTCTGGTGCTGAGCCACGTTAGACCAGTTGGGCAAAGGACAGACGAAAATTCTACCTGGGTGTGGTGATGCCCCCCAATCTCTTCTCTGGTGGTTAATCTTTACAGTTATTTGGTTATTTGATGGATCCCTGGGAGGGGGGTGTCTTAAGACAATTGCATTTCTTTTGGAAAGTAGTTTTTTCAGTCGCATAAAGAAATTCCAAAGACAGCCTCTCCCTGTGCTTGGCAGGGGTAGGGGGCAAGACAAGGTTAGAGGAACTCTGATTCTGAGGCAGCTTCCAAGACCTCTTGGCATGTCAAAGTGTCAATCTTTGGGGTATCACTTTTTGTGATACCCCCCAAAACACAGATACAACAGAAATATCAGCAAAGCCAGAAGTTGAATCTTTGAAAAGCCCAATAAAAGAGACAAACTTTGAAATATTAATCAAGAGAGAAAAAAAGAAAGATTAAGCATAAGTAAACAATACCAAGAATGAACCAGGAAACATAACAAGAGATACTGCAGAGATTAACAGAAAATAAAAGAACACAGTGAATGACTCCTTGTCAATGTACTAGAAAACTTTGGCTGAGATGCATAAATTCTGTGGAAAAATTCAATTAATTAAAATTTGTTTAAAAAGAAATATTTCTACAACCATTAAAGAAATTGAATCAGTAGGTAAAATCATATCTGTCTCACATACACAAAATTACTAGGCCCACATAGTTTTACTGACAAATCCTATCATTCAAAAGACAGATAATTCCAGGCTTACACAAATTCTTCCTGATAATAAGAGAGAAAAAGGGAAAATCTCCCAAATCATTTTATGAGGCCAACCTAACCTTGTCATGAAATTCAGTGAAGAGAAGTACAAGAAAGACGATTACAAGGCCAATCTCATTCATGAATACAGATGGGAAAATCCTATGTAAAATGTCAGCACATCAAAACCAGCAGTAAGTATAAAAGGTAATAATTTATGACCGTGCTGGATTTATCCCAGTATAACAGGAAACTAATCATTTGTTGTTCACTGCATTAAAGAGAAAACATGTAGTTACTTTTCAATAGATGCAAAAAAAGCATTCAATAAAATGAAAATCCATTCACAATAAAATTTCTCAGCACATGAGGAATTAGAGAAGGGCGCTTTATTCCCCTTTTGCCCTCCAGATCTATTGTCTGCCTATCTCTACCTTAACTGGGCTCTGGGGCCCAGCCCCTAAGGCCTGCATAGGTGCCTTACCCTCAGCTACTTGTTGGGTTTGGACAATGTGAGCAAGAAATTCAAGGGTAGGAGGAGAGAAAGGTCAGGGTATTTCCCCCTGCTGGATGCTATAGCTCAGACTTCTCTCCTTGGCTTGCGGATGACCAACCTACCCACCATCTTCCTTCTGGTTTCCTCATTCATAAGTCTGAGGAAGCTTTGAGATGAGCTTTTCCTAGATTACCTGCGTGAGCCCTAAATCCAATGACATGTGTCCTTATAAGTGTTAGAAGCTGCAGCAATTATTCCTCCTCCTCCTTTCCTGTGGTTCTTTCTGCCTTCCTGATAGTTTCCTCACATGCATGCGTTAACGCAGGACTGAAGACTTAAGTGTACACTCTGCCCATCTCCAAAGCAGCACTCCTCACACCCTTCCCCTCCTTGAAGCTCTCCTCTCTGGTACTTTGCCTACAAATTCTAGCCATCTTGGTCTCCCTAAATTCATGACTCTTTCTCCTCAACTTGGGGAGACTGCTGGCTCTCCTTGGGTCCTGCCCTGTGACCTGGAGACTCTCTAGTGAGTCAGCTGGGGCAATTGAAGAGCTCACTTCATTTGTTGCCCTTTTCTGAAGGATCACTCTCAGATACTGCCTGTTATCCAATGCCACAAACCACAGTTTCATTTATTATCTACTGCCCTCTACCCCACAATTTATTTTTCATTATCCAATAGCTTAACTAAAAAAGGCTGTGTTGTGTACGCTGCCAAAAAATAATCAAGCAGCCATAGAACCTGCCCTTGAGAATCTGAAGTCTAATGTGGGCAGAATTGAACAAACTCCATAGGTTAAGCAGGCTAAGTTCTCATGTTCCTGAATTCTTTCAAAGAGGTTTTAGAAGTGGAAGATAGTCCCTGAAACCTCTGCTGCCAAGTAAAAGTGCAATCATGATTAGTCTTGTCCCGTCCAATGTAACAGAAACTGAGGTCAAAAATGATGATGTGAACATGTCCAAATGCACACAATTATTAATACTAAGTAGAAAAAGGCTAAAATCCAGATCTCATGACTCTCAGCTCTTTGTTCTTTTTTTCTTCACTATTTTTCCTCTTTGATAAAGAAGCTGTGTGTGAATATCTATCACTTGTAAATCTGGGGAGTAATGAATCCTCGTTCCCTCAACCATAACATCAAGAGGATGATGACTCCCTTGGACGTTAAGAAAATACTGGTATTGCATTATCCTTAACAATTGCTGTGGCAGTTAAGCAAGATTTAACCCAAGATACTCCCCACTACAGCATGGTTACCTGTGTCATCTCCACAGCCCTCTAGAGCTTTCTCTGGAGTGTTTAGGTGGTGTAACTGGTGGTTATGTGTGTAGGCTCTAATGCTAGGCAGACTTAACCTTGTCTTCCTTCTCTGCCTCAGCTTCCTCATATGTAAAATGCGGACAATAAAAGTATTCCCACCATGGATGTTTTGTAAGGTTTAAATAATTCAGAGCATTGAGATGCTTAGCATCCCTTCTGAATCTTAGTGAGAAATCAATAAACATTCATTGCCATCATTATTTTATTATATTATGAAAATGTTTCCCTAGAACACCTTTATATTTAACAACAAAAGCTGACGGTGGTCTCTCCTTGTAAGTCAAAGCGGCGCATTATAGTGTTTGTCTCCATTTGCTTTTGCTTAAGCAAGGTTCTGCAGGATTTGGCACAAGAATCAAGTAAGTCTTTGTTTCACTAGAATGATTCAAACCCTCTTTATGCCCAGGCACCTGTGAGTATGTACACCATAGGCAGGTAATGCTCTGTTAATTAAACATTGTTAAATCTGTACTTATCTTGAAAAAAGGCAGAAAACTGTGAAACTTGCAGTGAGAAACAACAAACAGGTCTATCATAAGCTAAATCCATCCTCACTCTTTGTGATGCTGATTTTGTGGGGTCCTGGTAAACTTTTTTCTATCACCTGCTGTGCCTTTAGATTAAGTAAACTGGCCAATTTTCTGACCCAGCTGAAAAGTCAGACAAAGGCTCTGAACTAAGTCATCTTCTATTGCCTTTCATACAAGCCAAGTGCTGGGGTAATTGGCCATACAATTACACACACATTAAACTGCCAGCCACCTCCAGGCTGCTTTGGCTTTTGTACCGGGGCCCACTTCAAATCATTGTCCCTGAGTAGCAACTTGGGGCTGTCCTTTTGATCACACCTGGCAACTGCTGCCAGCAACCTTTTCAAACTCTGCATTGCCAGCAGGTATTTGTATAAGACAGGTGAAGTATGCTGGGTAGAAATACGGTGCTGTCAGTAATAACACTAAAGCCATTAACCTCGTGTGCCTTGAGCAGCCACTGACCAGTTCTTGCTGCTAAAGGGAATGAATAGGGAAGCAATGAGTTAGGACAAAACAGCCACCCTCTCCCTCAAGCCCTTTTACCAAACTTTTTTAGTGGCGAGAATATGGATTGTAATTGTTTATTAATCACTAATGCAACCTGACTTTATATTAATATTTGGCAGAGAGTCAGAGAAGAAGATGGAATGTTACGAAGTATAGATATGTCTCAGTGAAAAGCAGTGAAGGAAGACTCAATTGTACTAAACTATTAAAAGGTAAAGAAAAGATTTTACCTAGCAGATAACGGGGTAAAACACCAGAAGACAACCTGAGGAATGCAAAACATCCCCATGCTAATTCCAACAGGAATTGCTACTAAGCTCTCTTGCTACCAATGGGCATAGCCTTTTAAAGGTTATGTGTTACGTGAGTAACATGCTCTGGAAAATGTTTTATTACTGCTAACATAACCAGGATATGAATCTTACAGGTGAATTCTCTTACAGGAATGTTTATTTTTTATATGTAGTTTGGCATGAGATAGAATCACTGTAAATGAAAATTCATATTAAGGGAATAAAAACACATTTCCATAAATTAATCAGAGACCATTCAAAGGTAGAAACTTTCTCTTAAAAATGGAAACAAAAAACCATAGCCAGTTTGTCATCTTTACCTTATTATCTTTTTATATATATTATATACATATATATGAATCATTGAAATAAGGTAATTCAATCTGTCGTATGTGGGGAAAAGAAAAATGATTCCTTCTTTCAAAACCAATTAAACACTGTTTTGGCACTGATTCATATTTTCTTTTTCTAAAAAAACTGGGTTATATATATTAATAGTTTGTGCATCTATGCATAAGAATGCACACATGTATGAGAGGGTGGGAGTAAATAATAGCAAACATTTATTGAGTGCTCACTGTTTGCTAAGCCTTATGTGCATTGTCTCATTTGATCTTCACAATATTCACACAAGGTGGGTATTATTTTCCATATTTGTTTTACAGATGAGAAGAGAGAAGAGAAGAGGGACCTTTCTGAAATGCATAGCTCTTTCAGTCATAAGCATCCCTCGTTGGCACAGAATTTCGTAGGGTGTTCTTTGCCTGCTTCTTTCCCCATTGGCCACCATAACTTCTTTTGAATAGTTGGTTAAGGAATACCCAGTTCATGCGTCCTTGTATTTAAACAGGATCTTCTCAGATGTGTGAGAATGCCTTCACCACACTCTCTACTGAGAGCCACACTTATAAACATCAATTCATAAAAATATAAACAAATATTATGTCAATTTATTCTTCTTTCCTCTCAGAATCTGGTGATGCCCTGTATCCTGTGTCTCAGAGAAGAGCCTGTCCTCTGGCTATCCTCAAACCTCTTGCAGGCCTCACGTGTCACCTTGTGGAGACATCCCCTTCTTCCTTCAGAGACTTTAAAATTACCCACAGTTCTTTAACTTTGTGCATTCACAGCGTTTATTGATAATTTCTGCAGGTGGTTTTGTTTTCCCCAATTCATTCTGGAAAACAGCTGGCTACTGCCTTTACTAATTAACAGTAATGTTCACATGATACTGCAGCTATCTGTCTCTAACTAACCTAGTTATTTTCTACCTGTGCCCTCTTTGGTGGCATATTCTCTTTGGTTTCTCCACTCCTCTGTGTAAACTCCTCTTATAAGGACCCTCCCTTCCTGTTTGAACTCTGAACTAAGAACATCACTCAGCACAAATACCTGCCCTTGAGGAACATTATTAACACGTTCCAGCAGTGGTCAAGGTTACGGCTGATAATCACTTTGTGTTTAAGTACAAGGTAGGCAAACGTCCATCCTTGATTCCAGGTCACAATCCTACAGTTGGCCAAATTGCAAGTTTGGGTCACTATAGCATTTAATACTCTTGGTCCACACTAAGGTGCCTTGAACTCTGTGTTGTATTTCATTGTTTATTATCCCCACATAAAATCCAAATGCCTTGGATATGCTTGAGCATGGACTGGGCAGTACGGTGCTCTTCATTAACAGCTCCAAAGGAATGTGCTGTTGCAGCATGGAGAACCAAAGGAAAAAGTTGAATCCTATGGTGTATTTAGAACAAACTCATTAAAAAAAGGAGAGAATATTCTTTAATAGTTTTGAATTCAGGGAGTTGTTAAAAAAAATTCATAGCCACTGAGAAAACCTGTAGAGAGAAAAGTTTGGGATGTGTCAGTTACACTCAGTACTTGTTTCCCTTTCTTTGAAGTTCAAGTTCATTCGGGTGGGAAGATGCTTTTCTGTGATTTTGCTGGGCTTTTATCCATGGTTATGTAAAATAATAAATGTTTTGTGTGCAGTACCTTTCATCTGGGCTCTTTGGAAGGCTTTGACCACGTACTTGTCATTCTTCACAGTGTTTTATTAAGGTGTATATATATACTGCTTCATTTCATATACAGGAATTCAACAGACAATATAATTTACTTGGCAATGTTTACTATAATGCAAGCAGAATCCTAATTTCCTGACCATTTTCTGGCATAGCCTATTTTTTCCTGTTTTTTTTTTTAAATTCTTTTTTGGTTTTAGTTATTCCCTTCCAATTTATTTAACAGTGTATCTTTCTGAATACTTATTTTACCAACCTGAATTATATAGGCTTTCCTTAGTACTCACCTTATTTTAAAGCCATTTTCCCCAGGATGAATTTCCAAATACCAGTTTGAACAAAAGTCCCAAGGGAATCATTGTATATTTTGTCTGCAATTTGTCCAGAAACTTGATTGAAAGCAGATGACCGCCCTTCATTCTGGTGGATATTTTCAGCAGTGTTTCTAATGGGTCATTTTCTTCCTTTCAATAGTTTTGCATGTTCTTAGAGAGCATATAGGTTTTTCAAAAACTAAAGGTGGGCAATTTTATTTACTGTTATATATAAACATGGTTGGTTTTATAGTTAGCAAGTACTATGCCCTTCTTCCACCTTCTAAAACACAAAGGCTGTCATACACATGCAAATGTGCCATTAGCTTTTTTCTAGAACAAATTGATGTTGAGTTTAAAATTAAAGTCTGGTACTTTGCATCAAAGGTTGCCAAACCATGAGAGAGGAATTCCATAGAAAAATGATGAACAATTCTACATGGACTTGGAGGCAGAGATAATCTTACCTTCCCTCTCCAGTGTAAACCCTGATATCTGAATATGACTGAAGTGACCATGCACAGGGAAAGTGGCAGCTTTTAAAGTAACTGGAATTTAAAGAGTTTGACTCTTCCTATAACTTTCTGCACCTCTGTGGCACTCAGGAACAAACTCAGTGAAGAACTGGGTCAGCATGCTTTTTGTGTGACTTGAGCCGGTCACTAAGGGAGCCAGGAAGGTTCTCCAAAGCAGCCCTCCCTACAATACACTGTTGAAGGTCCTAGGGCACAGACAGAGGTTGGAGGGGTCATAATCTGAACAGGAGAATGTTAACAGCTCATTGTACATATGGCTATTGCCCAATGGTGAGCAGAATGCACAAGTCTGTATCTATATTCTCATCTCACTCTCATATAGCTTTGATAATCATCTTTATTCTGGTAACCCCCAGTTCTGATCCCCAGCTGTGATCTCTCTTCTCCATTTCAGAACCATATAGCCAACTGTCTACTAGTCATTTTGACTCTAATTTCTCACTAAGCTAAGCTCACAATCTCTCCTATACCTGGTCCTCCTCCTGCGATCTGTATTTCAGACATCATCATTTTATCACGGTTGTCAAAAACAGAAATTCTATAACCATCCTTGACTCCTCCATCTCCTTCCTCACCACAGCCCCAAGACACACACACACACACTTCAGAGCCACCTATTGATCAAACCTTTCACGTATCTTTGGAAATCAACTACCATGCTCCATCTGCACTGCCACCATGGCTGTTCAAGGTCATATCTTCTCTAGCTCAGATTACTATAACAGCCTTCTAATAAGTTAGTCTCCTGGTCTCCATTCTTGTTCTCCCTGGCCAACTCTCCAGATTTGTCTCTCAGTTGTATCCGAGTGCTTAGAATTCCTCAAAGCTGCCTTCTCTCTCTTACACCTGAGCCCTCACACACGCTGTGCCTTCCAGGTAGAAGACATTCTTCTGCCCCACCCTGGCTGGCAACTGCTGCTGACCCCTCAGATCTCAGTTTAGATGTCACTGACCTAACCTCAGAATCTAAGTAAAGTTTCTGAGTACTCAGTACTTTCCTAGTCACAGGACTTACCTGGAATCCCCTGCTTGCTGTTTATACCTCCAACAGACTGCAACCACCATCTGGCCTGGAATCTGGTTTGCCTCATTCATCCCTGTATCACTGGCATGTAGCACAGGCTTGGGACACAGCTGTTGTTCAGTATTTACAAGCTCAGAAGAGGAAGGGGGAAAGAAAGCAAGGAAGAGAAGAAGGAAATAGGTGAAAGAGAAAGATCAGGCATAAAATAATCTTCTTTGTAAATATGTAAACGAATACGTAAATGTAAATGAATCTTTAAGTAAATAAATCCCTGAAATCAGCATTTTTTTCCTTGCTATTTGCCTCTTTACTATAAAACTAGGCTATAGAGAAAAAAAAATAAATAGTTTAAAGTTCTAATTGTTTGTTTCTGATGAATCAAGTTTTAAACTATAGATTTACTCTGAAAGTCTGAATAATATTTTTAACACATGAGAGAGGAGACAAATGTTTTATAAAGTAATAAAGTTGAGCCTTTTGTAAAGCAAATAATCTTCTCTATATTTTTTTAAAATCCAGATTTCATAAATAACATCTGCTTAAAGTGAGGTATATCAGAACACTAGCTTACTACTATAGTGGTCAGCTCCTTTAAGAGTTTTCTGGAACACTCCTAAACTATCAACTTAGTAGAAAAATTATCATAACAGGAAGAGAATGGAGTCCATATTTAAGTCTGATTTTTTAAAAAATGATTGAATTTTGACAAAAGTATGATTTTTATGACTTTCCATCTTGAATCTACTTCAATGACCATGCCCCACGTACCTTTGAAGGTCAACTAAGATCCTTTTAAATATGAATCCACAGATGTTTCAGTGACCAAAATATCCTGAGTGAGTGGTAGGAATTCTGTCTTGTGTGTGCTTTTAAGTTCCAACTCTATTGAGCCTAGAAGACCAAAACAAATTTCAATGGGATATTGTTCCATTTATTTTTCAAAGTCAAAGTGCAATTTCAGGGGCGCAGACATCAATTTTTCTGTCATATTTTCCTCAGATCAAATTACTCCTTATTCTCGTAGTCACTTGAACCACTTGCATATCATCAAGAAAAAAAAGAGAGACAGAATACAGATGGAGAGCAATAAAACTCATTAGCATGCTTTTAAGACGTGTGTGTGTGTGTGTGTGTGTGTGTGTACTTTTTTTCTATTTCTATGAAGAATGTCATGGGTATTTTGATGGTATTTCATTGAATCTGAAGATCACTTTGGGTGGTATGGACATTTTAACAATGCTAATTTTTCCAATCAATGACAATGGAATATCTTTCCATTTACTTGTATCTTCCACACTTTCTTTCATCAATGTTTTATAGTTTTCAGTGTAGAGATCTTTCAGGTCCTTGGTTAAATGTATTCCTAAGTATTATATGGGGTTTTTTTTTGTAGCTATTGTAAATGATATTTTTAAAATTTCTTTTCCTGATAGTTCACTGTTACTGTATGGAAACACTACTGATTTTTGTATGTTGGTTTTGTATACTGCAACTTTATTGAATTTGTTTATTAGTCTTAACAGTTTTTTTTTTTTTTTTGAGACAGAGTCTTGCTTTGTTGCTCAGGCTAGAGTGAGTGCCGTGGCATCAGCCTAGCTCACAGCAACCTCAGACTCCTCGGCTTAAGCGATCCTACTGCCTCAGCCTCCCAAGTAGCTGGGACTAGAGGCATGCGCCACTATGCCCGGCTAGTTTTTTCTATATATATTCTTAGTTGTCCATATAATTTCTTTCTATTTTTAGTAGAGACAGGGTCTCGCTCTTGCTCAGGCTGGTCTCGAACTCCTGACCTCGAGTGATCCACCCGCCTCGGCCTCCCAGAGTGCTAGGATTACAGGCGTGAGCCACCACGCCCAGCCAGTCCTAACAGTTTTTTAATGGAGTTTTCTGTATATAAGATCATGTCATCTGCAAACAGGAACAATTTAACTTCTTCATTTCCAACTTGGCTGCCTTTTCTTTCTTTCTCTTGCCTAACTGTCCTGGCTAGGACTTCCAACACTATGTTGACCAGAAGTGGTGAAAGTGGGCATCCTTGTCTTTCTACCCCCAAAACAAGGGTAGAAGAAAAAAAGCTTTCAACATTTTTCCATTAAGTATGATATTAGCTATGTATTTGTTATATGTGACCTTTGTTGTGTTTAGGTACATTCCTTCTATGCCTAATTTACTGAGAGCTTTTATCATGAAGGGGTGTTGAACTTGTCAAACAAATTTTCTGTATCCATTGAAATGATTATATGTTTTTGTCCTTTATTCTGTTAATGTGATATATCATATTTAAGGAGTTGTATATGTTGAACCGTCCTTGCATTCCTGGGATGAATCCCACTTGATCATGGTGAATGATTGTTTTAATGTGCTGTTGATTTTGGCTTGCTAGTATTTAATTAAGGATTTTTGTATATATATTTATCAGAGAAATTGGCTTGTAGTTCCCTTTTTTGGTTGTGTCCTTGTCTGTTTTCAGTATCAGGGTAATGCTGGCCTTGTGGAATGAGTTTGGAAGTATTCCCTCCTCTTCTTTTATTTATATATTTATTTATTTATTTTTGGAATAGTTTAAGTATAATTAGTATTAGTTCCCCTTTAAATATTTGGTGGAATTCAGCAGTGAAGAAAAGACCCTGAATAACCAAAAGAATCTTCAGCAAAAAAAAAGAATAAAACTGGAGGCATCATACTACCTGACTTCAAAATAGATTACAAAGCTATAGTAACCCAAACAGCACAGTATTAGCACAAAAATAGACACGTAGACCAATGGAACATAATAGAGAACACATAAATAAATCGAAGTACTTATAGCCTACTGATTTTTTACAAAAGTGCCAAGAATATACAATGGAGAAAGGATAGTCTCTTCAATAAAGGTGCTGGGAAAACTGGATATCCACATGCAGAAGAATGAAGCTAGACTCCTATCTCACACCATATATAAAAATCAACTCAAAATGGATTAAAGACTTAAATGTAAGACCTGAAATGATAAAATTACTAGGAAAAAAACATAGCAGAAATACTTCATGACATTGGTCTAGGCAAAAATTTTTCTGGATAAGATCCCTAAAGCACAGGCAACAAAAACAAAAATAGCCAAATGGGATCATATCAAACTAAAAAGCTTCTGCACAACAAAGGAAACAATCAACAGAGTGGAAAGACAGCCAACAGAACGGGAGAAAGTATTTTCAAGCTACGCATCTGACAAAGGGTTAATATCCAGGTCATATAAGAAACTCAAACAACTCAGTAGCAAAATAGCAAATAATCTGATTTAACAATGGGCATAAGGCCTGAATAGAAATTTCTCAAAAGAAGACATACAAATGGCCAACAGGTATATGAAAAAATACTCAGTATCAATAATCATCAGGAAAATGCAAATTAAGACTACAAAGAGATATCACCTCACTTTAATTAGAAAAGCTATTATCAAAAAGACAAAAAATAAAAAATGCTGGCATAGATGTGGAAAAAGGATAACTCATATATTGTTGGTAGGAATGTAAATTAGTACAGCCATTATGGAAAATAGTATTTAATTAAAAAAATTAAAAAAATTAAAAATAGAACTATCATATGATCCAGGAATCCCACTACTGGCTATATATTCAAATAAAAAGAAATCAGTATGTCAAAGAAATATCTGTACTCCCATGTTTATTGTAGCACTATTCACAATAGTCAAGATATGGAATCAACTTAAGTGTCCATCAAAGGATGAATGTATAAAGAAAATGTGGTATATATACACACAATGGAACACTATTCAGCCATAAAAATAAATAAAAGCCTGCCATTTGTTGCAACATGGAGGAACCTTGAGGACATTACATTAAATGAAATAAGCCAGGTACAGAAAGACAAATACCACGTGATCTCACTCATATTATATGGAATACCAAGAAGTTGATCTCATAGAAGTAGAGAGTAGAATAACGGTTACCAAGGGCTGGGGAAGATAAAGTGGAGGGGGACTAGAGAGAGATTGATCAATGAGTACAAAGTTACAGTTAGATGGGAGGAATAAGTTCTGGTGTTTTATTGCACAGTAGGGTGACTGTGGTTAACAATATTATATTATAATTTCAAAATACCTAAAAGAATTTTAAATGTTCTCGTCACAAAGAAATGATAAATATATGGGGTAATAGATATGCTAAATACTCTGCTGATTTTTATACAATGCATACATATATTGAAACATCAACTGTACCCCATAAATATGTACAATTATTATGTGTCAATTAAAAACAAATTAAAAAATCACACACACACACAAACACACATATCCTACTTTTGAGAGAAAGAGATTCTTTGGTTGTGGATTTAGGTCAAAATTAGCAGTTTAAATATTATTTTTCTAGTGCAACGATATAATAAAGTACTCAATAATGCTGTAATCAAAAAGTAATTTCATTCTGGCCTCAGAGTTAAATAAAGACTTAATTAGCTTTTCCCATTGCTGATGCCAACAAATCTATTGTCCAGACAGCAAGAGGCCAAGAACCATGTCTGCTGAATCTTTCACAGTTTCCTAATTGGATAGAAAGAGATTTACAGAAGCAGAATGTGCAAGTTCCTAGGCAAGACTAGGCATGTTAAACTGTTATTATCGATCCTTGGGTGGTCAGAAAAAAAAAAATACAAGATTTGTATCACAAAACAATCATCCTCTTTAATTGGATTTTTTTCCATCTGGACATATACAGTGTGAGAATTGGATATTGTTCTAATAGTAGTTCTCATGGAAGGATCCAATGGAACTGGCTCTTCCCTGCAGCAGTGTGATGGGAAACTTGGAGGAGAGTTTCAAGAACCTCTCCCCACAGGAATACTTTGAGGGTATCACTTGAGTTTTCTTCATATCCAAAACCTCTACAGAAGGTTTAAGCATTTAAATTGCTAATGAATGTTTCATTGTTTAAAAAAGAGGTATGTGTATTTGGCTTAATTGTAGATGATTCCATTTATTTTCTCCTACCTCCAAGACCCTATTTGTTGCCATGATGAAAATTTAATACTTGTCTCATTTTACAGGGATTTGTTAAAATTCATAAGTACTTTTGTTGCCTTCTCATTTCTACTTATGTCTTTTGTTTATGTAGTTTGGGGAACTTCACATAAATATTAGCCATAGCTACTTTAAAGTTAATGAATTTTTAAAATAATTCTATCTTCTACTGAGAAACAAATATAACCAAGATTATTTTTTATAAAAATGGTGGCCCTTGCTTTTATTTTTAATATCTGTGGCCTTGGACATATTTTACGCATTCACTTCTTTATAATTTTACTTCCACCATCATCATGCAATCTGAATTCAAAAACAAAATAAAACATTCTTTGATTATTTACGCTCTCTTTCCTAAGATTCCAAGGCACAATATCTGTACTATTTTTAATATTTTTATGATAAAGAGAACTATGTTTTTAATCTTTGTATTGCCACCACCTAGCACAGAAAATGGCTTATAGTAGAAATTCAATAGAAGTTTGTAAATTAAATGCTTGGCAGAAAGAATGCATTATATTACATTACATTGTGTTAGTTATATATTTTATTTACCTTCTTCAATTCATTTTTTTGTCCCCTACAGCTCATGGCAAACTATAAGTTCAATAAATTAATGATCAATAACAAAATGAGTAGCAGAGTGGGCATGCAAAGAAGCAGAAGTTTGCCTAAGTTCAAGGACTTTGTCTCTATGTAACAGAGTAGTTGCCTCTCCTCCCATAGAAATGGAAGCCTAAAATTCAGAGTAGGGAATATGTAACAGGGAATGGCCTGGAAAAAAAAAAAAAAAAGGATCTTCTGTCTCTTCAAAACATCCCCTACTCTTTTTGGGAACTGCAGCCTGGCTTGCATCCCTGAGGCAGATTAAGTCTTTTGTTAAAAGAAATAACTCCCAGGCGGCCAGCCTCCCAGGTGGGTGACTGGTGGAGTTCACAGGCTTTGTCTTTAGCTGAGACGGGACTGATTAGAATAGTAAATCAGAGTGATTGCCTGAAGCTGAGAACCCATCCTTTAAAAGCTCTGTATTTCTGCTTATGTGCAGGAAAAATTTGGATTTGGAGACAATAAATCTCTTTCCTCCTCCCCAAAGACACTTGTCCTCGTTGTTCTGATTCAACCTCGTGGACAAGTGCTGAGTTTTCGGTAGGTAACATCTATGTCTCTCCAACTCTTTTCTTCCATCACTCCCTGCAAAGTGATGGCTCTTTGCCTTAGTCTGTTTTCTGTTGCTTATAACAGAATACCTAGAACTGGGTAATTTATAGAGAAAGGAATTTATTTCTTATGGTTATGGAGGCTGAGAAGTTCAAGATCAAGGGGCTGTTTCTGGTGAGAGCCTTCTTTCTGGGGGGTGACTCTGCAGAGTTCCCAGGTGGTGCAGAGCATCACCTGACAAGGGGGCTGAGCATGCCAACATGCTACTCAGGCCTCTCTTCCTCTTTATATAAAGCCATCAGTCCTACTTCCATGACTACACGTTAATCCATTCATTAGGGTAGAGCCCCCATGACTCAATCACATCTTAAAGGTCCCACCTCTCAATACTGCCACGTTGGGGATTAAGTTTCAACATTAAATGTCACTGAGTTTTGGAGGAACAGATATTCAAACCATAATACCCCTCTTTGCCTCTTCTTGAATTCATGAGACCCATTTACAGGAAGGATCAAGTGAACCCAGAAAGCAACGGAGTTAATTAATAGCCTAGAGTTTGGAAGAAGGGCAGAGCTTGGCAAAAGCAGTGCAAAGGTCATGAGGATAGTTTGGCCAATGGCAGTAAGGTGTGTGCTGTGCAGTTTTGGAGAGAGTAAGTGCAGATAATTCAATGGTAGCCAAAACTTCATAGTCATAACTTAACTCATTATGTCCACTCTTTTTAAGGAGATGTATTCATAATCCGTGGGTGTCTTGGGTGTCTCTATTCCACAGGAGGAAAACTTTTCCTGTTCCTTCTTGCTGTTAATTAAATCACATAGTGTAATCACAGATGCTACCTTTCTTACCTTGCATAAGCATTATTTGCAGCAAAGAGGAAAAAAAAATCTTCCTTCCTTTTGACAAGTTCCCATTTCCACCAGTTTATGACTGTAAAGAACAAAAGAAAATTCCAGAGTCAGATATGTGTTGGAACACATCCATGTGTCCACAACCAGGAGAAAATCTTAAATCTCTGCCAGGACAGTCTAATTGGCTGCTTCTAGGAACTGAATTCCTTCATCTGTGGCCATCTTTCATGTATACGTTGAGGAAAGGGAAGCTGAAAAACTAATATTCTATTATGTGTGAATCAATTTACTATAGAGGCCAGAAAGACTTTGAACAAGAATCTCACTAGGAAAGAGAAGATAAATTTGCTCTGTTCCCAACTTTCCAAAACCTGAGTCGAAGCCAAGTTTACCTAGTCAACTTTGTCACTGAAAAAGCATTAATGATTTATCACTATGAAGTTTTCAGTTCCTGATATGGCCAAATTAAAGTTTTTCTAAATTTGGGAGTGAGAAGTTAACTTTTATTCTTTGTATCATTTGTATCTAGGGAATACAGAATAATTAACCAGTATGATTCCATGAGGCTTCTCATTAATACAGGAGCCCCTCCTTATCCTCAGAAAACACATTCCAAGACCCCTGTTGAATGCCTGAAGCCACATATAGTACCAAACCCTATATGTACTATGTTTTGCCAATTAGATAACTGAGACAGCTACTAAGTGACTAAGGGGCAGGTAGCTTCTAGAGCATGGAAATGCTGGACAAAGGGAGCATTCACGTCCCTGCTGGAGACAGAGCAGGACAGCACAAGATTTCATCACCTTACTTAAAACAGCACACAATTTAAAACTTACGAATTGTTTATTTCTGGAATTCTCCTTTTAACATTTTCAGAGAGCAGCTGACCTAGGGCAACCAAAACCGCAGAAAGTGAAAGGGAGACTACTGCATTTGCTACCCTTCATTATTATTTCTTACCTCTTAAGGCAAGAAATATGAATAAACAATCTGATGGGAATGTAGTCACATAACCTTAAGCAAGTCCAGTGCCACTGTACTCTGAAAGGGACAGAAAAGGATGAAAGGCTTATTAACACAAGCCTGGAATGTGCTTCGTTGATTGATCTGGGTCAGAAATATGGGTCCCTTTCCAGGTGCCTTTGGCCCATCAAAGCAAGGGAACGTTCTTACCTTTGATTCGCTACCCCATACCCTACCCCACCCAAAAGGAAGAGGGAACTTCAGGCCATGAACATGTGAAAGCTGAGCATACAGATTGGGTCATTCTTGTCATATCCAGCAATAACAGAGTCAAGAGGCCAGGGGGGAAAGGCACTCAGGGCACACAACATTGCTTCAAGAATTAGATTTTATAGAAACCCAAGCTGCTGAAACTGCCTGTTGGAACCTGAAACCAGTTTTATCCAATAACTACTGAAACAATGTGCTACAATCCTAACACTAGTTTTACCCACTGCTGTCACTCTCCACAGCCTTGCTGGTGCCAATGAACTGTCTTGCAAAACAGCATGTAACATTTCTCCTTTCTATAAAACCTCCAACCTTTGTTCTTCAGACATACCAAAGCCCACTTGATCTGTGTGTATGCCCTGAATCACAATCCTTTCTTCCTAAATGAAAAGTGTTAAATTTAGAAGTTTGTTTCTACGTTTTATTTGACTTTGACAAACGTTTGCTCTTCAGATTCTAAAACTTCCTGGGTCAGCCTGGGAAATCCCTGAGGCTCAGTAACTAGTAACAGCGAAGATAATAAACTTGCCTGTCTTGTTCAGCATCAATCTACCCCCATTAGCTGGTATATGCACTGACATTTACCGAATGGAGAAACAGTAACGATACTGACAGTAGGAATTATTTCTACTTATTGAGAATCTACTAAGTGCTTGAGACTATGCTAAACACTTTGTGTATTCCCTTAATTAATTCCTGAACATTCTGAGGGGGCAACAGTCTCCTGGGGTTCATTTCATTTTCATGACAGCCTTTCTGAAAAGTGATGGTTAGAATGCTTTATGGTAAATTTAAGTGAATTAAAATTCGATATTGAAAAGTTTCTTCACTGAAAAAATTCTTTCCATAATCATGAAAAACAAAAGCTACAAAAGTTTCAAAAATCTTTGTGCAAATTTATAAATTCACAAGATTGTAGGGAAGGGACTTTTGAGGTCAGCTAGCTCAATTCCCTAATTTTACAATTTCAACTTTACAGATTGAATTAGATCCAATGTCACACTGGTAACCAGTAGCAGAGATGTGAGTAGATACCCCCGACACCCAACAAGCACAGGTTCCAGTATGCTTATTTTGTAATATTCTTTTACTACTCTTTTCAAGATTACTAAAGTTAATGATTACCTAATAATTGTTAGAGCCAGAGGATTCATAGAACCCCAGCTCACTGCCTCACCCCATGTCTCTGGGGTAAATGTAATGACTTGTTGTAAATAATGAAGTATAGTTTAATGAGGATTCTCAAGAAGACCATTGTGACCCAGATCAGTGAGAGGGAGGGAATGACGTAATAGCTATACTACTCCTCAAATTTCCTATAAGCTTTTATCCATGCTACTGCCAATTAAAAAAAATAATTTTTTTTTAAACCACAAGTCCTCATGGAAGGTTAAAGGTGTCTCTCCCCATACAAAGGCTTGAGAATCTCTGTTTTGTGTTCCCAGGAAATATTGCCTCTCTGGCCAAATCCATCTGCAGGGAGGAGGAAGCCATGGTTGGAGTCTGAGGTCAAAAGCCAGAGCCACCCAGCCCTGCAGAGGTGCCGCCAGTGAGCAAGGCTCCTCCAAAAGGCCGCACTCCCATTCCCCCAGCTGTGAGCGGAGGAGTGCTGCCCGATGCCCCGATGCTGCCAGCTGCAGGATTGGTTGTACAAACCTGCAATGCTCATCGTATTACCAAACCTTGGTTATCTCATCAGGTCATAGGAAAGATAGTCCAAACAGATGACCACTGGAAAATGACAATCCTTCTTGGAAGAAAGAGAAAGTCCCTAAGGATTATGACATATTCTTATAAATACAGGAACAATATTCATGAGGTCTTCATCAAGCCACATTCTGGAAGACATTTCTAGTGCTTCCCTCTACCTCCAGAAAGGACTATATTGTTACGTTCCCCCATTTAATGAGAATTTAACCTGAATTCTTTTTAAGATTTTTAAAGCCAACATTACGATTTTTCTAATATTTAGCTCATCTACAATCAAGAAGTTTACTCCATACTCAACTCAAATCCCCAACAATGCAGCTTAAGCTTGAAAGGATGTATCCAAAAGCCAAACAACTCAGCACCACACTGCTTTTGTACAGAGGCAGAACTTGAAGAGAGTATCAAGTCATTTCTTAATTGAATGGTTGACTTTTTAAACAAGATGAACCTGAGTATGGACAAGATAGACATATAACACCACCCAGTGAGGGAATCAGCAGATACAGTTGTTGCCTTTGGCTGTTTCAGAAGTATTGATGATTGTGAGCTCTCAGTGTTCAATTTCTCTCCTTTAGCAATAAGGAGTCACGGAGAGTAAACCCAGCCTGATGGTCTAGTGTCAAACCGGATTCCCTGTGCAGTAGACTGGAGGATCCAGACCTCATTCTAGCTTCATTTTTTTCCTGTATGTCAAATAACGTCACCGTCCTCTATTTATTGATGCTCATCTCAGGTGTGGATTTTGAAAAACAAAATTCAAGCCCGCCCAAAAGAAAATCTCTTGTATTTCATAAACTGTGCATCGGGCAGTTTTTATACAGCCTCTTGTTCTTTCTCTCAGGAAGATCCAGACCCTTTAGAAATGTAGAACGAGAATGGTCTGGCTAATTTAAGTAAAATTATGCTACATTTGTCATTAATAAAATCACTGATGTCTAATCATTTTTAGTAATTTTATTAAATGTTGGTAATATCTATTGAAGTCAAGTTAATAAGTGAATTTTTTGTTTGTTTGTTTGTTCTAGGAAAGATTTTAAAGGGCTTGCTCAGTGCCAAGAAAGAAATATGTAGTTTTATAAACATGTCTCTGAGATATATATTATTATCCCCATTTAACAGGTGAGAAAATGACAGCTCAGAAAGATACGCGATTTGCTGAGACAGCTTGTGAGTGGCCAAGCTGGGTGGCAAATCAAGATATTCCTACTCCCAACTCCACATAATTAACCTCCAGGTATACTATTAGCCAGTGTTATAATTAGTTATATAACGTTGGCATAACCTAAATCTGGACCAGTATAAACAATAATTAGAGACAACATAATTTTATTTTGATAAGAGGTCAGCATATGCTACCATAATGATTATTATTCTAAATCGAGAATAAATTGTTTTCACATCATTTGCAATTCGATATCAGGAATCATACAAAACTCTCCCACCTGCTCCAAGATTGAATTGGAGTGTATTCTCTAATAATAACAACAGTGAAATAAATAATACCTAACCATTCATATGTGCTTAGTAACCTTCTGAACATTCACGTAACTTATGCCCATTGTTTAGATGCGACTGAGGCCCAGAGAGTTTAAGTAACTTGCCTAAGAGCCCAGAGCTAATAAATGGACCTGGGATGGTGATGGTAACTGAAGCCACCCCCTTTTTAGAGCCTGTGCTCTTATACAGTGAGATCTGCCTATCAGTACAAGCAACACACACAGACACACACACGCACACACACGTTAAAAAATAAAGGAAGATGAAATACTACTAGTATGAACTCATCAAAAATATCAGTGTTATGGAAAGCAGGGTGATTGTTCTGGAATAAAGATTAAAGAGACATGACACTCAAATTCAAACCCTGATTCTTAAATGAATCCTAGTCTGGGAAATACACACATATGCATAGCTATAAAGGACAATTTTGGAAATTTGCATATGAACTATGTATTAAATAATATCTTAATAATAATATCTTAATGTTAAATTTTTTTGAATGTCAATATGCTATTGTGGTTATTTAGGAGAATGTCTGTATTCTTAGATGCTGCGTGCTAACTTACTTAGGGGTATGGTCTCATGCTACCTACAACTTTCTATCAAATGGTTCAGAAAAATACACACACACACAAAGATAAAACAGAATAATTATATATGTAGTGTGTATAAACATAGAGTATACAACGTAGATAAAGCAAATATGGCAAATGTTAAATAATTGTGTGTGTGGGAGAGAGAGAGAGAGATTTCTTTCTTGCCCTAAAACCTAGGAAACAATCCCCTCTTAGCTATTTCCCTCCTGGTCCCTATTTCCCTCACATGCAAACTTGAATATAAATTCTTGTAAAATAACTCTCATTTTATTTTATTTTATTTTATTTTTTTTTGAGACAGAGTCTCGCTTTGTCGCCCAGGCTAGAGTGAGTGCCGTGGCATCAGCCTAGCTCACAGCAACCTCAAACTCCTGGGCTTAAGTGATCCTACTGCCTCAGCCTCCCGAGTAGCTGGGACTACAGGCATGTGCCACCATGCCCGGCTAATTTTTTCTATATAGATTTTTAGCTGTCCAAATCATTTCTTTCTATTTTTGGTAGAGACGGGGTCTCACTCTTGCTCAGGCTGGTCTCGAACTCCTGACCTCGAGCGATCCACCCGCCTCGGCCTCCCAGAGTGCTAGGATTACAGGCGTGAGCCACCGCGCCCGGCCAATAACTCTCATTTTAAATCTTAAACAGATGAATTCCTTCCTTGAGGTTCTAAACCACCCCCCACACACATAAACTAGCCTCCTCCCGCCCCTCCACAGTTCATTTTCTTACAGCTCATGTCTCCTGAATGCTGTATATTTTTTTCCCGTGGCTCGTTCTGGGGGACTCACATCTTCCTGACAAGAGAGGGCTTGCCTAATTCTGACGTGCTTTGCTCACTAAGGTGCTATTTGCTGGGATTCTATGTCCCAGGGATTCTATGTCCCAGGGATTCATTGCAGGGGGCAATGTGCAGTACCTTAGGGATTTATAGAATTCTCCTGGAGCTCTAGTAAATGCTGAGGAAAAAACATTGGTAAATTTGGTAAAGGAGTCACCTTTCTTCAATATCATTATATCTGAGTGCCAATCTTTCATCTTCCATTGGCTCTTCATTAACAGGAAAAAGCTAGCTTCTGAATTTGATATTTAGTGACTTTGTTTTGGAAACTGTCTTATGCCTCACAGCACTTTCCTAAAATTTCTGATGAGAAGCTCTTGTAGAAATGAAGGGTATTCGGAGTCAGCATCTTGGGTATCTTTATAGAATCTTACACATGGATCCTGAAGAAAAACAATGCCAACTGCAAATTATATCCACGAGTGATGAAAAGTAAAATGTCCTTTATGAGGCCTAATAGTGATTTTTTTAACATATGGACACTGGGCTTCTCTAACCACTGAGCAATAGGGAAAAAAAGCACAACTCCTATTATCCCTAAATTTTATTTTTCCCCTTTGGTGATGACCATGACAAATTCTATTTCTTACCTTTGACCAGTTGGTCTCTTACTTTCTTGAATTGCCTAACATCAGTTTCTTCTAGGTATTATTTAAGAAATTAGGTGAGACACAGTGCCAGCTGCAGGGAGTGAGCTGGTCTTTCAAAATGGGTGGGGAGGGCGTCGGAAACGGGTTGCAATCACCAATGCGCACAGCAGCCAGGGGCAACGTGAATGAGTGAATGAGTGAAGCGAGTCCAAGTATAAGAAAACTACTCTTCTCTTCCACAATTAGAATCTCTTCCAGTGTTCCCCTCGAAACACAGAGCTCTAGCAGTTCGACTTTTAGTTTTCCCACTTTTAACCGTGATCTGGGCACAGAAAAATATTTTCCTTGCCTGAGAAAGACAATAATGTAAATAAAAAAATAACATAATAAAACAACTGGCATGTGTCTTTGGGGTAGAGAAATAAGGAGGGGACACTGGGGAGAACTGGAGAGGGCAGGCACCACCTATGGGGGAAGCCACAGGTCAGCATAAGTAGATTGTTGACAGGTGGAAATGTGAGTCCTATAGGGGACTGCTGTGGTCTGAATGTTGGTGTCCCCCAAAATTCACATGTTGGAGTCTAATACTCAAATGTGACCATGTTAAGTAGTGGAGCCTTTAGGAAGCGATTAAGTCATAAAAGCTCCACTCTCATAATTGGAGATTAGTATGTTTATAAAAGAGACATAAGGAGCTCCCTGGCCCCTTCCGCCATGTAAGGACACAGCAACAAGGCGCCACCCCTGAAGAACTGCCCTTGCCAGACACTAAATTTGCTGATACCTCCATGTCAGACTTCCCGGCCTCGAGAATTGTAAGCAGTAAGTTTCTATTGTTTATAATTTACCCAGTCTAAGGTATTTTGTTATAGTAGCCTGAACAGACTGAGACAAGGACAAATAGTGTTTTTTGAGAAAAGCTACAGATGCATATTTCATGGCAAAAATCTCCCAATTTTTAAATTTTGACCCAAAATCTTTTGGGCCAAAACCAAAAAAGTCTATGAGCTGCACACAACACTCAATGCTATGGCTGCCGCTTACGGCCTCTGTTTTACATGTAGATGAAGTTATATTGTATCAGACATTGAAACCTTAACTATGTGGTTGGCTTAAATTGCAAGAGAAGTTTTAGAAGTTTAACATTATGAAAACTATTATTTCCAGGAAGATTTGTGTAGTCGATGATGATGGTTGTACTTTCCTCCTAAGAAATGTGTTCATGAAAAAGGTGAACACCAGGATAATTTTGAGACCAGCCCCATTTCACAGCAGGCGTGTAAAATCCCACGACTATCAAGGTCCCGTGGCCCTTTGAATTCATGAAGGGAGAAAACCAACTGAGTCAAGCAAAGAAATAATTTTTACTTGGCCTCAAAGCATTAAACAGCTTAAACTATTTTAACTTCTGCATGCTAGGGCTGGGCTTGGTGGCTCACACCTATAATCCTAGCGCTTGGAAGGATGCGGAGACAGGATTGCTTGAGGCCAGGAGTTCAAGACCAGACTGGGCAACATATGGATACTTCATCTCTACAAAAAATAGAAAAATTAGCTGGGCGTTGTGGCATGTGCCTGTAGTCCCAGCTACTGAGGCAGGAGGATTGCTTGAGCCCAGGAGTTTGAGGTTGCAGTGAGCTGTGATTGCACTGCTGCACTGTAGCCCAGCAACAGAGCAAGAGCTTGTCTCAAAATAATAAATAAATAAATTCTGCATGACAGAAGGTAAGTTGTACGACCACAGAAAAACACATCACTTTGTGCTAAACACAGTTTGAGATGGGTCCCGTGCATCTCCATGGACAGCACTAAGTTCTGCTGTTTCGCAGAAACAATGAGTGATGTTGTCTGCCTTTTAGTCTGAATGGAGCACGATGTGTTTGTCTTGGCACCACGTCCTCCCCGTGCAAGAAGCCCTGGCACACGGGATTTCTGTGAATCACCTGATCTGCCCTTGCGTTATTAGTCAACAGGAGGCAGGAGATAAGGTAAGGGGGTCAAGGTGGAAGCCACTCTTCCATTTAACCAGTGGATCTGTTTCTCTAATCAGAAATGCTGAGGTGGAAATTAGCCTACGCTCCCCCTGTTTCTACCATATGGAGCAAGAATCAGTGGCATGATTTCAGCCAACAAAGGAAGCCCACTGGCATGGGAGAGGGCCTGAGGAGGGCTGGGGGAGCCGCTGGCCATGGTATCCGTGGTGGGAACTGGAGAAGTGCCCAGTCTGCCAAGTGTGCCCCGCAAGCGACAGCTCAGCAACTCTCAGCCCTGCTGGCAGCTTCCCTTCCTCCAAAAGGAAGCAGTTTGTCTCCAGCACACCATATGTTAGACAGAAGGAGTATGCCCTCCCATTAAAATTTTTTAAAAAGAAAGAACAGTGGGTAACATGTTAGTTTCCTAGCTTTTGTCTCTTTTTCAGTTCCTAGCCAAGTTGCCAGTGATGCTGATGATTTATGCAGAGAGTATGAGCAACAGGTCTCAGTGCCTCTGAAAGCATCTGCCTGCCACCCCAATGACACACCCACGGGGGCAGGGGAAACCCGGGGGAGGGGTGGCTGCTGGAAAAGTAGGTGGGCGGGAGCGCTCCTGTACGTGGCAACGTGGATCTGCCTTCCCAGCCTGAAAAAGGCCAACCGAAAGGAGCGAGGGCAGTGGGCAGCAGCTAAGTGAGGAAAATAAATGCATGGGTTCCCCCTCTGCTTTTCCTCCCCACCCCACCTCCTCCCCCTACTCATGAATGTTGAAGGTTGACATATTTATAATACCTGGCAGAAAACAGCATTTGAAGACTGCATTTTTACTTCCCAAATGGCCCATCCTGACCCCTCTGATCCCTAAGAACCAGGTTCCCAAGGTGTCTCTGGCTCTTTTTTTTTTTTTTTTGCCTAAGCCAGACCCTACCCATAGCCACATTCCACCTCGAGAAGCCATTGAACGGAGCTCCACCATGCCTCTGGTCTCAGCTGGGAATGGGTGGCACAAACCCCTCAAATATCTTCTTGTGGCATGAGGTTAGAAAGACAGCAGGGGGCAGAACACTGGTGTGACTGCATAGACTGTTATTACCATCACCGGCAGCTCTTTCTTTGGCTCTAGGGAAGGACTTCAGGTTTGCAGAGCAAGCCTTGGTAACACCTTCCACAGGGCAATAATGGGAAGCATTGTTTTCTTACAAGCATGGCCCTGAAGCCAGATAAATGCCCTACGTCTATTTTTTTTTCTATGTAGGATATATAAGAGAAAAAGCATAAATGACAAGCAAGAAGGGAGGCAGGCTCTTAGCAAGTTTTTGCTTCTAATCTGCTAAAAAAAAAAAAAAGGAATTTAACAATAATAAAGATAATGCTTAAGAAAATCTCTTTTAACAGGACTCTGTCATGTCAAATTTTTTTATGACTGTGTTGAGGGCCAGGCCAGCCCTAGGGAGACTGTGTTGCATGTGAGATGCAGGTAGCAAAGCAAGCTCAACCCTGATGCACTGAATGCAGGTAAACTGGCAAGTAGATGCTGTTCCTGAAGCCATTTGGTAACCAGTCTCTCAGCCACCCACAGAACTCCGGATCCTCACGGGTTTGCAACTTGGCTTTTCAGTTGTATATAAAGTATCTGGTTTCCTTTGGCTCAGAGGGAGACCTGGCCGGAGGCCTCTGTTCCATAAACTAAATGGCGAATATCTGAGAGTTGCCAGACTCACAGAGGAGCGGTGATGTCGTGGGCTTTGCCTGGGCCCAGTTCTGTAACCTGGAAACAGCCTTCACTTCTCTGGGTCTTGATCTCCCATCCTCTAAAATGAGCAAATTCATTAGAGATTGTCAAGTATCACAATGTGGCATGAAAAACACATTTTACTCCAGGACCCAATATAAATACAGGCAGTCCCTGGGTTACAGATGAGATACGTCCCTGAGGACATCTTTAGGTCAGATTTGTATGTAATTCGGATCCCTGATGGACAGCACATATCCAATAATAAAAATAATAATAATAACAATATTATAATGGCTCATATGTGGTAATAATAACACAGTGTAATACTATAATAATAGTACAGAATAATAATAATAAGGTACAGAAACTGTTGTGTTCTTGCTTTTAATTCAAACAAACAGAACATAAAAACAAACTCATAGAAAAAGTTTAGATAGGAGATAGGAGAAATTTCAAAAAAGAATATGAAAGGTTAACCCTCAGCACATGTTGCATCAACACTAGGCTAGTAGGAATGTTATACTTATTTTGATCTTCTAACCAAACCTATAACAACATTTCCATTTCAATAATTAACCCACTACGCTGCTCAGTAGCAATTGATACGTTCACTGGAGCACTGCCTTTCACATGTTCTGTTAGTCTCACTTGATCTTTCCTAATTGTTCCGATAGTTGAGCGACTGAAGCCTTATACTTTCCCAGCGAATGAGGGCGTCTGGTCTTTCTCCCAGTGCTTAACCATTTCTCCTTTCATGTCCATTGTAATCCCCTTTCTCTTCGCTGCAGGCCCATCTGGACTTGCACGTCGGAGACGTGGTCATGAGGGTAAACACAGACTTACAATATTGAGTAAAAAAGTTAAAACGAAAGTGATGCTGCGCGTGAGTGACCACGTAAACAGTGAGACCAGCCGCCAGTGTAAAGGTGCTGCGCCAACGACCCGCGTACTGCACGCAGGTGTGTTTACATGTGCAGAAGAAACTAGTCCCCAAATGATTTATTTAATTATTTAATTATAAATTATCCTCAGGAGGAGCCCACTTATAAGCACATAACACCATAAGTCGGGTCATCCGTTACCCAGGGACTGTCTGTTTATGTATTTTAAGTTAATTTAATACTTATAAAATGTATACTAAATAACGGAAGTGAAATATTTTATAAAATAGTATTTACCCTTACCACCTGCAATATACTCTGATATTTTTTATTTTACTCTCTCCCTTGAATGTTGGTCAGGAGTCATTAAATTCATTTTACAACCTGTTGAATGGGACACAACTCCCAGCTTAAAATCTGTTTCAGGTCATTCATTCATTCAACAAATACTTATTAAACACCAACATGTGCCAAGTTGTCAGGTGCTGTTCTAAGGTCAGCAGTAAACTAAACAGAAAAAAATACATGTCCTCATAAAGCTTACCTTCTGGAAGGGGAATATATATTGTTAATATATATTAAAATAATATGTTTATTATTTACATCATATATCTAGTATATAAATAACAAACCAGATAGTATGTCAGATAATGTAGCAGTTACTATCAATCCCTATTCCAGGGACCAGTATCTGGATCTCTTTGCTTTACGTCTTTTTCCAAAGTCATAGAAGGCTTATTTGCCCGCCTTGAGATGTGTCAGGAAATTAACACTCCACTCCCAAACAGCCCACAACCAATGATTAATGGAAGTTGGCACGTAAATATCCCAGCTTCTTCTCCACTTGGGTAGAATAACTGTGAGGCACCTCCCCAATAAACCACTTACACTTGAATTCTTGGCACCAGGTCTACTCCTGAGGTAACTCAAACTATGAAATAAGGTGGTAGGTGCTATGGTACAAAATAAATAGGAAAAGAAGACAGCAAGGGCCACAGGAGGTCAGGGAAGCCCACACTGAGAGGAAATAATTGATAGTTGAGGAAGGATCTGAAGGAGGTAGGACAATAAGATGTGGATATGGAGGAGGGGGATGTTCCAGGCAAAGGGAACAGCCAGTGCAAAGGCCCATGGGCAAGAGTAAGTAGACCAGTGCTACAGACTGGATGTTTGTGTCCTGCCCAAATACATATGTTGAAGCCCTAGTCCTCAATGTAATGGTATTTGGAGGTGGAGTCTTAGGGTGGTAATTAGGTTTAGACAAGGCCATGAGGGAGCCATCATGGGATTAGTGCCCTTATGAGGAGATGAACCAGAGTTCTCTCTTCCATATGAGGATACAACAAGAAGGAAGCCATCTATGAACCAGAGGGCCCTCACCTAGAATGTGACCATGCTGGCACCCTGATCTCAGACCCCCAGTCTCCAGAATTATGAGAAATAAGTATTTGTTGGTTAAGCCACCTGTCTATGGTCTTCTGTAACAGCAGTCCAAACTGACTAAGAAAACTAGGGACATAAGCAGGGAAAGACAGTAGATGAGCGGGAGGAGAGATCAGAGACATAATATTCAAACCTAAGTAGCACTTTCAATATTTTATGTTAATATGTTAATCATGTTCATGACTGAGGGTTGCAAAAACTGGAAACCTGATTCAAAAGCACATCTTGTCATTTAAAGTCAGGAAACGTGGTAACAGCAGGCAGAGAAGCTGACAGACATGGCAGTATGTGCTGTGTGCAAACATTTCCATACCCCTACCAATGCTCATCTGTGGTTTTATTAAGCTAAGCTTTCTTTATTAACTTGGATAGTTTTCTATTATTAACTAACTCATATTTGCCTGGCTTCAGGGATGCCCTGGGAGCTTCCATGTTTCCAACCATCCTGATTCTAACCTTCTAATTTACTGTTCCTGCCCCAAGGTTTTCAGATCAGTTTCCTCATCTTAAAGATGGCTCCACCAGCTCTGACCACCACTGACATCATCCTGCCTGTTTGGGAAAAGCTCAACCATTGCCCTTGCTGGCATCAGGAGAGCAGGAAGAATGCTGAGGGATTTGAGAAGTAACTTTTAGGTTGTCATGGGGAGAAGAGGAATCCCTCTGCTATCCTTGAGTCACATTTTAAAGAAGGGAATCCCTTCTATTTTGGTCCAAACAAAGAGCCTATCTTTGCCTAGGGAAAGAATTTATGAAGAAGACCCCCAAAGGCAATTACAGCAACAACAAAAATAAATAAATGGGACCTGACCAAATTAAAAAGCTTCTGTGCAGCCAAGGAAACTATCATGAGAGCAAACAGACAACCTACAGAGTGGGAGAAAATATTCATGTTACACATCTGATAAAGGGCTAATAACTAGAATCTATATAGAACACAGGAAAATCAGCAAGAAAAAAGTCAAACAATGCTATCAAAAAATGGGCAAAGGTCATGAACAGAAACTTTTCAAAAGAAGACAGACTAATGGCTAACAAACATATGAAAAAATACTCAACATCTCTAATCATCAGGGAAATGCAAACCAAAACCACAGTGAGATATCACTTATCCCCAGTGAGAATGGCCTTTATCAAAAAGTCCCAAAACAATAAATGCTGGCTTGGATGCGGAGAGATAGGAACACTCATACACTGGTGGTGGGACTGCAAACTAGTACAACCTCTGTGGAAAGCAATATGGAGATACCTCAAAGGGATACAAGTAGAACTACCATTTGATCCAGCAATCCCATTACTGGGCATCTACCCAAAGCAACAAAAGACATCCTATAAAAAAGACATCTGCACTTGAATGTTTACAGCAGCACAATTTACAATTGCAAAGATGTGGAAACAACCCAAGTGTCCATCAATACATAAGTGGATTAATCAAATGTGGTATATGTATATCATGGAGTTCTACTCAGCCACAAAAAACAATGGTGATCTAGCACCTCTTGTATTATCCTGGATAGAGCTGGAACCCATTCTACTAAGTGAAGTATCCCAAGAATGGAAAAACAAGCACCACATGTACTCACCATCAAATTGGTATTAACTGATCAACACTTAAGTGCACATATATTAATAATATTCATCAGGTGTCAGGCAGATGGGTGGGGGTAGGAGGGGATGGGTACATACACACCTAATGGGTGCGGTGCACACCGTCTGGAAAATGGACATGCTTGAAGCTCTGACTCGGGTGGGGCAAGGGCAAAATACGTAACATAAACATTTGTACCCCTGTAATATGCTGAAATTAAAAAAAAAAAGGAGCCTATTTTTGCTTGAATTCTTTCGTTGATGGAGACCCGATGCTTTGCAAAATGGTAATTTCAGTTCTCAAGTTCCTTTGATTATACTGAAAATTCTCCATTATTTTTGTCTTCTTCAATTTCTTTTATTAATATTTTATAGTTTTCAGTGTACAGATATTTCACCTTTTTTGTTAAATTCATTGCCAAGTATTTTTTATGCTGTTGTAAATGGGATTGTTTTCTTGATTTCTTTTTCAGATGCTTTATTACTAATGTATAGAAATGCTACTGATTTTTCCCATCACTTTAAATTAAACTCGAAAGAGCTTTTCAAGCAACTCAGAAAAAAGATCTCTTTTGTGTGATAATCCCTTATATAACTAAAGAAAACCATCCTACTTTTCCTTCTTTTCCTGGGCCAAACCATCCTCAGGCCTACAGGATGTTCTGCATATGATAAGTAAGATTCCAGCCCTTGGACACAACTCGTCAACAGTGCCACTAACTGCAAAGGTCACTGCATGCCTGATATGGTTCTCTGTGCTTTTTTGTCAATTATCTCATTTAATACTCAAAGCAGTTCTATGAGGTAGGTACATTTATTATCCCCATGTTATCTACAGGACAATGTGAAAGACAGAGGTTAATAATTTGCCCGAGACCAGTGAGGAGTGGAACCAGACACTCAGACTGGCTAGTCTGACTGCAGAGCTCCTGTTACTCAGTACTATCCACTCTTCTGCTACTCACTACTGCCACTTCTCCACCAGCAAACCCATGGCTGGGGAGTGGGAGTCTAGGCAGGATAAAGACCCTCTGATTCCCTGTCCAGCACTGTTTTTCCCCATATCACATTATCTTTAATGTGGATGGAATGTCCTTGAAAGAAAAGAGGAGAAGCTTGGGGAGAGAAAAGTAGGAGGTAAAGGATTCCCAAATCCAAATCCCCAGAACTGATGAGCTTTTGCTTCTGTCGCCAAAAGTCACCTTCCCTATTTGTAAATTCAGTCAGGAAAGTGAACACTGGCGAAGACATAAAAGCAGCCTTGCTCTAGAAGTGACTGTGAAATTCTCCCTAATGCTCATACCTTAGGCATGGAGGAAGACAAAGCTCAGTGAAGTCTTCACCTTGAACCAGGAAGGAAGCCATGGCCCCCAGCCATATGGCCTTTTCACCTGAGGCTGTTGAGGTGGTGAACATTCAGTGGAGAAAGCTTCCTTTGTATAGTGTTTTCCTTTTCCCTCAAGGAATTGAGGGGTAGGGTAAGGAGAAAAGGATAGTCTCAGCTGACAAAGTGAACTTTAAAGAGAGTGAACTTTCAAGAAGGGATCAAGGGGCAAAAATCTCAGAGAAAGGAACCAAGGAGGGAGACAGAGGTGACAATTGTCAATAGTATGATTCCATGACAGCAGCCAAGATAGTCCATCTAAAATAAAAGTCAGCTCATGTCACTCTGCTCAATGCTCTAGTGGCTTCCCTGTCCCTCGCAGGAAGACTTTATGCAGAAAGGTGTGGCATAGCCCTCATTCAGGATTCGGCTCAAGTCACGTGGTCACAGAGGCCCATCCTGACCTCTTTGACTGGATTTGTACGCTCTCTTATCCCCTCTCTGCTTTGTTTTATTTCTTAGTATGTGTCACCACCTGGCATATGGTTCATTTGCTTGTTTGTTTATAGCCTGTCCTTCCTCTGCTGAAATATAATACCATGAAAGTGATCTCACAGGGAGTCTAATTATTTTCCTAGCCTAGCACGTAGAATTGAGCCTGGCATTTGTTATCGGAAGAAAGAATTTTTTTTAATGAACAAAACTGGAAGGAGCAAAAGAAAGCATCTGGGTAAAGAATATAACAAAATAATGAATGATCCCAACATTCATTTGGATCCTGAAAATGAGATATGTAACCTAAATATGGATGGGAAGATGGGAAAAGGTGAAAGGAACTGGTAAGTCTTTGGTGGCTTTAAAAAGCAGTACACTCATCTTGCCTGCAGATTAACTGGGGAGCTACGTTAATAGCCTTTTCTGTCCGGTTTCACAAAAATAAATGACTGTGACAGCTTCTCTTATTGAGCCAGACACATGATCTGCATTAGCTCTAGCCTTCACGATGACCCTAGAAGTAATGAATTATTATCCCCACTTTGAAGATGAGTAAAGTGGGGACAAAAAGTTAAGCAACTTATTCATAATAGTCAAAAGGTAGAAATAACCCAAATGACCATCAATAGTTGAATAAATAAACAAACTGTGGTATATCCATGCAATGGAAAAGTATTCAGCCATAAAAAGGAATAAAGTAATGACACATGCTACTATATAGATAAACATTGATGGTTATATGCTATGTGAATAAAGCCAGACAAAAAAGTCACATATTGTATGATTCTATTTATATGAAATACCCAGAATAAGTAAAGCCATAGAAACAGAAAGCAAATTGGTGGTTTCCAGGGGCTGGAGGAGGAGGAGGGGGATTGACTGCTTAATGGATACATACAGGATCTACTTTGGGGGTGGTTAAAATGTTTTGGTACTAGATAGGGGTGATGGTTGCAGAACATTGTGAATGTACAAAATGCTACGTATTGTACACTTTTTAAATTTTAAAGTTAAGCACTTGAACAAGGCCACAGAGGTAGTGTTAGTGAGAGTTTCACTCCATTCCTGGACAGCTCTTAAATCCATGCTTTTAGCACTCTGCTGGGTCATTTTCAAAGCTAAAACAAAGCCCTAGAATTGACATTGTAGGGAATTTCCTTCAGTATCAAGCCTGCAAATGACAATAGAGGAAGGCCACTGATATGTTTTTATTGAACTCAACTAATGCTACTAATTTTCTGGATATTTCTGCTATCAGTAGCCCTTTTTAAAATTTCTACCCTTCCAATTAGAGAATGTTAGAGCTAAAAAGGACATTTAGTGTAAAGATTCAGGAGGTCTATGACCGCCTCAGAATTATATTTTTGTTTGTACGTGCATATGCAAACTTTTCTCTGGAAAGGGTTCATTGTTTTTGTCCTGTTTTCAAAGGTGTCTAAGACCCCAAAAGAGTTAATACAGGTACAGTACAAGTCTCCCATTTTACCAATGACAAAACTGAGAGCTAGAAAGCGAGTAGAGAGCCCAACATTAGACTCTAGTCTTCCAATTCCAGACACAGATTCCTGTCTTCGAAATCATGGCTGTTCCTTCTCCCATAGCTTGACGGTGAATTAGACCCAAAGTGCTTGTTTTCTTCATCATCAGCTTACAAAGCTATAGGAGTTGAGGAAAATAATGCAGAATACCATTTTTTAAAAATCTCCTTCATGTTCATTAACACGAGCAATAATACATTAAAAGAGAAAAAAAGTGGCTAAAGTTTATCAAATTTACAACAGATTAACCACCAAAAATGTTTGAGTAGGAAAAAATTCTAATAGGAGTTCTTTAAGTTGAAACAAAAGGCTGCTACACAGCAGCATGAAAGCATGTGAAACTATAAAACTCACTGATAAGGGTAAATATATAGACAAATAGAGAATATTATAATATTGCAATGGTGGCATGTAAATCACTTTTAGTTTTCACAAAAAATTTAAGAGAAAAATATTAAGAATAACCATAACTACAAATATTTGTTAACATATACACAATATAAAAATATGTACATTGTAACATCAATACCATAAAAGGTGGAGGAGAGAGAGTAAAAGTGCAGTTGTCTGTGATGTGATTAAAGTTAAGTTGTTATCAGCATCACATAGACTGTTATAACTACATGTTTTATGTTTATATAAGCCCCATGGTAACCAAAAAAGAAAGTAACTATAGAAGATACACAAAGGAGAAAGGAATAAAGCATAGCACTAGAAAAAGAACAAACTAAGCCGAGAGAGATAGCAGAAGTAGGGAATAATAAAGATTAGAGCAGAAATAAACAAAATAGAAAATAGAAAAACAGTAGGAAAAAATCAACAAAACTAAGAATTAGATTTTTTGAAAGGATAAGAAAAGTTGACAAACCTTTAGCTAGACTAGGAATAAAAGAGAGAAGACTCAAATAGCAAAAATCAAAAGTGAAAGAGGAAACATTACAACTGATGCCCCAGAAATAAAAAGGATTATACGATACTACTGTGAACAATTACACCTCCACAAATTAGATAACCTAGAAGAACTGGATAAATTCCTAGAAATGTCAACTATCAAGAGTAAATCATGAAGAGAATCTGAACAGATAATGAGTAAGGAGATTGAATCAGTAATCAAAACCTCCCCCAAAAAGAAAAGTCCTGGACCAGATGATTTCACCGCTGAATTCTACCAAACATTAAAAGAAGAATTAACACAAATCCTTCTCAAGCTGTTCCAAAACGTTGAAGAGGAAGCAGTACTTCCAAACTCATTTTATGAAGCCAGCATTACCCTCATACCAAAGCCAGAAAAGACACGAGAAAAAAAAAAACAAACTGCAGACTAATATCCCTGATGAATATAGATGCAAAAATCCTCAACAAAATACCAGCAAAACAAATTCAATGGTATATTTAAATGATCACACACCATGACCAAGTGGGATTTGTCCCTGGGATGCAAGGATAGTTCAATACACACAAATCAATAAACCACATTAACAGACTGAAAGACAAAAATCACATGATCATCCCAAAAGATGCAGAAAGGGCATTTGACAAATTTCATCAACTTTCCATGTTAAAAAAAAAAAAAAGCTTCTCAACAAACTAGGAATAGACAAAAAATACCTGAACATAATAAAAGCCATATATGACAAGCCCAGAGGTAACATCATACTCAATGGTGAAAAAACTGAAATCTTTTCCTCTAATGTTAGGAAAGAGGACAAGGATGCTCATTCTTGCCACGGTTATTCAATATAGTACTAAAAGTGCTGTCAGAAAATTAGACATGAAAAAGAAATAAAAGTTATCCAAATCAAAAAGGAAAAAGCAAAATTATCCCTATTTGCAACAGGTGCTCAACATCTCTAATCATCAGGGAAATGCAAATCAAAACCATAATGAGATATCACCTTACACCTGTTAGGATGGCGATTTTTTTTAAAAAAAGATAACAATTGGTGAGGATAATGACTAGTTGGGACTCTTGTACATTGTTTGCAGGAATGTGAAATGGTGCAACTCCTATGGAAAACAGTATGGTGGTTCCTCAAAAAATTAAAAATACCGCTATCATGTGATCAGGCAATTCCACTGCTGGGAATATAGCCAAACAAACTGAAATCAGGATTTCAAGGAGATATTAGTACTTCCGTGTTCATTGCATCATTATTCACAATAGCCAAGATGCGGAAAAACCAAAATGTTTCTTGATGGATGAATGAATAAAGAAGATTTGGCACATGCATACAATAGAATACTATTTGACCTTAAAAATAAAAACAAAAAAGAAAATCCTGCCATATGTGACAATATGGATGAACCCAGAGAAACTTATGCTAAGTGAAATAAGCCAGTCACAGAAGGATGAATATTGTGTGATCATATTTACATGAGGTTTTCCTAAAACAGTCAAACTCACAGAAGCAGAGAGTAGAGTGGTGGTTGCCAGAGGCTCTAGGAAGAGGTAATGGGGAATTTTGTTCAACGGGTATAAAGTTTCAGTTACGAAAGATGAATAAGTTCTAGAGATCTGCAGTACAACTTTGTGCCTATATTTAACTATATTGATAAAGATCTGTAGCACATACATGGCAAATCAATCAGTGGGGATACTAGGGCAACTCCTGCGTGTTTGCTGAACTCCCTCTTATTCTGGAGATGTCTCATGTAGCTTCCAAGACTTGTGTTGAGCTGATTCAAGAGCTCAGTGAAGGCACTATTGCCAATCCTAACGCTAAATATCAGTAAAGCTTAATTCCTTTCTTTCTTAGGAGCAAAACCCAAATAACTAATATATTGTTTTCTTTCTTGAACTTATCGGGTCTTGTATAGAGGTATACATCTTAGGTATACAAGCACCTAGGTGAAAAAAATAGTCAATAAATTTTGCTGGGAAAAAAATGCTTTAGAGTCATAGTTCTCAAATATAGCTGTGCATCGGAATTGCATTAAAATGGCCATTAAAATGCAGGTTCCAAGGCCCCACTCTAGGCCTAATCAATCTATGTCTCTGGGGAAAAGGAGCCTGGGGATTTGTATTAATGTTTTCCCAGAAGACTCTTACGCAGCTAGCCCAGCACTGGATGGAAGTGTTCAGTGTCTAATGCCTCGCTTCTCAAAGTTTGTTCCAGAAGGACCCACCTGAAAGTTTGTTAGAAATGACAACTCCTGGTCCCACCCCATACCTACTGGGTCAGAACCTGATTTTGCCAACATCCCCAGGTGATTTATTTGCACATAAAGCTTGAGAAGCACTGCTAGTGCTGAGGTTCCTAAACCCCAAGTGACTGGAAAGTGAGTGTTCTTCCTGAAAGCCCCTGATTAGCACCTGAAGAAAACTGACTCTTGCTTATGGGGTTTCCCCACCTCTATCTTGTTGGGAGAGACAGAAAGGCAGGCTGATGTTACAGATTCCACTTTCCAGATTGTAAAACCGAGGAATCATGTGACTGGGAGCATACTATCTGGTGAATTTCTAATTAGGTTTCTGATATGTGGTGCATAATTTTTGTATTGTGGTAAGGACATGAGATCCACCTTCTGAACAAAAGTTTCCTGTTTATTTCATGACAAAGCAGTAAAAAGAGTTGCTGGATTTAAAAATGAGTTGCCCATTTCCTTTTACGAAAAGACAGTTGCTTTCAAAATATGAATCTCAAATGCACGATGCTAAGTGAAAGAAGCCAGATGCAAAAAGATACATACTGTGCAATTTCACTTACATGGCAGTCTGGAAAAGGTAGAACTATAGGGATAGAGAACAGATCAGTGGTTGCCAAGGGGACAGGGTGGGGAGAGGGGCTGACTACACCAGGGTATCAGAGAGTTTGGGGTGGGGGTGGGTGATGAAACTGTTCTATATCTAGATTGTGGTGGTTACATGACTTTTTGCATTTGTCAAAGCTCCTAGAACTATACACTAAAAAGGATGAATTTTACAGTAATTTACACCCTAATAAATGTCACTTTTTTAAAAAAGTAGTGAGTAAGTTTTGCTGGACAAAATATTTCTAATACTTTTTTGTGTAATATTTTTCAGCCATAACAGGTGCTAAAACTGAAAATTGAAAATAAACTGAACTTAGAACCATATCTTCAAATCACTATGTCTCAAAAGTGTTAAGCAACATCTTTTTTTAAATAAAGCATATTTAATCACATTATCTCATTAAAATTTTCATAGTGAATTAATAATTTTGAAAGCCAAATGGTTTTATACTGTTAAAAAGTAAAATTATTTTAAAATTTGTGTTTTATTTTATCTCATTCTCTTAAAATTTCTACTTTCATTGATTTGTAATACAGTAGTACATACATATAATTAATGAATAAAAATATATATATATATTTGGGAAGGCATATTAAAAAATGATTTTACTGCTGAGATGATGAGCAAACACTTTTGGAGATCACTTCTCTAGAACATAACTTCTCAAAGTTTAATGTACATATGAACTACCTAAGGATCTTGCTAAAATACAAAATCTGATGCAGGAAGAAGTTCCTCAACAGGCCAAATGCTGGCACCTTGATCTTAGACTTCCCAGTCTCCAGAACTGTGAGAAATAAGTTTCTGTTCTTTATTAAAAAAAAAAAAAATACAAAGTCTAATTCAGATGGGGGGGGTGGGGTCTGAGATCCTGCATTTCTAATAAGCTCTCAGTTAATGCCCCTGGTCCAAGAACTACATGTTGAATAGGAAGACTCACACCGCAATCGTCTGAAGACACCCATGTAGCTAGCTATTATAGAGACTAACAACCCCTGCATTTTATTCAGCATGCTCAGTTCTCCCTCTTTGGGTTTGGGAGACCTGGGTCTCTATCAGTCTACAGGCCACCTATCTTATCGTCTTCTTACTGCATTTCCCCATGGAGAAAATTATTCCTGTTCCCATGCACATAAAGGCTGATTGTACTTAGCCTCGCTGCTTATCCACCAGTGTGGGTTTTCTTAAAGAGAGGAATACATTGTGTAATATGGCAGTGCCTTATATTTACACATGGTTTATAATTTACCAAATGTCAACTCATATGAGCCTCACAATGATCCTTGCAGATAGAACAAAGCAGATGTATTAGAAACCCATTAACACGTGCTGTACGACAGAAGCAAGCAGAGTGCCTTCAGAGGTGGAGTGATCAGGCAAAACTTTAAGAAGGAAGTGCCCTGGCATTTACAGATCAAGAATGGATAGGGTTTTAAGTAACAAGGAGTGGAAGAAATAACGTTCCAAGAAGGGAGGATGGATTCAGACACACTAGAGATATTTGTAGAGCTACAACTTAAAAGCCCAATGAAATCATCAGGAGCAAAGATGTTCTAACTGTATTCTGTGGATAGTAGGCATCATTAAAAATTTTTAATTCAAGGACTGATGTAATCGGATTCACCACAAAAGCATTTGAGTTTGATGTAGGCAAGACTGGTCAAAGTGAGTCCAGCCGTTACGACTATTGAAGGGGAAGAAGTTAAAAATGATAAAGGCACAAACTGAGGTAATAACAGTGGGGGGGGAAAGATATTTACAGGACTTTGCTCCTGATTGGATGTAGAGTGTGAAGAGGGAAAACCGACAGTTGCAACCATCAAAAAGCTAAGCTTTTATATCTCAAGGCTCATAAAAATATGCATACCCTTTGACCTAATTATGCCCCACCTAGGATTTTTGACTAAGGAAATAAATTCCCCAAAGGCAAAATATCTTTCCATGCTTTCCCTAACTATGTTCACTGTGGCTATATATGTGTAAAAATTTGGGAACAACCTAAATGTTCATCATATGAAATGATTAAGTAAATTATTGTGCAAAAAGCTTATAATGACATTATAAGATTAAGCAAAAAATTTGAAAGATATTTTAACAAAAAGATGTAAATAGATAGGAATATTTCCTGGATGGGAAGAATTAATGCCTTAAAAATATCAATTTTCCCAAATTAATACATAAATGTAATGTCAAAGAAATATTTCTTAATTGGACAAATTGATTCTAAAATTTTATGGAAAAATAAATGTATTACATTTATCAAGAAAATTTCAAAAGGAAAGAATTATAGGGTGCTTGCACTTAAAGGTATTATAATATAATATTAATATTTCTACAGTTAAAATAATCAAAACTGTGTAATTTCAACATAGAAATAAGCATCTCACAGAAACAGAGTAGTGTTCAGAATATAATTTTTCAATAAAGGGTAATAGAATAATTTATTATGCATTCTAAAGAAAATTTAACTCTTTACCTTATATAATATTTAAAAATAAATCATAGAATAATTAAAGATCTATTTTTTAATTTCAGAATATTATGGGGGTACAAACATTTCGGTTACATATAGTGCCTTAGCCTTGCCCAAGCCAGGGCTACAAGCTTGCCCTTCCCCTATATAGTGCACACTGCATCCATTAGTTGTGAGTTTACCCCTACCACCCCCCTCCCACTTGACTGGTACCCAATAAATATTATCTCCATGTGAGCAACTTAGTGTCGATCAGTTAGTGCCCATTTGATGGCAAATACATGTGATGCACATTTTTCCATTCTTGTGATATCTCACTTCGAAGAATGGGCTCAAGCTCTATCCAGGATAATATAAGAGGCGCTAGTTCACCATTGTTTTTGTAGTTGAGTAGTATTCCATGGTATATATATATATACCCCATTTTATTAATCCGCTTATGCATTGATGGGCACTTGGGCTGTTTCCACATCTTTGCAATTGTGAATTGTGCTGTCATAAACATTCAAGTGCAGATGTCTTTAGTATAGAATGTCTTTTTATCTTCTGGATAGGTGCCTAGTAGTGAGATTGCTGGATCAAATGGTATTTCTATTTTTAGCTCCTTAAGATATCTACAAATTACTTTTCACAGGGATTGTACTAATTTGCAGTCCCACCAGCAGTGTAAGAGTGTAATAGGAATCTCTCCACATCCATGCCAGCATTTGTTGTGCTGGGACTTTTTGATAAAGGGCATTCTTACTGGAGTTAGGTAATATCTCATTGTGGTTTTGATTTGCATTTCCCTAATGATTAGAGGTGGTGAGCACATTTTTATATGTTTGCTGGCCATTATAGTGTCTTCTTTGGAATAGTTTCAGTTCATGTCCTTTGCCCACTTTTTGATGGGGTTGTTTGAGTTTTTCTTGTTAATTTTCTTAAGTTCTATATAAATTCTTGTTATTAGCCCTCTATAGGATGTGTAGAAAGCAAATATTTTCTCCCATTCTGTAGGTTGTCTATTTGCTCTAATGATAGTTTTTCCTTAATTTGATCAGGTCCGATTTATTTATTTTTATTGCTGCTGTGATTGCTTTGGAGGTCTTCTTCATAAATTCTTTGCCTAGGCTGATGTCTTCAAGAGTTTTCCCAATATTTTCTTCTAGAATTCTTAAGGTTTCATGCCTTAGGCTTAAGTCTGTTATCCATATTGAGTTGATTTTTGTGAGCGGTGAGAGGTGGGGATCTAGTTTCAGTCTTCTGCATGTGGTTATCCAGTTTTCTCAGCACCATTTATTGAATAGGGATTCTTTTCCCCAATGTATATTTTTGTCTGCTTTGTCAACAATTAAATGACAATACAAGGATGGTTTTATTTCTGGGTTCTCAGTTCTATTCCAAAGGTCTATATGTCTGTTCTTGTGCCAGTACCATGCTATTTTGGTTACTACAGCCTTGTAGTAAAGCCTGAAGTCTAGTAGACTGATGCCTCCCAGTTTGTTCTTTTTGCTTAAGATTGCTTTGGCTATACGATGTCTTCTATTTTTTAAGATCTATTTTTTTAAAAAAACTTAACAGTATTTGATGCAAAGACATAAGAAAGAAAACTCAGAAGTCATAATAGAATATAATTGACAGATTTGACTAGGTAAAACTAAAAAACTTTTGTGCAATGAAACAGTCTATAAACAAAATCAAGGGAAACACAACAGACACAGAGAAATGTTTACAACAATTTAGCAAAGTGTTAACATGCTTAATAATGAAAGAAACAAAAAAAGTTAATTTTAAAAAAGATGAACATCACAAAAGAAAAATAGACATATGATTGAACAGCTACAACATAAGAGAAAAATTCAAATATTAATAAACACATGAACTCAACCTCACAAGAAATCAGGGCACTGTGAATTAGAACAGCAATGAGATATCATATTATGTTAATCCAACTGGCAAGATAAGACTGATAAAGTCCAGTGCTGGCAAGAATGTGAGAAAACATCCTTGGTAGGAATATATATTTGTAAACATGTAGGGATGAAATTTGGAGGTATATATGAAAATTTAAAATGTTTCTACTCTATAACTCAGCAATCTTACTTCTAAGACTTTTTCCGACAACATTTTTGGAGAACAGTTTGGTAGTTATCTACCAAAATTTAAATGCTCATTCCGTTTGACTCAACCATGGCATTCCTAAGTATCTATCCTAAGGTACCTGCAAAGATAATCATGACAGCACTTTTTACAATAGAGTTGGAATTACTAGAGGTCTAACAATAGAAGAATGGTAGAATAAATTACAAACTATGTAGCCACGAAAAAGAATGGAGTAAATCTATAGATATTAACCTTGATTATATAATATCATTGCATTAGGCTTAGAAAAGACAAGTCACAGAAATTATTGCAATTTGAGTTTTAAAAAATACATCCATGTGCATATAGAGACATGACTGTATACACATATGAAAAAGGAGACATGCACCAATATGTTAGTGGTGGTTGCATTCAAGATGGAATTAGATGAACAAAGGAGGATTGTGATTTGGGAGGATTATATTTTACTTCATAGATACGGATGTAGATTTATTTTTAACAGCTCTGGGATTGTGCAAAGGATTGAAGGTAGCCATTTTCCATCCTGCCTGTGCGTCTTTGTAGAGAGAAGTCAAGGCCCCACCCTAAACCTCCTGAATTAGAAGCTCCGCAAGTAACACCCAGACACAGCACATTTTAAACACACAGATGATTCTGGTGTGCAGCCAAGGTTGAGAAACACTGAGTTAAGGCATTGAGAGGGTAGTAAGTCAGGAAAGCTGATGTGTGTAGATTATTCTTCCACTAAGTTTGACAGATGAACAAAGAAGTGAATTAAATTGTAAAGCATCAAAGGGTCAGGGAAGATGTAAGAAAGTTGTAGGTTGAGATAAAGAAGCCATGGGGCAGAAAAGATTAAATATGCAAGGAAGGTGAAGGAAAGGGAAAGGAAAAAAAGGAACTTAATGTTTCCAGTGAGGACTGAATTTTGATCTTTTTCTTTGCCCAAAAAAATTCTTTTCTAAGGGGGCCTGGTGAGTCATGCCTACAAATGGTAAAAACTCAGTAAACAGGTTTTTATGATGTTGTTTACTTCCAACCTGATTCTGGTATAGCATCACATGAAAGATAGAAGACCCTTAAACATTCCTTTCAGCTGATTCCTGGTCTTTTGGACAAAATCTAACTCTTTCAGTCAATTGCCAAATTAAGAATCCCTAAATCCACCTATGACTTGCAAGCCGGTGCTTGGCGATGTCCTGCCCTTTTTGGGCCAAACCAATATATGTCCTCCATGTACTGATTTATTATTCTACCTGTAATTCCTGTCTCCCTAAAATGTATAAAAATCAAACTGTAACCCAACCACAGCAAGTCCACTTGCTTAAGGCTTCCTGGACATGGCTCTGGGCCATGGTCCTCAAATTTGGCTCAAAATAAGCCTCCTTAAATTGTTTTACGGAGTTTGTCTTCTTTTCCATTAACACTAGGCTTTCTGTTACATGGCAGGCATTTTATATACGCCTTCACCGTTATTCCTTTTACTGGATTTCTGAGGCATACGTTACTGTGTCCCATTTACAGTGAGTAAGTGAAGCATAGAGAAGCCACGTGAATAGCAAGGACCCCCACCCATGCCAACGCCTGGGCTCTTTGCTCTGCAGCAGGCCTCGAGAAAGGTCTTGGAGGCAGTGAGCAGACAGGGGGTCCAGGACACAGCTGGAGAAGTCAGCTTGGAAAAAAGAAGGAACATATCCACTGAGACAGACGCAGAATCTGAAGAAGAAGAGAACACAGGTAAAAGGGGCCGGAGTGTGTCAATTTGCAGAGAAGGAGGAGTGAGAAAACCACCGTGGGGCAGAGAGGGAAGATGCTGAGGCTCACAGAAGACTTTCTTCATCATGTCAGGAAAGCTGGGCCAAAGGAATTCACTAACAGTGAGTGCCAGTGGCTTTGGGACGGTGCCTGTGTGCTGCACATCAGAGCGGAGAGCCAGCCTTGCCCGTCTCACCCAGGGAGATGTGGATTAGCCACTCAACAACCAGTCTGTCACCTGCTGGAAGCCAAGAGTACAGATAAGCTGAGCGCCTGAAGCTGAGTGGGAACCTCAAGGAGGAAAAGCAAAGCCCCTGTCTTCAAAGAGCTGACAGTCTGGAGTTAGCTAGAGTGATTTTCTTTTTCACTAGCTGCTAAATAGTCTGATTAGAACAACTACAGTAAAATGGAGTGATCCTTTGCTTCACAAAGGTCTTATAGAAACATTCATTCTTCCACGTTTCTATAAGATCTCATGTCGCCCAGTGGTTCTAAAAATAAATCGGAGTTGCATATCTTCATAGACACCCATGAGTAAAAGTAAATATACCTTGATCATCACAGGAAGTACGTGCAGGCTGTGCATGAAAGATGCATTCGTTGCCATTAGCAAAGAAAGCCAGGTGGAGTCTACGGTTTGGTTTAATCGTACAAGGAAATGTTATTGAATAGGAAGCATTAGATTATTATGCCTATGCAGGTGCCTCTGGGCTTCCAATCCAAAAGGATCACCAGTGCTTCCTGGAATTTACAGTGGCTTCCTGAGGCTTGGCCAGTGCCCACTGCCGACTGTGATTTGCCAATTATTCCAGAGTGGCAGTCAAATCAAAAAGGAAAGTCCCAGTCTTCCAATAACTTTGTTTTTTGAAATGCAGTAACCTTTGTTTAAACTATTTCCTTGGTGGCCCTCTGGGTTACGTAACAATCAGATGCATTATTAATTAATAGCATCACACACTGGCAGCTTACTTATTCAGGGATAACTATTTGACTCAAGCAGCTGCTACTATTAGTTTCAGTACTATTTTAGCAAGAGAAAATGTGGGTGGTTTTTTGCAAGAGAAAAGGTGGTGGTTGTGTGTGGTTTTGCTATTATTAAAAAAAAGTCAGAACAACATACTTTTTGGCCAATGGAGTGCTGCTAATCCCAGTACTATTAGAAAAGGTAAATTCTGTATTTGCGGAAAACACAAAAGTGCGCATTATTTAATCAGCGCCCATGTTTATGTATTATATTTACGTGACAGAGAATAAACACAGTACCCTGGAAGTTTTGGCGTTGGTTATTAAGAAAAGAAAGCAAAACCTCCTTGGGTCACTATTTCCTTTTGCCCCTTTCTCTCTGACCCCTCCTTCTTCTCAGGGAAGGTGAAATTCAAATCCCTGGAGCCCCCTCAAATATTGTTAAGCCGCTGTTCACTGTTACTCAGACATAAGGAAAGAAATTTGACACTGAGACACTCAACATCTTGGCTGCAAGAGAAATACCATCTTTGAGGTCATTCGACTTATGAAGACGTTTTTATGACTTGACTGTCTTGTCTGTTTTTTTTCTGGTACAGTCTCAATAGAAGATGTGTGGCCCCGGTCATGCAAAACCCATCTGGGGGGAATCCGTTCTTTCTTCTCCACATCTTCGCTGCCTTCCGGCTCCCCCAGCTACCTTCGTTACCCTGTAAAACTGGCAGGCTCTGGGCATTTTGCATGCTGAAGAAAATCACTGTTTTGCCTCCAGCAAGGAACATAAATGTTGCAACACTGACTCCTCCTCTCACGAAGAGAGTGAACAAGTGCACCGAGTTGGGCTTCTCCTCGCAGAGGCACCGGGCTGGGCACGGGAGCGGAGCTGAGATCCCCAGACGCCGTGCTCGGGGCCGGGCGCTCCCCCGTCCCTTCCTGCCTCGCTCGCGCCTTCGCCTCCGCCGTCCTTCTGGATTTTACCGGCTGTTGGCGAGACAGCAGCACGCACAACGGGTCTCCACGTCCCCGTGCAGGAAGCGCCCCCGGACCGATAGGGCAGACTTTGCTCCCCGGCCAAAGTGAGTACTCCGGCGGGCGCAGCCGGCCGCGGGCGGGCGCCGTCCCGGGCTGCGGGGTCGAGGCCGGCGTGCGGGCGCGGAGCGAGGTGGCGGCGGGCGCGGGCCGCTGGCGGAGACGCCCGCAAGCGGGAAAGCCCCGGCTCCGACCGCGGCCAACCTCGACGTCCCTTCTCAGAACTAAAAATGCTCTAAGGTGGTTTACCTCCGCCACCACCCCCCACCCCACCACCCGGGGGTTCACAGATTGCACTGGGCGTGCATGAGTCTTGTAAAAAAGGCATCTTCATATGCACCCTTGAGAATGAGTTTCGGCGTGATTGCGGGATTCTTAGAACGTAAATTATTTACATCCAAAGAAAAGAAAAGCATAGCGGGCAGGGGGAAGGGGACAGGTGATGCGATGACAGCTCCACGGACTGGAGCGTTTCCCGGCAGCGGCAGCCGCGCGGGCGTCTTGTGGGGAAAGTTTAGTGGTGACGTGGGTTGACCCGAAAGGTGAGGCTCCCCGCAAAAGGCAGCGGGGGCGGTGGCAGGTAAGCACCCTCCGGGCTGTAACCTGGAGCTGGATCCAGGCAGGTTGGCCTGAGCAGAGGAATTCGAGCCAGAGGGGACGCTGGAAGGAGAACCCGCCGGGGGAGACAGGAGGAGGGAGCCGCCGAGCGGAGGGCAGAAGAGGGGAAAGTCAGGCAAACTCAGGTAACCAGAGAGCCAGTACCTGTGGAAGCCGAAAGCTAGAGCCAGAGTTCTGGCTCCTGGAGTAGGAAAATATCCTTTTAGTGACCTCTACCTGTATCCTGGGGAAGCAGCACACGTTGCTCTAAAAAACGAGCAACTTACTATGATTGGACTTGAAAATGGTTGCAAAACATTATTATTAATCTGGAGGGATTACTTTGTCTTCTTCATTCATCAAGTTGGCGGGCAAAGATTTCCCACCGGAGTCTCATGCTTCTTGGCCAATGGAGTGCTGCTAATCTCAGTCCTGGCCCTTGGCTTTGCAATCTTGGGCAAGACGCTTGCCTTCTCTGGGCCTCAGTTTCTCTGAAAAATTTAGGGAAATTCATTATTTTTTATATAAATGTTTAATGGGGTGGAAGTGCTGAGTAGTGCAAGAAAGGAGCAGATAAAAATTTTAATTTCATTGGCTCTTAAAAGTTGTGGGTGATAGGTCTTTTTAAGAATTAGCTATGAGTCCTCTCCCCTGGGAGGAAATGCTCTTATGGAATAAAATTTTACGTGCAGTCCCCTGAGGGTTTATGGATACTCCCTGAAGACCATACCCGAACCCCAGGTGAAAATCCCTTGTCTTTAAGGACCTGCATCAAGACCACCCAGCCAAGCCCCACCAGCCAAGCCGCTTCTGGCAGATGGGCTGCCTACCAGAGTAATTTGCAGTCCTCTGTGGGGTCCAGAGTCAGCCATGCTGCTGACTGAGACAGCCCTCCTGCCATGGGTGAGCTCCCCAGACACCCGTTTCTGTCTCCTGGAGACCCTCCTCACAATTCTTTTTAATGACTTTCCTAAGGTGATGGTCCTTACCCCTAGAGTTTTTAGTTCTACGAACAGCACTTGCAAGCCACCTAAAGAGGGTCACTCTCTGAATCAGAGTGCTCTTCAAGTCACCTAGGTGGATGTCAGACAGTGGGACCAAGGCTTTGTTTGGAAATGAAGCACTATTTGCTTCCCAAGGCATGGTGTGACTAGGCAATGGTGTTCTTTCTTTTGGACCTGTGTACTTTGTCTTTGAGGGACTAGAGACTCATACGTGTCGGGCCCTGGGTCTTCCACTGGCAGTGCCAGCAGCAAGGTGTAGCAGAAAACACATGGAGCTTTGGAGCCCACCACACTACAAATCTTGGCTCCCACACTTAGGCAAGTCACTGAACTTCTCTGGGCTTCACTTTTCCTATCTGCAAAATGGGGAACAAAACTGCTCTTTTTGCACAGATTGTTGGGAGAATGGAAATGCTCTTTGTATCATGCCTGGCCCATGGTCAATGATAAACTATTGTTATTAATATTAATGAAAGGTTATAAGTAAGTGTTCAATAGTCTCATGCCTTTTAGAGCACCTTACTCTCCCTTCTATGGGGATTACATTAGCAGAAAAATGAGAACCAGCAGTTCTGGTCCAGTTATTCTGACAGAGCAGTGGTAGGTTCAGAATAGAGAGTCAGGTTTACTGCTTCAATTGTGCTATGTCAAGCAGCAAGTAAAATATGTCCAGGGCATGGACACTCGACCCTTCTCTCAGTTGTCTTTTGACCCATAATCTTGAATACAAAACAGCTAGATCTCTGCCTTTGTTACAAACAGTAGAGCATGGAAACAGGAGAAGTCCTATGGCTGGATCCATCTCTAGATAAGCCAGAAACTGTCTCTGTAGAGAGAAATGTCTCCATTGTTATCTTTCACAGCTTGGCACAGATTTAGCCAACTCAGCCTATACTTTCTCTCCCTAGGGTCCTGGTCCCTCAGTTGCAAATAGCCAGATGAGATAGCAGTGTAGGAAAGAAATACTAGAACCTTAAAAGGAAATTGAAAACTCACACAGCAGCCAAAGATTGATCGGTATATTGCAGCGAGGCATTCTTGCATGCAAAGATGACAGTATTGATACCTCCTATGCATTGAGTCTTCAAGATATACTAAGCACTTTCACCCATTACCTCAATTAATTCTCACAGTTACACTGAAAAGTATGAGTTATCATTTAAAGCTTTACAGATAAGGAAACTGAGGTTTATAGCAATTTACATAACTTGTCCTGTCAGCGTAGTTTGTAAAAGACAGAACCAGGATTCAAGCGCAGGCCTGCCTGACTTGGACACTGACTTTTTTCCCACTTCCCAGTGCTGCCAAGCTCCCTGATATCAGAAAGTTGCATTATGCCAGCTGGATTAAGATTCTCCTAAAGGATGGGAATAACCATATCTGGTGGGTGATTTTAAGTGGTGTGAACATATACTTTGCTTGTGATGCATATTAACAGGTAGCAACAACAAAATCACCTGTGGGAAAATAATTTTCCTGACCCTTCCCACCCCAGCTGTTAGACTCAAGACAGGAATGCCCAACTTCAGCAGATGAGGCTGGCTCTCCGCCACGGACTTCCTGGATAATGTTTTTAGGTTAAAAAGAGCTCTGGAGTTTTCATTCTCTACTACATTTAGAATCGGGCACCATTAACATTGACCTCCCTGAGTGAAGCATGTATTCATTCTTTATTCAGCAAATCCTCCCTGAGCTCTGTGCTGTGCAGGGCACTTGGTGATACAGTGGGGAAAAAGACAGGCAGGGCTCCAGCTCTTGCAGAGCTGCTATGCTGGAGAGAGTAACGGATTGCAGGCAGGTGAACAAATACATAAATAAGATCATTTCAGACATTGATAAATGGTATGAAGAAAATAAAGAGAGGATGGGGGCCAGAGTATGACAGGGCTTGGGGGCAACTTTAAATAGGGCAATCGAGAAGACCTTCATAAGAAGATCACCCAGGAACTTAAACATGCATTTAAAAAAAAAAAAAGCCAGGAGGTCTGGGGAAAGGGCTGTCCTCGCAGAAGAAATGTCAAAGGAAAGATCCTGAATTGGAATAATTGAGGCAGTAGAGCATCAAATCTAAAGACAGGCCCTTTAGAAATCAAATTAGGTTTTATATAGGGGGAATTATTGCTTGAATGCCTATTGCACAATTCCAGGCTGCACTGTATACTTCATACCTGTCTAATTTAATCTTCTCAACAATCTGGTGAATTAGCTCATTTTTGTCTTGATTTTATAGTTGAAGAAGTGGAGACTCACAGAGGTTAAGGAGCTAGCCCAAGGTTAAAAAGCTGGTATTTGAATCCCTGATTCTATTTTGCTCCAAAGCCCACAACTTTTTGCTAACGCAGCATGTAGCCTTTGAGATAATCTCTTATGGGAGATAGTGAGAGAGCCAGCAGAAGGAAAATATCAAAAGTATATTAGGTAGCTAAATGTTGGCAATGATTCTGCATGATATCCCAAATTCCAGTTAGTGCATCTAAACCCACACAGTCCAGTGTAGTAGCCACTAGCCCATGTGGCCGCTGAACACTTGACACGTGGCTAGTCCAAACTGAGATGTACTATAAGTGTAAGATACACTCTAAATTTTAAAAACCTAGTATTTCCCCCAAAAGGTAAAACATCTCTTAATTTTTATATTGATTGTATGTTATAATGATAATACTTAAATAGACTGGTTTAGATGAAATGTATTAAAATTAGTTTCACCTACTTCCTTTTAATTTGTTTTAATGTGGCTTAATAGATATTTTTAAATCATGTATATGACTTACATTAGATTTCCATGGAACAGCACTGGTCTAGACTAATAAGTTGACAAAGATACAATAGGAACTTTTCCCCCTTCTTCTAACCATAACTTTTTCTATATTCTTGGCTCAGGCTCCTTTTCAAGTCTGTCCCCAAATTCATTTATTTGACGAAGCAAGAGAGAAGAGCTGTCTCTCTTCCTTCTCCTTGACCCTCACCCTGCTGGTAAGCAGGTTATAATTTGAAGCCCACTACAAATGTCACTTTTGCACTTGATGAAATAGAGTCAGTGGTTATATTCATCATCAAGACTAATTCCTTTACTCAGGTAAATCTCAAGGGGTTTCCAAATATCCTATCACCAAAAGGTCATTTAAAATCTGGATTTAAAGTTTTACCTTTAAATCACCTCCTAGTACAATGCCTTTGTAGTTCTTGGCACTTTGTAAAATCAGGCAAGGATATGGCTAAGGCTTCATATTTTTGTGCAAAGCTCATTAAATAAGTCATCTCATGCAGTGATAAATGTTTCTCTCCCTCTGTCCTCTTACTTAAAACAGCTTAAACAAAAAGCAGTCCCAGTTTTCAGAAGAGCTACTCCAAGAGCATCACAAAAAGCCACCTTTGGTTTCTTTTGTCCACTTGCTAAAGCGGCCCTCAAATATGTCAACGAAATAAAGATAAAATTTCTTCCTGCAGCTTCATGTACTCTGAAAGGAAGAGCAGTCAGATTCTGGTATTGTCAGGGGAACCCTCTGACCTGGGAGAGCAGAGACCTGGATTCTGCTTTTGTCTGTTCTGCTGGTTTAAGTGTTACCCTCACCTCTTTCCCCCAACACCCCCACTTACTTCCTGTAGTAAGTTTAGAGTTGATGAGATAATGCCACATTAAGTGCTAATGGAGAAATGTGCTATAAAAATTGGCCACGGATATGATTGACAACCTGAATACCAATGGCTTCTGCAGATATTTGCCTTCAGGGAGGAGTTGCCTTTATGTAGCTGGAGTAAAACACTACGTAAGATTGTCTTGAGACATGCAAATAACATTTGTTCATTTCCACTTGAAATCTAAATTTGGGGGGAAATGGCAGTAAAGAAGCTGATGTGAGTGAATCTCAGTGTATCTACATCAAGAGCAACATGCATTTTTCAGCATCTTCTAAGACAAGAGGTCTGTGCTAGATTCCGTGGGGAAATCAGAAAAATAATACTAGATCCTTGCTTTGGAAAAGCATATTTTTTAGTTGAGAGGATGGATGAAAACCTAAAACACCAGTAACGGTGTAAGAGAACATTCTCTAAGTGTTACATAAATGACACAAACAATTAAAGTTTGCAATTCTAGAGGGCAGCAGGCCCCTGAGCTCTAAGGTACACTGGGAGAGACTAGGTAAAGATGGGCAGTGAGGGCTGGGAGGCTGGACTCAAGACAAATGGAGAGCGGAGAGCCATCCCAAGTAAGAAAAAATTCACAGTGGTGTGGCAGTGGAAACGTGCTCGGGGTGTTTGGTGATGTGAAATAGGACAGCTGGCCCAATTCAGTGGCTCCAGAGCTGAGCTTCACATGGGAATCACCTGGGAAGCTTTTAAAAAAACTATGAATGCCTCAGCCCCGCTCCAAGGCTTCCATTTAATCAGTTTAGGATTGGAGCATGGTCTCAGTGGGGGTTTTTTTTTGTTTGTTTGTTTCTTGTTTTTGTTTTAATTTTCCTCAGAATATTCTAATATGAAGCCAGAGTTGAGAATCACTAAGCAAAAACCAAAGTTTTTATATCATAATCATAGGAAATAAAATTAAAGGAGTAATCTTTTAAAGGAGATTAAATGGACAACCAAAGAGTGTGATCTTTACCTTGTGGAACTTTTATATACACATACATTTATATGTCATCTTTTAAATTCGCAGATAATTTCTGTGGTGATTCTGTCTACTTGGATGATGTGGCGAAAAGCCCCTTTGTATAACCAGATGCCCACTGCTGTCCTCTGTGTACTCCGGGGATGCGCTGTGGTCGATCCTCGCTAAGCGTGGCGCAACTGGTGTCTGAGCTGCTTGTATCCAACAGGCTTTGTGCACTCATTGCAGAGGGCTTTATTATCATGCCCATTAGTGCCCACAGTAGCTGTTTTATAACAATCTGTAACCTTCCCTCACCTCTCCAACTTTACAAATTGGAAAACAAAGTTTAATTACTTGCCTTGGGCCATGAGGCTAGCTGGGTGATAGAGGTAAAATTTATTAGCAGAATTCTCAGCCACTGAATTCCCCATGTCTTATTAGACTCCCAAAGTGAGTGTACGCATCTCTTATTGGTATTAGAACACTCTGTACCTAGCAGTGTTATTTCTTACCTGGATGGGGTCACAGATCAGTAGGTGAAGATGACTAGTCTACCTCGGCTGCCAACAGCCGAGCGTCAGCAGCCCATAGGCAGCCACGTGGTCCCACGAGCCCCATTCCTGCAGCCTTGGAGCCCCCAGTGGAGTGAAGTTTGGTCATGTGTACTTATTAATAACAATGCAGCCGCTCTTAACCCTAGGAAGTGAAGGCTCCAGTTGCTGTTCTGATTTTACTTTTCTGATGCTCCTGTTCCCTGAAAGGCTATAGACTTTTTGTTACACACTGAAAAAGGAGAAAAAATCTTAGTGCTTTTTACAGCTGCAGTTTTTAAAGAATACCTTATACGTGTTTGGAACTTCTGGGCTTATTGCCCACAGTGAGACTGGGGCAGGGGCAGTGGGGGGCTGTCCTGAAGGATAGTGAAAAGAAACCCAGCATCCTGGCACTACAGCCTCTTTAGGACAAGAAGATAGGTCAGTTTGTAACATCCCAAAATGGTAGTTGTTTTTTTTTTCCTCTGTCTCCAAATCCATTACTGATGTATGAATAATTTCCAAAAGCCTTAGCTATAGCAAAAAGCAAACCTGTAAAACAGTGTTCTCCAACACTGACTGCACGTGAGAATCAGCTCGGGAGCTTTAAAAATACCCATAGACTCACTGAATCAAGTTCTGGGAAGGGACTTGGACATCCTTATTTATCACATACTTATTTACAGCTCTTCAGGTGATTACAATGTGCATCCAGGGCTAAGAACTGCTCAGCTACGATCCAAATCTTAATTACTTATTTATATTTCTCCTTTTGCCTTGTTTTAGATTCACCTGACCAAGAAAACCGTCCAAACCATATTTCTGCTGGGTAGGAATTCATCATTCTGTTCTTTGGTAAGCATGATTTTGAGCATAATATTAAATTTTCTATTTCTATAAGCAGACCCCATACTCAGAGTGGCCCTGAGTAGTCTCATGACTAAAATTTCTGTCTGTGCAATGTGGAAATCAGATTACCAGAAGCTTGATAATTATGAGATTGAAAGATAAAGGTTAAGCTTCCCTGCCACCCATGTATTAGATTTCCCAATTTCTTTATTAATATTTAATTAACCAAGACTTGCTTTCTTGTCTCAGTCATTTTAAAGCTAATTAACTCCATTCTTGTTCTTACTCTTATTAAAAATATAATTGCAATCCCTCCAGGGATTGTCACTGGGTAGACTTTACCAAGATAAATTGGCCAGGAACTAACTAGGTTGTGTGTCACCCTCTCAGACCCAAGAAATCATTTGGGTTGCAGAAACTACTAGCATCAGATTGGGCTAGGAGCGTAATGAATTTGGGTTTGGGAAAAGCCAATCCAAGTCACCCTAAATATGGACAAACCTAGGATATGAAGAATGATGCTTGAATCAATAATGCAGTGACTGGTTAAGTCTGAGATGCCAATTTTTCTCAGAAGATTGTGTTAATACCAAAAAAAGGAACCAGGTTCTCAGATTAGATTTGATGGGGGAGGTTGGGGATGGAAAATATGGAAAATGATGTCCCATTTTTACTTTTAAGGGATGCCGAGATTGCAGGATTGGGAGAAGATTAGAAATTGTTAAGTAGATTGTAGGGAGAAGATGGACAAAGACCTGCTGTTAGTCAAGTATCATGGGCATCAGAATCTTTTTTATTTACTCAACTAATATTTATGGAGGTTCTACTATGTTCCAAGGACCCGTTACAGGAGCTGAAGATAGTGTGACATTCCTGCTTTTGTGGAGTTTATATTCCAGTTAGAGGAAACTGATATCTACATTAAAAACCAAGTATATAAAATCAAATAAATTAGTGAGTGCTATGAAGAAAAATAAAATGAGATAAAGGGAATAGACTTTGCTGAGAGCTGCTTTTAATAGCTTGTAAGGGTTGCCCTCTCTGAGGCGGTGGCATTTGGGCCAGCACATCAGTGCTAAGGAGAAAACCACACAGAGATCTGGGAGAAAGAAGGCTCCAGGCTGAGGCAAGAGCAAGAGCAAAGGTCCTGCAACTGGAAAAGGTTTGACGTGTTCAGGAAACAGAAAGGACAGCAGTGTGGCTGGACCTTAGCAGGGAAGCCATGACAGTCTGTCAGGAGAGCCTGGAGGGCCCGAGGGCATGGGGTGGAGTCAGGAATTTAAATGCTTTGAAAAAGCCATTAGGAGGTTTTCAGCAGGGGAGGGACATGTTTGACATTGCATTTTAGAGCTTTCCTAGGCTTCTGTGCAGAGAATGGATTGTAGACCGGAAGCAGAGCGACTGTGGGAGGCTGATGGGGTACAAGCAAGAGGGGAGGGTGGCTCAGCAGGAAGGTGACAGCAGGGGAGCAAAAGAGGTGTTGAATTCAGGGTGAAATTCAGAGGTAGAGTCGGCATGGCTTTCCAGTTGACAGAGCCAGCAAAACTGCTGGCAAACCTAGTCCTTTCTGAGATCGTTTGCCCCTGCCCTATCCCAACCCGGACCTCTGGTTTTGAACCAAAATAGAATAACAGTGGAATAACCAAAATAGAATAACATCTAGTGCTATTTGAAAACATTAGAAATTTTGACTTTAGCTTATTTAAGCAGGGAAAAAAAAAAAAAACCACACACACACACATCTGTGCCCAAGGAGAAATTTGTTTGCTGCTTTTTGCTTCCTAACCATTTCATCCTATCTCATAAGACTCTTCTGATGGATTTTGTTGTTTTGATTACAGTGCTTTTCATAGATGCTGGAGAGGTCATGTTCAAGCTACTAGTTTATTTCTTTTCTGAGTATTTTGACACTTTGCCCATATTTATCAAGTCCTTCCTGCTGTCAGATATTTACATGGGACTTTCTGCAGCTGGCCACTTTCTCCATAACGCAAAGACGGTAATTGCAAGCATTTAATGAGCACTTACCATATGCAAGGTCTTGTTTTAAAAATTTCATTCAATCCTCCCAGCCACCCTTTATAATAATAAATGGGTGCTCTTGTTATTATCATTTTATAGATGAGGAAACTGAGGCAAAAAAGAGGTTAAGTCATTTGTCCAAGATTGTACAGCTGGTAAGAGAAAGCCAGGTTTTGAACTGACTCTGGCTGCTGCAGAGCTCTGGGTTCTTAGCCACCATGTTGTGCCACTTTCCTATGTAACTGAAGCTGCCACCTTCAGAACTAGACTTGTTTCTCCTGCAAAAACCCCCGGATACCACTAGAAGGCACTACTCCTAGGCAGGGCTTTCAGAAGTGGGACTGGTGGGGAGATGGCATAATCCAGAGGCTGAATCCAGCCCCCCTGCAGGAGGGCCTCACATCGAAACCACCTGCCTTCTGCCAAGCTGGGAGAATAAGCCCCCTACCCTCCCCAATGAAACACCGCCTCTTCTGCACAAACCCTTTCCACCCACTACCCCCAGTTCCTGTGTTGTGCCCACCCACCTGCTCTTCTCAAAGGACTAAAGAAACTGAAGTTATTCACGAAATTCTAGTCGCTCCCTACAGCCATCTGGGGCTGGCCTTCAGAAACAAACAAAACAAGTTATTAATATTTTTGTTACCACATTATTTGGTTTAAAAATCTTGATGGCTCCTCTCCAGAGTTTTAGCAGTAGAAGTGAAATAAGCCTGGAGAACATGATAGTGATAGTTCACTGTCTTCTCTACCTTCCACTGTATATCTGCTTCTAGAAAATTCTTCTCTCAAGTTACTTGGTTTTCTAATAATCAGCAAGAAAGTAACAGACTTTCCTCCTTCCCTAATGATAGGATTATTGTAATGACAATGGATTTAGAAGAATCGAAGTTTATACAAAGAAATGAATTAAGATTTCTTTAACGCGAGTAATGATTTTTTCAGCAGTGGCTATAAAGGCAGTAATTGTGATGATTTGATTTCTACCCTATAAGTTCAAACTTGTTATATGTTTTAATTAAATAGAAAGCAATTTTTTTTTGCTCCAGTGCCACAGGGCAATTTTCAACAGAGATTAACATGCATTCACTGGAAGTGTTGGATTTATATAATCAAATCATCAATCTGTTCATTCAACTGTTTGATTTTCAATGAAAATGTTATCTTAAAATATTATACATGTCAGCTACCTCTTATGGTTATCTTAACTTCCAAATTCAAAACTGCAAAGGCAAAAAGAAACTATAGATATATTTGCATTAAACCATACTCTTATTTAAGTTTGGAAGACTGTAGAGGCTACATCAATAATATTTGAAAGTTATTTCAAGTCTTTGAATATTCTCCAAATAGCTGAGAATCCTACAGACCTCAATTTAAAAAAAATGTATTTTCAAATCAGTAATGTAAATTCCTTCTTTACTGGAATGTTTTTGGTTAAGTATTTAGTGGAAAGTAAGGGGGAATATGTATCAAATGTAGGTATGTCCTAAGCTAAAACTGAGTCATACAAAGCTCAGAGCAATGTGATGGTAGTTATGTGATCACAGGGATGGCTCCATTGCTTCATTTAGGGTTTGATGCAATCAGTTTTATTTTTCTTTTGGCAACTTTTCTGATTTTACTTTTCAAAGGACATCATTGAAACCGTAATACCATTCATATCTGTGACTTTTTAAATTTTATTTCTTTTTGTATATGACTTAAAATTCAAAGGTACAAAAGAGTATTCATAAAAAATATGTCTCCCTGTACTTCAGGCTTTACAAAAATACACCATGCATATGAATGTGGGGTGCATGTCCTTTTTAAATCATCGCACATCTGAGATGCTATGATTCTGTGAAGCCACAGCCTACAAACTATTCCTGAAACCCGAAATCACTGTCTATGTGGCCTAAAGCAATGGAAGTATGTTAATTACCTAGATAGGTCTGGACTCCAAGATTGTAAGGCAGCAACTGTCTTTTGTTTTGACCTATATCACAGGTTGTCAAGGTCATCGCACACTAATGACCAGTTGTGTGTGTATCTCATCTAGAGGGTCACATAGAGTAGTATGTGAAGACCAAGGAACAAGTTCACCTGCTAATGTCACTTCTCCACTATCATCGTACTTTGTTCCAGAAAGAATTCCTTTGCCTGCACTTTCCCCGCTAAGATGCTCCAATAAGCCCCCACCTCCTTTTTTGTCTTCCTCCCACTTTATTATCTGTTTTCCTCTGTGAAATGTCATCTTCTTCTGAACTGAATGTTCCTAAGAATGTGCCAAAGAACACCATAAACTGTTCAGGCCACTATCGTTCAAGAAATGAACATTCCTATCATTTGTATTTTAACACCAGTGGTTCAATCTAAAGTCTCTACTGGTGGAAACTTCACTAGCAGCTGGGCAAGGGAAACATTTTGAGAGCCCTATGAAAACCTCCTATCACTCACACCTTGCAGTAGCTTCTTTTGTTGCCAATGTGTAATACTACAATTGCAAGAAGTCTTGTTAGCATCCAGCTAAGTGCAAAGTAAGCCCTCAATGCCAGGGTCCTTACTCCTGTTACTAAATATCAATGGATTAGGCTCTTCCAGGGACCCAGAACTTGCCCTCAGGGTGAGAGTCTTCTGTGCATCTTGCAAATGAGAGTATTCACTTGAATCAGACAGAAAACACAGGTCTCAGCTCTAATTTGTCAGGGGTGAAGCTGTAGAGCAAGTCAGTTACCTCTCTCCACCTTACTTATTCATCTGTACAATGAGGATACTAAAAACATACATTCTAGGGTTCCTGGGAGAAAAATACAAGATTAGGTATGTAAAACACTTGGCAGCATGGAGACTCCATGATGAGGATGGTGCTAATAACACCATTCATGGGCGTCATTAGTACCATTCTCACCAAAGAGTTCACGATTTAGTCGGGGAGACCAACAAACGTACAGTCAACAAGGCAAAAATCCAAAGGCATGGGGCAAGTGTTGACTCTGAGCTCATTACAAATCAATGAGCTTCAAAGGCCCTAAAAATTTGTTGGCCACTCAGTTCTATCTCTCCCCTTCTTGCACTTCCCTTACCAATATCGTGCTTCTGGTTGGCAGCGCTTATAAAAGAATTTACCTTCTCTGAATATAAGGCAATACGTTTCTTCTTTCTGTGGAGTTTTCTTCAAAGCTGTGCCACTGAGAAGTTGCATGGCCCATGAAAGGTTTACTAAACTTCTTCGGAGACCCAGGTTCTTTGTTTGTAACAATGGAGAAGTTCATGCCTACATTCCAGGACTATTTTGAAGGTGAGGTAAGATAATGGATGAGAAGCTCCTCATCTATAGTTGGGTCTCAGTGAGTTTGCCCCTTTCCCCTGGGACCCTGCTGCATTCAGACGGTTTGAGCAGTGTGTCACACGTGGAGAAAAGGCACTGGAATGATGACAAATAGTTTGTTGATTTCTTGTGTTGTACACTCGGCCACAAATGGCATGCTTTCAAGGCCATTGTTCTTGGCAAATACTTATCTGGAGAGCTAGGTTATGAGCCTTTGGAACCCAAATCTGATAAGTATGCAGGAAAACTCCTCAAGAGAAATAAAGCTTAGAGGTTAGCTGAATATGCCTTCTCTATTTGTCCTACATTTGATGCCAGCAGGCAAACCAGAGCCGGTTGGGCAGTGTACAATTCTCAGAAATGAGGACAGAGTAGAAGCACCTGTTCTTCCTCTAGCAAAGCAATGGCAAATGGAAAAGCTTAGAAATATATCAGCACCATTGGCAAGAGGCACATTGGGAAACACCACTGGGAAGGCTGGAAATGTGCTGGGAAAAAATCATACTGCTGGTGGAAGCATAACTGCTCCCTGGAGGAGAGGGCCTCAGACTAGCCTCATACTGGACAAAGACCTTAACGGCCAAGGGCAGGGCTCTGCAGGAACTGGGCCCCAGGCACTGAAGATTGAAAACCAACCTAACAAAGCATGTCTGTTTCCATTTGTGAGAGATGAAATGATAGGGGTTTTGTGACTCACTAAACCACCTGGAAGGCCAAACAATTACAAAAGCAAGATACCTGGCTTCCTTTGGCCACATAGAGGGGCCCTCAGGCTTGAGTAGCTGTGTGCCACTAGTCCAAGGTGGCGCACCAAAAGGAATAGTCAGGTTTAGACACTTACTATTGTTCACTATTTAATTTAGTTTCTGTCCATTTTTTTCTAATTCTTTAAACATTATTGTGATTAGTGGTATAAAAAAAACTTTAATTTGTGAACAAAGCGTATAGTAAGAATACAATGCAAAAATCTACAAAAAACTAAAATAGGTATAAGAACAGCAGTAACATAAGATCCAAATATCCTGTTGTGTGGCTAAGGTGAGAAACAGTAATGAACAGGGAATGCTTTGAGATCTAAGACATACTCCAAGTATAATAACTTAAAAGGTTGTGGATTTTTTTAAAACAGAAATCACACATGGCTTAGGGAAGTCATCAACTGAAGCATAAGCTATGCTTGTGGATTCTCACCAAGTTATCATGAAGAATGAGTATGGAAGGACTTGGAAAATAAATATTCAAACGTCAAACTTCTCCCTACAGTGGTATTTCATGGATACCTCCTTTACAAAGTGGACACTGATCGGGTCCTTTTCACTGATATTCTTTTGGAAGCAATGAGTTTTAGATAGGATATGATTATTGTACAATAGAGCATTATTTATTGGCAAAGCATTTAGCTTCTCCAGACTCTTTCTTCTGTGTAAGTAGGTGGCTGCTATTGAGACTTCCTTTTTGTGGGCAGATTTGCCCAACAAATGGCAAGTATTCCACGGGAGTGGGGAATGGTACTGATCATACTGATGACAGTTGAAAATGAAATTGCCTTAATGAATCTCATACTTGGACTTGGCTACTGAGCCAGAGCTCCGTACTTGAAGAATTTAATTATGATGTCTCAAAATTTAGATCTTAACCATTAACTACTGTGGCTTTCCCCACTTCCTCTCACTCAGTTCTGACAGAAAATTTAAATTCTCTAGGGGATTCAGTGTTTTAGAAAACACAAAAGGATCTTAATAGCATCAACCCCCAAATGGCAACCCCCTTCCTTCTAATTGCTGTCCGCTTGTCAAGTATGAATTAGATACAGTTATGAACTGGCTTCTCCCTTCTCCACCTTTTAGAATGGTCTCTGTATTCTGAGTGCTGCTATTAAAAGACAGACCCAGGGATTTGCCCTTGTTACAGAATATGTGTTTCATTATACAAAGTGGGAACAAAAAAAGCCTACCAATGGAATAGTTTCCTAAATTGTTTTCTCATATAACCATTTGGGCAATATAGCTGTTGTGATTACCAAAGTCATGTTATAATACATGTATACAAGTTGATTTCGTACTAGAGGACTTTACTGGGGGAAGAAAAGGAAGTCACTATTTCTGAAGATTATGCTTATAGTTTCTTTGTGGGTAAAGCATTGCTGATCTATTTGGCATACAAGAAAGTGCAGTATTTTGAACTAAAAATCAGAAACCCCTGATCTTAATTCTAGCTAACCTTATAATATCACTTTGTACTTCTGAATTTCATTTCCCAACAATTCCATGATTCTTAGTATATGGGGAGCCCAGAATTAAAAGACATCAAAAAGAGCTAAATATAGTCAGAAACCTGCTTACTTGCCAGCTTCCTAAAATTCAGAAAGTATCTTTAACTTGATTACCAAACCTCCAAAGAGATGATGATCAGGTAATTGGGTAATGTGTGTTTTTTCAGACTCTTTCAATGATTATCATAAACTGCTGCCGTGGCCAAAATTCTACACCTACCTAGAGGGATTATCTAGAAGAACTTATATTCATCCTACTTAATGTGGACCTCAAATAGTAAGGTTACACCTAATATGTTCTACACTAGAGTCAGCAAATTTTTCTCTAAAGAGCCAGATAATAAATATTTTTAGGCTTTGTGGGCCATACAGCCTCTGTCACACTCAATCAATTCTGCCCTTGTCACACAGAAGTAGCTGTAGACAATGTATCAATGAATTAATGTGGCTGTATTGCAACAAAACTTTATTATCAAAAACAGTCAGCAGGCCAGATTTGGCCCATGGTCTGTTATAGATTAATTTATCCCCAAATCTGTTTAATCTATTAATATTTTAGCTGGTATTACATTAATACCTTGTGAATCTGTGGTCATATCATACATGAATTTATCTGAACATTTATTTAATCTGTTAATAGTTAGCCAATATTAACACTACATCATGAATCTGAGGCCAAGTCATATACAAATTATTTAAAACCTTTGTTTACTGTCATATTTGTAGTCATTAACAAACACACCTTGAGGTAGCAAGCATCTTAATTATCTATTGGGTAATATAGCAGATCCTCTCCCCTTTTCTTAACTCTGATGCAAGAGGTTTTACATAATTATAATATTGAGAAATAAGTCTATTTATCCTATCCCCATCTGTCTTGATATTAACCATATCCTGTTATGGCTTTTATCTTTGCAGACAGAATAGTTGAAATCTTCATGATTTGTCCTTAAACAACCCCCACTCCTTCATCTCCTTGATCGTTTTATGCCTCCATCACTGGGTCTCTTCAGGCTTTATGAATCCTTGAAGTGTAGAGATTAGATTGGAATGCAGTGTTCCAGGTTGGTCACATCATCTCTTCTTAATGAGACCCAGTTGTACCTTTTGACTATGGCAAGCAATAAACCAAATTGAAAGTGTGAAAGTTGTGAAGAAATTGAGAAAGTCCAGAGGATTTTTGGGAGAGCAAAATGAACTACATGAAAAGAAAATGTTGACTCTTGCAAAATGCTCTAAACTGGCTACTAATGCATTCCATAATTCCTTTAAACCTTAGTTGTGACCACAATGAAGCTTTATGCAATTTTAAAAAGAGTAAGAACAAAACTGACATCCTGCTTTGCCTAGGAATAATCCTGCAGTAGTTTAGAGTCAAGATCTCTAGCTAGAGTTTGTCTCTGATGGATATTAACCATGAGAAGAGTTTACACAAACCATATGCTTTCTGTGGGATGGACATAATTTATCATAATGAGCTAAATAACTCTAGACTGAGCTTTGCTACCCAGACAGGGCTATATTTTTAATCTGGGAAGATCTACTCTCACATGGAATTCTCTCCTCTACTCTCCTGACCCAGTGGGAAAAATTAACCCAAACTTACTGAGGTCAATTATAGAAGAAATTGTGTTGTCTTTGAAAGTCTTGTGCAAAGGTTTAAATTAAAATTTATCATAATCATCATTGGGAAAGATCCTGAAAAATTCATAAAATAAATATCTCTGAAACCCTAAGACACTGTGCTGGGTGCTAGAGAAATAAGAGTGAGCTGAGTGATCTCTGCCCACACAGAGTTTATAATATATCGGGAGAGCAGGTGTCAATTGAATTCAAGTACATTTGTAAGTACGGTAAGGACAACAAAGGAGAGATATGTTATTCTGTAAGAGAGCAACTCTGAGAAAGTGATGGTTAATTTAAGATCAAGATGAAAAGGAAGAATTTTCTCAGTAAAAGGACCAAGATATGCAAAGGCACTGAGGCAGGAGGGAGTGTGCCAATATGGGGGAATGGAAGAAGCACAATGTGGCTGAACCAAGCTGAACAAAACATGAGAAGAAGCTGGAAAATGCGAGAGAGGCCAGGCCACACGGGATCTTGAGGAGCCATAGGAAACTTTTGCAGTGTTTGAAGTAAAGAAATAGCATGATCTGGTTGGTATTCTTTAAAAGAACCACTCAGGCTGCTCTTTGGAGAACACTGTGGGAGATGAGTAGATGCCTGTGGACTTACACAGAGGTTAAAGCAGCTGGTAAGACAGATAGGCAACGGTGGTAACTTACCTGGTCTACTTTTCTAAATATACACTAAAAGGTTGCCCAAGCCCACGTACCATCGCACAGGTAACATATTTTCCTTTGGGAACGTGTGGAAATAAATGTTGTACCCCACAGCTTAATTGACACTCCTCAGTGGGTTTTAATACTTGGGATCTCTGGCACATACTTCAGAGGATGAGAAAGGAAATTTAATTACTTCGTTTAAGAACTCAATAGACATGAATTTTTTTTTTAACATCTACTTGGTATTTCATCTCCATGAATTATTTCCAGCAATAAGCCAGCTAGTTAGTTGGTTTATCCTCCAGGACTGCTCAATTCTGAACAGTGGGTCTTAAATACTCTTTGGACTTCGAAGTTTTTGTCTTTGCTTTTCAACTCCTTTCTACTCATTTTGCCCCGGAAAAAGAATCTTCAAACTTTTCTTTGATCGGTGAAATCTAAGAAAGTTTTATTTTATTTTATATGGTACTTTAAGGAGATAGAGGACACTAATTTTGCATAAGAATATAAATGCCAGCTGTTCAGCATATTATGAAGCCAGTTCCTGAAGTTGCTGAAATATTTGAAACATAGATTCTTGTATAGGGTTAAAATTTGTATAACTTTTTTTCTGGTGTTTTATAATGGAATAAAGAAAATTACATCACCCAGAAAATTTAAAAAAGGCTGTTTATATATGGTGAAATTTTTTCGTCTCTCATTTTTTAAAAAAGTCAGAAATATGTTATATACATATTTTTCAAACTCTTTTCTTAATGTTATATGATAGTCAATAGTATATGCGTATGTAAGTAGTTATAAATAGTTCCTAAAAACTTGTTTTTTAAGCTTATGTAACATTCCATCATATGAATGTACTGGTTTTGCTAATTTTGTAAGTGTAACATAATATTCATTTTCATTTCTTTGATTACCAGGTACAATTATTTTTTCATACATTTACCACCCTTCCTATTTCTTCTTTTATGAAGTTCCTTTTTATGTTAATTATCAAGATTTTTATTTGGCTGTCAATATTTTCTTAATTTTTTTTAAATAAACTATATTTTAAGGATATCAACTTATTTTCTATAATACCTGTTATAAATATTTCTCCAATTTGTTGTTGGCTTTTTAATTCTGTTCAAAGTATTTTTGACAAACAAATTAATAAGTTTTTGTGGCTTCAAGTTTATCCACTTTTTCCTTTGTGATTATTTTTTAGCTATTGATTCAAAAAATATTTATTGAGTGCTATGTGTTAGGCACTAAGGAAGATACTAGGGGTAAAACAAATAACAAGGTAGAGATGTTTTTGCCTTCTGAGAGCTCACACTGTGATGAGAGAGATAGACAAACAAAACCAGGCCATTATAAAATAGCATATTATAAGCCAGCGGTCCCCAAGCTTTTTGGCACCAGGGACGGGTTTCATGGAAGACAATTTTTCCACAGACCGGGGGTGGAGGTATGGTTTCAGGATGATTCAAGCACATTATATTTATTGTGCAGTCAAACCTCTCTGCTAATGATAATCTGTATTTGCAGCCACTCCCCAGTGCTACCATCACCGCCTCAGCTCTACCTCAGATCATCAGGCATTAGATTCTCATCAGGAGCGCACAACCTAGATCCCTCGTGTGTGCAGTTTATAGTAGGGTTCTCGCTCAGATGAGAATCTAATGCTGCCACTAATCCGACAGGAGGTGGAGCTCAGGAGCTATGGGGAGTGGCTGTAAATACAGATGAAGCTTCCCTCCCTCAACTGCTGCTCACCTCCTGCTATGCAGCTGTTTCTTAACAGGCCACAGACTGGTACTGTGGCCAGGTGTGTGGGGGGGGTGGGGGATTGGGAACAGCAGCTATAAGCTATGCAAGGGGAAGGACAAGGTGGTATGAGGCACCTGATCTGGACTTGGGAGGTAAGGGAAGGCTTCTGGAAGGAAACAACTCTGTAGCTGAGAATGAGGAGACATGGCAATGTGAATCTGGGGAGAGGAAACAGTATGTGCTAAAGTTCTTGTTCAGTGACCTAGATGTTAACTGTCCTCTTTACCTAGAACATGGAGAGAGAGAGATAGAGTGTGTGTGTGTGTGTGTGTGTGTGTGTGTGTGTGTGTGTGTGTGTGAGTGAAAGGATTGTGGGAGCAGTGGGCAGGTGTGAGTAGGAGACCACTGAGGAGCTGCAATAGGCCAGGAGAGGTGATGATGATGGGCAGGGAGGATGTTGCATAAGTTATCCCTTTTCACCGGATAAGCAGTGCTTCCGTGTGTATTAAGTTCTTATTTGTAGCATACTGTTTATTCCAGAATAATCTATTTTTTATATTGATATGTCAATTCTTGGACCAGCACCATGCTGGGTTGAGTCTTATGAAACATTTGAACTAGTAAGACACGCATACTCTCATCACTTTTCATTTTCAAAATTTATTTATTTATTCTTGCCCATGTGTCCTCCTAAGTAAACTCTAAAATGACTTTGAAAGTTAGAAAAGTATACATGTGTGTAGGTGTGTGTGTATGAGTATATGTACACATACACACACATGTAAAACCTCCCATTGGTAATTTGATTGGGAACGTGTTAAATCAGAACTGACAATCTTTTTAATATTTTCAGCTCATAAAGAAACGTTGAGTATCTCCCCACTTACTTGAATATTTTTTTATATTTCTTTTTAAAACTTTATTTATAGTTTTATTCACATAGGTCATGCATCTTTCTTGTTGAGGTATTCTTATTTATTTTATAATTTTAGTTTTTCATTATGAATGATCTTTTTTCTATATCTTCTCTCTGGTATTGCTAGACTATAGGATAAATATTAATGTATATGTGTTTACTGTCTAGCTGACTATTTCACTGATTATAATTAAGGAGTTTTTAGTTAAAAGTTTGTTAAAGTTAGTTAAAATTATGGTATCTGTAAATAATGATAATTTTTCTCCTTCAAATAATTGCATCTAATTTTTATTTGGTGTCTTATAGTATTGATCACAATGTCTAATGTTAAATAATAATGATAACAGTGAACATCCTATTTAATATCAATTTCAAGAAGACTGCCTCTTGTGTAACATTTTTCAAAGTATGTTCTGTAGAGGCTAATATTTTAGGTCATTAAATATGAAATGTCCTATTTCCAGTCAAAAGTGTAGTTTATTATATCTCAAACAAGAAGCAGTACAATTAATCAAAGTATGTGTCCAAACTACCAACATAGTTTTGCCATCTTAATGGTAGCATACTTATGCCACCAGCAAAGAAACCTAGAAAGCGAAAGGCATTTTCCACGGCTCATTGAGAATTGAATATTTTTCCTTATAAGAAGTGGTCCAAAGCCTGGAAGAAGTGGTAGCCAGTTGGTGCAAGGTCTGTTGAATATGGTGGATGACAGACAGCTTCCAAGTCCAGCTGCTGTAGTTTGAGCAGCGCTGTTTGTGCCACATGTGGTCTTGCAAGAGGATTAGCCTGTCTTTATTGACCAATCGTGGCTGCTTAATCGCAAGCATCCTCATTATTTTGTCCAACTGTTTGCAGTAGAGATCCGTTGTAAGGGATTGACCAGGTTTCATAAAGTTGTAGTGGGTAATACCAGCGCTGGACCACCGGACACCATTAGCTTTTTCTGATGAATATCAGGTTTTGGACTGTGTTTCAGCACTTGTCTTTATCCAGCCTTTGTGCTGAACGCTTGTAATTGTCAAAAAGAATCCATTTTTCATCACATGTAACGATGTGGTATAGAAATGGTTCACCTTTATGTCCTGACAATGAAGAAAGGCAAGCTTTGAGATGATTTCTCTGCTGACACTCATTTAATTCATGTGGAACCCACCTGTCCAGCTTGCTTACCTTGCCCATTTGTTTCAAATGGTCCAATATTGTTGGAATAGTAATGTCAAACCTTACTGCTAATTGACGTGTAGGTTGAGATGGATTCACTTCCACTATAGCTTTCAGCTCATCATTATCCACCTTGGTGTCAGGTTGTCCACATGGCTCATTTTCAAGATTAAAATCACCAGAATAGAACTTCTCAAACCATCATCGTACTGTGCTTTCATTAACCACATCCTTCCCGCCTGTTTCGTTGATATTTGGAGCTGTCTGAGCTGCATTGGTTCCATGATGGAACTCATATTCAAAAATAACACAAATTTTTGACTTATCTGTAGTTTCACAAAAATTGCTCTACAAAAATGTGAATGATAATCACAGGCCAAAATGTATGTTTGAAAGAATGAGGATGTACTTTTGCAGTAAACATAAAACAAGAAGTGTCAAATTGAAATGTCAAAATTCATATTAATGTATTAAGAATCTGAGACCTGTATGTAATAAAGAAACTATTCAATTGAGTTTAACACAGAAATTTTTAAATGTATTTGACCACAGAAGTATTTCTCTCATTTAGAAATTTACATCTGTTATGACAGTCAAAATTATATTAGTTTAATCTTTCCTGTTTTTGAAAATAATTTTTGTGCTTCCCTGTCTTTTCTGTTTGACCTATCTTTTGCTACATTGACTATGGTTTGGTTTTGCTTTTTTTCCCAATAAATTAGAAGATAGTCATCACCCTTTTTATTTCCACAGTTGTTACACTTATGGTTTCCAAAACATTTCTACCCATATTTTATACTTACCAAAGTAAAAGATATAACCATACATTTTTCTAATCAACTTCAGAAAGAATTAATATCTTTGAATAACTCCATCAAAGATGAGAAATTTAATCCATTCCAATCCTTTTTTTAGCATTAAGAATAATTTAACATTTTGTATTCAAGTTACTGTCAGTAAATATTTTATATTACATGACTTCTCTCTTGTGAATTATTTCATGTATTCAGCAATATAATCATTTTACAATACATTCCTGAACAGTTCTATGGTTATCTGGTTTCCACATCCATAAATACTGTCTTTTTATACAACAAATTTTTCATGTCTTACGTCTTTATTTTAATTTCTCTCTCAAGCAGCTAAAGGATATATCCAGGAATTATCCTAAGTAGAACAAGTAGGTCATATATTTTTTGAATCTACTGATTAGGTTAGAATGAATTTCTCTTCACTTTAGACATAAAGAGCGATTTGTCTGGGTATGAAATTCTTGTCTTCCCATCTTTCTTGCCTTTTGTATTTAGTCATATGGTGGAAAAATCTGAGATCATCCACAACTGTTCTTCTTAGTTAATAACTTGTTTATCATCTAGAATGTTTATAAGTTTTACTTTGTCCTTAAAATTCAAATATTTTGTCATGATATATGTGTGTGAGCTCTTTTTACCCATTTTACATAGTACTTGCTAAATCATTTCAATTTGCAGACTCAAATCTTCCATTACCTCTGAGAAGTCTTCTTTATTAATTTCTTTTAAATTTTTGAATAGTTTTCATTACATTTTCTTTATTCTCTTTTTAAAATATGTTTTTAATTCAAATGCCTTCTTTATTGAGATATAATTAATATCCCATGAAACACATAGACCATAAGTATTTGATCAGTTTGATTAATTTTGCCAGTGCATATATCTGCATAAACTACATCCCTGTTGAGATATAGAACGTTTCCATCACTCCAGAAAATTTCTTCATGTTCCTTCCCACAAATCCCACCACCAAAAAAGCAACCACTGAACTGATTTTTATCACCATAGATTAATTTTGCCTATTCTGAATATTATGTGAATGAAATCATACAATATCAGTATTAGATTCCTTTCACTTCTTCTTCATGTGTTTTGAGATTTTTCCGTGTTGTTGCTTGTATCGGTAGTTTATTTTACTTACTGCTGAGTAGTATTCTGTTACACAAATATACTCTAATTTCTTTATTGAATTTCCTGTGGATACCTGGCATGTTTGCAGTTGTGGGCTATTATGAATAAAGCTACTAGTAACATTCACATTAGGTTTTTTGTGGACATATTTTCCCATTTATTTTTTATTTGCATATATCCATAAGATACCAGTGTAGTTCTGCTACACTGACATATTACACTGTGGTAAAGTCAGGGCCTTCCGTACATACATCACTACAGCAACATACCCTATACCCACATTTTCCTTGGATAATTACATAGGGGTGGAATTTTGGAGTCAAAGAATACATACATGTTTAAATGTTAAGAACCTGCCAACATTTTCTAAAGTCTTTGTGCCATTTTACACTCCTACTAGAAATTTTTAGGCTTTAGTTACTCTGTACCCTTGGCAAAATTTGGTGTTGTCACTTTTTCGTTTTAGCTATCTCATTGTGATCACTGGTCTCTTTCATGAGTACAAGTTATCACTAATTTGTTTCTATTCCCCATTTTATGTATTTGACATCCTTTATTTCATTTATTCCTTTTAGGGTGTATAATGTAGGGCATCTATATTTTAAGGCATACCTGATTTAGTTTCCTATAATGTCAGTTTTACTTATTACAGCCTTTAGTGGACAAATAATATTTCATTTTGGCTTCCCTACAATCCCTTCTTATCTCACCCACCTCCCTTTTCCTTCCTATTTTTATCTCATAATGGCTACCTGTGCTTTTCCTGTCCTTTTCCACAGTCAATTTAAGATGAGAAACAGTTTTCTAAAATTGCCTTTGAGATGATGTTTCAGTTCTCTTGTTAGGCAAATTTTCCACTCTATGCTATTTATTTTTCATGCTTACTCATCCTGGAATGAAAATCAATCTACTTAGACCCAATATTTGTGAACATTTAACATGTGCAATGTGTTCTTAAACCTGCTCAATATGTACTAGGCTGTAAGTCTTCTGGTCTACAGCTGGAGGGCAGAATGACATGTTCTAGTTCAATATCAGCTTTTAAGATGAATGCTACTGATGAAGTTTTCTGCATTGAGATAGGATCTATTCTTCCAGTGCCAATTCTTCTGAAGGCAAAACAGAGAACACAAAATGTCATCATCTTTGGATGCTCTTCTTTAAGGACTCTTCTTTCTCCCCACTCTCCACCCCATGAAGGCTTTACTTGCTGGACGTGTGTTCCAGGATTCAGTGTGCCACTGCCAGTTTTCTAACACACAATGTCATTGTTTTCCGAGGGTTGAGATTTTTATACAGATATAGAATGGCTGCTCTGCTGGGTTGAAGATGATTCTATTTAGCAGAGGGACAGCTGAACAGTTTTCAGGAAAGAAATGAACTCTGTCTCCTTACCTTTTTTGAGGAAGCTAACAGTTTGATTTTGTTTTCAATAGCAAATAATATGTTGGTTAATAACTGTGATTCTCAATTCAGTGCCAGAGGTCTTCCAAGTTTCTGGCTATGGGACAAACTTTGGGTCTTGGGTTTTGGTATTGTTTAGGATTTTCCTTCTCCCTCCTCCCCCACCTCATGTCCTTTAAGGTAGTTGAAAATAGGGACTTCTTTCCAGAAATCTAATAAATGTCTTCTTAAGTGCTTTCCAGTTTTAAGATTTATCATTCTACATATTTTCCCATGAATCTTGGCTATATTCCTCATTTCATCAAGTCCATGTTTGTATGAACAAATGGCATGTTTCTCTAGTTTACATGCATAAAGAAATTCAAACACATAATGAGCTCTTTAGCAGTCTTTAGCACTTTGAAGTGCTCTCTCACCAGGAAAACCCTTTAACAGCCAGCCAACCAACTGTCCTGGGGTATAAATGTAGCAGGAAGCCAGTTAACCATATTTTTGTTACTTTCTTCAAAGGGTGAATAGGTTTACGTCTCAGATGTGGTGCTATCAACTAATATTTATTGAGGCCCCATGATATGTCGGATGCCTTACTAGAAAGTAGACATATAGAGATCTATAAAACATGATCTTGCATTGGGTAATTTAAAGTCTTTCTCCTACCTCTGCCATTAGCATGGATGGGACTGGTGGATCCAGTCTTTAGAATTTGTGAAGAGTCTCCTGTATTGTTTAAAAATCCTTTGATTCTCATACAAATGTATTTTTTTCTCTATTTCTTAAAATTTTGTCCTTTATGTCTACCAGGAAAGCCTCTGACTCTGGAATTAGATTGCATTATTCCATGGGGCGGGGGGTGGGGGGTGGTGGGGGTGGGGGGGGTAATATGATAGGTGAGATAAGTGTCTAAATAGCCCAGACACTAAGGCTAAGTCTTCAGCATAGTAACCTCTGCTCCTTATGAGAAATCCCAAAGCCTGTTCCCTCAGAAAAGAGGCCCCCTTCATCATAAGATTTAAAACATAGCTAAACATCTCATCTTCTCAACTGAGTATGTATTATATATTCTAAGTCGAGGATACTTTCCAACCTAAGAGTAAGATGACAAAGTTAAATTCTGATCTTCTTTTGAATCAAAAGTTTCACTCAATTAGCTTTTGAAATACGTACTCCCTTAAGTACCATGAAAACATTGCCTCAAATAACAATATTTCTAAGAAACACATATGTTCCTTCCCCTGTTGATTTCCCTTTATCTGCCAATAAAAATTAGAGCCGTGTTGTTCTCTGTGGTGACCACTGTGACCCTCAAAAAAAAAATCAATCTGACTTTCTCAATCTTGACTTGCAACACCAAGGATATCAAACAAAGATAAAGGTTAGAATAGGGAAGGCTCAATTGCCTACCCAGAATATTCAGTGTAGCTTTATACTATTCTAAGTTTTTGGTAAAGGCTCAAAATTCCCATGTTCTCCCACTAAATGGCAAGAGGAGCTTTGCTATTAGGAAACCATATTCAAGAAATAGGTTAGTCCCAATAACACTTTGCTTGCTTCAAATGAATTATTGCTCTCTTTATTGAATGTTTGATAAGTTACTAGCAAAGCTGTGCTAGACTAGCACAGAGCCCCATCAGAGCTGTATTAATACCTCCAGACACTGGACTTTTCATTTAGTAGGTTTCTATACCTCTCTACATCAGACCACAGGTGGGCAGAATTGTGTTGGGTCCAAAATTCTGGCACAACAGGACAATGTCTGCCTCCCTGTGATGATGTGAGACTCAGCATAATGATTCCAACTATCTTTCCCTGGCCGTGATGATAGAAAGCTCAAGAAATTTTGGTTCCTTGTCTCTTTTCTTCCAACCAGTGGGTCTTGCTAATTATATACTCAACAAAATGTTCTGCTAAGTAAGACACCCACTGTGGCCACCATCACCTCTGGCATAACCAGAGATTTAAATGAACCTAAAGGATTTTGCCAACAGCCCAAGTTCTAGAGCACGAGAATCCACTCACTTCTCTACTGCCTATAGGAAAGGATCAGCTCAGTCTTTCTGAAACAATCATTCTCAAACAAGGAAGCATTTGAGGCAACATGTCAGCAAGGTGGCCTGGTAATTGGTGTCCCTTTCAGAGCCAAATGAAAGAAATGGCTGGCTCAGAACTTCTCCTCTCCCCAGTGCCCTATAGGAGCAAAATCTACCCAAGACACAGTTGACCATGAGATGTCATCAGGGATTTATAACGTTTAGGAACAAGGCCAATAATGGGGTCTTTATGCAACATGACCCATTTGTCAGAGGACAGATGTTAATACAAAAGAATTTGCTCTGACATTTTCAAGGACAGAAAATAATCACCACTTGAATGTTTTTTCAGGCTTTCAAAGGAGTATAAGAATGGCCTAGGGCTATATTACATTCATGTCTTTAGTGAGGACTTTAGTGAGGACTGTTGGTGTATGTTGCATTATTACTTTACTTTCAAACAGATGCTCTCACATAATTTTCTAAAGTGAAAGGAGACATTATTATGATCACCATTCTTTTTTTTTGATGGGGGGGGAGCTGATTTCATTCATATTGTTGATTGGGGTAAGAGGATAAGCTGTGGTCAGCATCCCTGGCTGCTCCATCTGCCCTCCTTCTCTGTGAGCAACCTCTGTGGGAGGAACGAAATTTAGCCCCAGAAATCAGGATCAAGAAGGGGAAAGAAGCCCTCAGCCAGTCGCCACTCCCACATACCCACACCTGACTGTCCCTGAACACACACCTGTGCACAATGGTTTCATGCAGGAGAACTAAGGCTCTTCTAGGGAGAATAACTTATTTGCCTAAAGATTTTTTTCTCTCGTAAAAGAAAATCTGGCATCTAGAAGAAATATATGTGGAATGGAAGAACGTTCCAGGGAGCTGAGTGTCAAGGACTCATCACAAACTTGTTGCTTCTCCAGCAATACCATGAAGCTACTCCTTGCACCATTACTCATGTTTTTCACACATTCAGAAATGTTTCTGGAGCTCCAGAACCACGAGTACCTCTGTCATGTCCTGGGCACTCACACTCCTGCAGCCAGATGCCAGGGCTTTAAGGATCACAGGCCTTTTTTTAGAAGTCCCAAGATGGGGCACTCTCAGAAGGATGGAACGTTGTGTGGAGTTTGACCATGTGATTGAGCGCTGGTGTGTGGAAAGCCCCGCTGGTGCTGATCCCATCAAGTTGTCAGCTTGGCATGGGCCTCCCGCTGTCTCACAGAGCTGTCAGCCCACACTCAGAGTTCGGCTGTGGGAGTATCCCACATACCCTTGATCAGGGTCTGGGGCTCATTTGCTTTTAGGTGGTTGTCTGAAGCATGATTTAGTAGGAGTTGGTAAGTTCCATGTACTAAAGGCTAGGCATTGGGGTAAAAGTTTCTTCCATTCATTTATGATCCCTCATCTTCTCTAACTTTTCTACATCCATCCACTCCAGAGGGAGCAACTGACATTTCTTTGTTTCAGGTTAAATTGCCAACCACAGATGCACTTCCACTGGGAAACCAGCGTTAAGAGACCCAAGGTCTCCTCTACCCCCGCAATGAGGTAGATCTTGTCCAGACTGAAGCTGAGGATAACGGTAACTAGCTCCTCCTAGGCCAGAAACTCCACCTCGGCCTCGTCCACGATGGGGCGAGCAGCAGGCCAGAGACTCACTGTCCCCTCCAGCCCTTCAGCTTCCTGGAGGAGGCACCAGGCATGTTCACCATTCTTAAGAAACTTAACTAAAATACATTCATTTAATCTCTCGATCACTTTCAAACAGTGTTGTCTGCCCACGATGTGCCGGGCACTATCCCAGACACCAATATGAAAAGGTGACCATTCTCTGCAACAGTCCAATGGAGGAGACAGCCGTAACGCAGTCACGGCCAGAAGGGACAGCAGTTAAAGAACACATTGGAAGAGAGAAGGAGGCAATCCTGCCAGAGGAAATAGCACACACAAACTTACAGTGAGTTGGTGTCCCTGGTACTGTAGGCAGTTGCAAATAGTCTTATGGGCAGAGCACAAGGAGAAGTAGGAGGTGACAGCAAGTATGACCAAAAAAGTAGGTTGGGGTTAGATTGTAAAAAGCCTTGAATGCTGTGCTGAGTGGTTTGATCTGTGCTTTGGAGGAGTCACAATCAGCAGAGAACATGAACTCAGGTCTCTTGATTCAAAGGCCATGGTTTTCTACATTGTACTTATCCCTCCAAATGCTAGTGACCACCACACCGTATTTGTCCAAAGATCTCTCAAGGGAAACATATAAATTACCTGTGAGAAGCAGTTGGTAGTTTCTCTTATTTATTATCATCTCCACCTTACAGATGAGGAAACTGAAGCATAAAGAAATTAAGTAACATGTCCAACGCCGCACAGCTGGTAGTGATCCCAGACAATCTGGCTGCAGAGTCTGTGGTCCTAACTATAATACTTTACCCTCTCTTGATCTAGAGGTCTTTGTGCATTTGTCTGAGTTCTGCTGATGCCAGTATTGGAGAGTAAAGCTGCCTTCCAGAACAGGTTAGGTAACTGGCCGGGTTTGACACTGAACAGGTTAATGTGTATGATAACACAGGTCTTGAGGTCAAGGAGTGAAGGGAACTCACCCTGTCATGTCTCCAAATACCTTTTTCTTTGCCCATTCATGGCTATTTGATATCAGACATTTGGAACTGAGTAGCCTCACCCTCTTAAGGGTAAAAAGTTCTAGAAAGACCTGCAAAGAATATTACTGGCTTGGACTGAGACCTCTGAGATGCTGCAATTGTATTTACTATCCAAAACATTGAAAGTTAAAGGCAATAAATCTAAAAGAGAGATTATGTCCCTGGTAAATATTGGTTGTTTGGTTTTGTTTGAATCTTCATGGAGAAAATGGAAAAGACACTGGCGTGTAGGCTGAAGTCAGAACAGGACAGACAGGTCTTGCAAGTGCTTCTTTATATGCATTGGTATTAATAACATTCAAACAGGCCTTAAGGCTGTCTTCTTATTTTACACACCAAATGGATAGTATATCATTTTCCTTGCAAATGCAAATGTTAAATATATTCTTACAATATGACTCAAACATTATGGTTTTACCAGTCATCTCCTGTGTTTTGAATACCTGTAGCCTTCAAATCCCTTACTAGGGCTCAATATTTGTTGGAAGTTAAACATCAAAGATTTATTATATGTGAGGAAGAGGAGTTATTCTGCAAGGCTAGAACAAGCACAGATACCATTCTAATAACTTCACATGCATTTATTACTTTTAATCTTCATAATTTTCACTACTATCTTTACTTTTCCCATTTAATGAAGAAGCTAGGGTTCAGGGAGCTTAAGTGAATTGCCCAAAGTTACACAAGTTGATAGAGACAGAACTCATCTCTAGACCTGTGTGTTGAGCCATAGAATTTGCTAGTGCTATACAGTTATAAATTGGAAGAAAAAAGTAGGACCTTATGAACAGTGCAAGAAGGATTAAAGATCTGAAGATGAAGTACTCTGCAAAGGAAAGATCTGGAATTCTAACCCTACCCCCATTCGTCTATATGATCCTGGGCAAATCTGTTAACTCTTTAAACTGTTGGCTTCTTATAAAATGGGACTGGTGCTATTTGGCCTGATATCTCACAGGGGAGGATCATGCCAGGCCAGGCATGCCTAGGGTCTGTCTGAGCTGGAGAGCACTGTACAAAGGCAAGGTACCATTCTTAGCATTAGAATTGGGAGAACTTTCCTAGTGTCCTGATACCTCGTGTCAATGCCCAGAAACTCTGGGCTCTTCCCTCAGTCCCATACTCCCTTCAGCTGCCAAGACAGCTTGGTTAAGAAAATCTTTGTTCTTGGAGAATATGTCCATAAGAGATCTCCATTTCCTTGCAGCACAAAAACTCAGTAAGTGAAATTAGGCTATCCTTTACAAAGAGTGTATTTTTGAGAGCCCTTTTGCTGGCTGCTGGGCAAAGTCAACAAACCAGGTAGATAGAGTCCCTGCCCTCAGGGTTTTTATATTCTGACAATGACTAGCAACGGTCCCTCAGCCTAGAGCAAACAAGGCTTTCTGGGGCAGCTTGTGGTCAAGATGGAATTGATTTGTCTTTGTGTCCAAAGTCATGACTATCATGAAAGCTGCCATTTATTAGGTACCTCCTTGGTACTTGGGGTATGGGACAGGTACGTTAAATATATTATCTCTAAACCTCATGATAGCCCTGTGAAAGATTTTTATCCTCATTTTACAAAGGAAGAAAATGAGGCTCTGGGAGATACGTCCAGGACATTGCCAGAACATGCCCCAGACCACCAGCCAGTTTCAAAGAGCCACGCCTTGTCCTGTGCTGCGTTTTCTTTCTTGCTAATCAGCAGAGCCACTCAGAGGACCATGCTGGCAAGAAAGAAATCTCATATTTTCTAAAACTCACATCCACACTTCGGTAGGGGCCATATTGACCAACACTAATTCCTACTTTTTATTTTTTGACAGTTTATCAAAGCATTTTTTTCACCTATATTCATTCAGTCCTCAGTTTCTATTTAGTTGTGATGATAGATATCATATTTAGGAAATTTTTGATGCTTTAGTGTACAGATTTGGAATCTACAATAAAGAAGGGAGCAATAAAATATGGAAATTGCAATATATAAAATATTAATTTTCAGTCTCCTTTACAGATTTACTATCACTTTATTTGGGAGTACCAAGATAAATTACGTGGTCATTGTTTTGCTTACTTAATAACAAGATTTTATTTAGATAATTATAAAGGGTAACTGTAAAGGGAGAAAATACATTTCAGATGAGTTGGGTTTTTTTTCTTTCAAATTTCAATTTTTGAAGGAAATGGTTTTAAAAAATTTTTAAAGAATTTCCCCTAAATTTCACCCTTCTAAGGTAAATTTATAGCTATAAAATGGCATCTTGAAAACTTTTCTGCCATAATCACAAGAGATAGTGAGAATTATTATTATTCTGCACCAGGTAGTACCACAAACCAGATCACAGCTGTTCCTTTCAGAAAATGGCACTTGTCCTTCCACCAGATATGTTACCTATCTTACAGTCTCACCACTTTCACATGTGGGATATCTTAAACTGAAAATGCCCACAAAATTACACAGCTTGGCTCAGGGGGAGGAAAGAAATGGGGTCTGTGTTGAATTCTGTCTCTCTGCTGATCTGCATTTAGCATTTCTTTATGCTTAAGAAAAACCCACAGATTTGGGAACTGCATGAGCCTCTGGAACATTTTGCTGAGGTTGGGGGCTCCAAGTGGCATTTCTATGCCTTTTCCCTTGTCTTTCCTGCTTCAGAGGAAAAGCTCTGGTCCAACACAAGAGCGTCCTGCCAAGGGACCCTGCTTTCTCAGTGGCCAGCTCGGGAGAGCTGTAAATCCAGGCTGGCACAGGCGGACAGCTCATCTTCAGCCCCTTTGACCTTGGCTGTTGTTATTGTACCGGTGGTTGTCATTTAAGAACAAAAGCTTTAGGGAGGTGGGATCAGCCGGCCGTGGGGAGGACTGCAGGCTTCTTGTCCTAAGCAGATCATTGACTAACAGCTCACCTAGGGAGCACTGAGGACACCCAGCTCGGCTGAGACACTGACACAGGCTGGAAGCACAGTGACCAACTTTATGACCGAAACCAGGCAGGTGTTACCGACTTTTTGGTGGTGAAGAGGGTTGGGAGGAAAGAGAGAACAAAGACCAACTGGTAGAAACCAAGAAAAAAAATTTCTTTCAGCAGCCAAAATATTTTTCTGTTTATAGGACTGGTGTCATCTACTTAATTGCAAATAACAAAACATAAAATCAAATCAAATAAGATTAAACAGCCAGTTTACTAAATGCAGGAGCAAAGAAACTAGGGCCAGGAATTCTCACTCTTACATCTGAGGAAAGAGAGAGGCAAAGAGAAAATGTGAAAAATGCCAATATCTGTCCGGGCCATTCAATGAGATTAAAAAAAAACCCAGAATCCTGTAAGCATCTTGTAGGAGCCAATGCCAGCTGAAGGTTATCAGCTTTGCAGCTGCACTCAGAACTGGGGGAATGTTCCTTAGAGTCAAGGGCACATTATAAAGTGTTCAGTTTGTTTGCCTTGGCAAGGGTGAGGTGGCTTTGCTAAGTGATACTCTGATAGTGCTCAGGGCCAGCACCGTTGGAACAGGAAAAGGGAGCCTTCTCAGGACAAGGCTTCTCAGTGTCCCTGCCCTCAGCCTGGCACTCACGGGGGCCCTGAGATGTCTATGGGAGGATGATAAACTGCCAGCAGCGTTGGCAAATTGCTGAAGTAGAGCAGGGCTGCCTTGTCACTGGGGGTCTGGAGGGAGGCTGCAGGCTGTTAGAAACAGGATTGGGGGCTGGCTGGAGGAACCCTTCCAGCACAACCACAGCACAGCACTCCGGGACTGTCCACCTCTGTCAGGCCGGGTGGGTTTCCCTCTAACCAGGGTGGGTGTCGCTCCTTGGGCTCAGTCCTCTTCATGCCATTGCAAGTCCAAGAAGTGCCTTTAGGGGCTGATGCAGGACCAAGGTGACAAACCCAAGTGGGGAGGAGACCCTGACCCTTGCCGTCTTGGAGCTGTGCTCCAGGCTGCAGATTTACTCAGGGGCACGCTCTGAGCAGCAGTGGCTGGCGGTGGAGGCTTCCCTGGCGCAGTGGGTCTCAGCCGCAGGCCGGATGGTGCCAGGTTAGTTGGCTCATCATCAGCCTCCACCCAGACTTAGGCCCTGCAGGTCCTTCTCTCCAGCCTCAAGGACTGAACAGGCGGGATGAGGGGCTGGCGTGAGTGACAGAAGCAGCCAAGCTGAGGAGTGGTGGCACTGATGCAAACCCAGCACAGGTGAAATCCTGCTGAGTCATAATCATCCCCCTGAGCCCTAATCCAGGGGTCACTCCCAGATCTGAGCAATGAGGGACCCCTCCCACGGGGAAGCCCAGCACTTAGGTAGACCTGGGGAAGCAGCCAGAAGGGGAGGAGTTGACCCTGTGGTTGACTAATGTTCACAGAAGGAAAAACAAAGACATAAAAGACTGTGGTTTCAAACATTTCCAGTAAGCCTGTGCATCCCCCTATCCTGCAAGCACATGGGTAGAGCCGACCTCACTTTTCCTACTTCCCTACTTGTGACTTGTGACCCCTCATCATGGCTGAAGTCCTTGGCAAACTGATTTACTTGGATTTTAAAAACAGAATCAGGAGAAAGTGGTTCCCAAGGACCTACACATTTCTACCCCTGAAATGGACTGAATGTTGTGTCTCCTCCAAACTAAGCCCCAGTATGATGGAGCCTTTGGGGCAGGGGGCGGTGATTAGGTCATGAGGATGGAGCCCTCGTGAATGGAATTAGTGCCCTTATAAAAGGGGCGCCAGTGTTCTCTCTTCTCATTCCGCCACGTGAGGATAGAATGAGAGGTCAGCAGTCTGCAGCCCCGAAGAGGGCCCCAAGCAGAGCCTTTCATGCTGGCGTCCTGAGCTCAGAGCTCTAGCCCCCAGAGCTGGGAGGGGCAAGCTTCTGCTGTCTGTGAGCCCGCCAGCCCACAACGCTTTATTACAGCCGCTGAACTGATTAGGATGCCCCAGACGCATTTCCTCAGGGAAAGTCTTGAGTAATCTTCACCCAGCCCAGTTTGCAAGCACAGTGGTGTCCTGCCCATGGCTTGGGGCTGCTGCCAGTCCCCAGGCGGGAGTTCGGTGCTTCTCCCCTGCCCGCAATTCTCACGTGGTAGCCTGGGTGACGGAGGGGAGGATTTTGGCAGGAACAGTCTCCCTGAGGAGGCAGACCCTACCAGCAGGGGTCCTTATTCCGCTCTTGCTCCCTGAGGTCCCAGCCTGCCCTCTGCCTTGTATTCACTTTCCTTCCAATGCCGCGACCAGTGGAGTCAGGCTTGGGAGAAGTCCTTCGGGAGTCGCAGTTGGCCTTGAAGATCCCCAGTTGTGCTTGCTGTCACAGGCGCCGCCTTGTCCAGGTGTGTCCAGGTTTCTCAGTGGGCAGACAGCGTGTGCATGAGAACCTTTAAGAAAATAGGACTATTTTTCATTCCCTCTGCCTTTCCTCTACTTTATTTGCCCTTTACCTTTCCTTTCCTTTTATCTTGCCGTTTGCACTTGTTACCTTCTTTCCCAGAAAACCTAGTGGCTCCTCACAGCCTACAGGATTGAGCCCAAACTGCCCAGCATGACCTTCCATGGAGTGCAGGTTCAGTACAGGACTGTTGAATATGGTGTCAGAATGAACCAGTCTCTTGGTCTTTATCAGATCCTATACTTCTGCTGTCCCCAACCCCTGGGCCATGGCCACTTACTGGCCGTGGCCTGTTAGGAAAACAAGGCCTGAGCTCCGCCTCCCCCCACCCACCCCCACCCCAGGGCCCCACCTCCCGCCCCCAGACTATGGGAAAATTGTCTTCCATGAAACCAGTCCCTGGTGCCAAAAATGTTGGGGACTGCTGCTATATTTCACACGAGTTGATGGAGTGCTTTTCCTGGAAGCTTGAGAATTAGCATTTTCTTTCTAAATCAGTTTTCAATTTTTGCTGAGAGCCTGTTAAAGACCAAGGTCCTCTCCCCACCCCTCCACTCCCAGCCAAACCCACAGCCACACGTGAGCTAGCTTTCCCCTCACCACAAGCTCTGGCCCGGGCACCACCTGAAACAAAGTGTGTCCTGGGGTTTTTCAGCAAGGGGTTGCCTTGCCTTCCCCATCCCCACGAGTACTGATAAAAACCCTGCGTGCTTCAATATGCAGATCAATGATTAACAGGAGTAGTACCCGGTGAGCGGTTGTAAAAGCGTGACTGGTTAGAGCCTCAGCGTTCTCCTTGGCAGTGCAGGAAATGCAGGGGAAGATGTCACCGCAGGCCCCTTGCCTCTAAGACGCCTAACAAGATGTGGCAGGTGCTAGCCGGGAGCGTGAGTGAGGTGGAGGACCACAGAAAGGCCACAGGTGAGAGACTCCAGCCACCTGTCACTGCTCTCTGTCAGATTCTCTCCTTGCAGGTTTCTCGTCTGGGACTGGGAATGAAAAGGCAGGGGTGGGTATGATTGGGATATCAGTGGTGGCAAAAAGCGTCTTATGGACAGTCCATGTTTTAACAAGAGGTGGGCAAGGGGACAGCACGTTAACTGAAAAGGCCGATGTGGAGGCTCGCTGGAGATGCCAGGAGTTCCAGGGCAGAGCGTGTGGGCCAGGCATGGGAGCGAAGATCAAAAGGTCAGCACACTAACTCACTGGCACGGTCACAGGACAGACCAGTCCTTGTGGGGACAAAAGTCGCTGGGAGACATGGAGGCTGCGTCAGTGTGGAATTGGGAACATCTCTGGATCTCACTGGAAGGCAGAGGGAGGCCAAATGGAGAACTCTGAAGAGATGCTGGAGCCTATGCCAGGGTGAGGTCGGGGTGATTCAGGCTGATATTTTTTTTTTAGCAAACTTCATTTTTGCAGCAGCCTTAGGTTTACAGAAAAATTGGACAGAAAGTGCAGAACGTTCCCATATACCCACTGTTCCCCACATAGTTTCGTTATTATGAAGAGCTTGTGTTACTGTGGCATATTTATGATGATGAACCAATAGTGATATATTATTATCAACTAAAGTCCATGGTTTACATGGTTGACACTTCGTATTGTGCAATTTTATGAGTTTTAACAATACCTAATGACATGTATTTGTCATTACAGTATCATACAGAATAGTTTCACTGCCTAAAAAATTCCCCGTGTTCCACCTGTTCACGCCTCCTTCCCTGCCCGGAAATCCCTGGCAACTGCTGATCTTTTTACTGTCTCTGTAGTTATGCCTTTCCTGGGATGTCGTGTAGTTGGAACCACGCAGACTGTAGCCTTCTCAGACTGGCTCCTTTGGCGTAGCAATATGTTTTTAAGGTTTCTGCATGCAGGGCTTGATGGGCTATCTCTTTGTAGCACTGAGTAGTATTCCACTGTGTGCATGCTCCACTGTCTGTTTATCCATCTGGGTGGAATATTCAGCAAACAAAGAGAAAGGAACAATGGGAAGGGTGGATGAAGGAAAAGCAGCAAGGAAGATAGGACAAGATAAAAGCAAGAAGGGGAAGGTTTTGGAGAAGTGGAAAAACAAGCTAGAGAGATGGGCAGAGGCCTTAACTGGGGCAAGGCAGGGGTCTTGCCGCTGAGGCTCAATGAGAGAGGCCTGCCCGTCACTGAACTGCACCAGCCTCTCCCGATCTTATAGACAGAATGTCATGAGGGCGGGAACCACGTCAGCTTCATCCTGAAAGCCAAACACATGGCATATGGTAGGCATCCAGTAAAGATTTATTGAGCCAATGAAACCTCCAAAACCTTTTCTAAAAAGCAAGTGTTCCCGGACACCAGGAGACCAGTGGCCTTGCTGTCCCTGAGCCAGTTATCTCAGGCATGTCTGAGCTCCAAGCTCAGTTAAATCCTCCATACCACGGGGTGGGATAAATCTTGCCAGCACACTCACCTCCTTAACCAGGAATGCATTTCTCTTGCCACCCTTTGCACCTGGCTTGGGAGATGCTCTGTGGACAGAACCAGAGCCCAGCTTTAGGGGGCAGGAAAACCAAGGGTGATGCTTGTCAATCTAACATACCAGATAAAAAGGACATTCTTGCCGCAGGGTCAGAACCCAGCTCTCCACGCACTCATCTTTCAGCCCAATCACAAGGCAGCAGAATTAGCCCACACAACCTCCGTGCAGTGGGAAAAGCAAGCTGGGGGATTTGGGTGCTAAGAAACAGCTGTGGGAAGAAGATGAGCCAGCTGTGCCCTCCAGATGTTCACATTTGAGAGGAGAGAACATCTGTGCAGCAACAGCAGCAGCCCACTGCTCTGATGGGAGCCCAGCCTGAGGGGTGCAGCTAGCAATCTAGGTGGAAGTGGGTAGCTCTCCAGAGGAGCTGAAAAGTCAGCTAAAAATTGCAGGACCAACAGAAATATGCCAGAGTTTACTATCTCAGTGTTGCCCCCCCCCCATTGCAAAAGAGACCTTATCACCCAGGCCTGAGTCGTGGTGCAAGGTCACAACTTCAAATCAGGTTCTCTCCCAGGGCATAGTACCCATGTCACTTTCTCTCGGTGTGATGAAGACAGTGAATGAGCCCAGTAAGATGCTAGAGTGCTTTGCTTTGGATCTGTTTGTATCGTACCCATGTTTGTGTTCACATGACTTATACTGTCAGCACAAGCATAGAAAGCTTTTGAGAATTTGTGGAAAGAATTTGGGGGCTGCTTTGCCCAAAGGCTGTTTTTCAGGGTGGGGTGCATCCAGAGACACACATCTTGCTCCTCCTCCCCACTGCTGTTCATAACTAGGGGAGTTGAGGGTCACTCTAGACAATTAATTAGACGAGGACGGTAGAGATGAGAGTGTTGGGTTGGGCAAAGAGTAGCTTTCTTCCCACCTTGAAGCCTCCTAAATGGCATCACTGAAGAAGGAGGACCCATCTGTGGGGGGAAAGGCTCAGTGGTGATTCTGCGAGCTCAGAATGTGCCAGCCTCCGAGTTTTCAAACACAGGGCATCAGAAGTGGCCCGAACAAGTTCCACTAACTGGAAACACAAGCTGGGAAGAATCAGACTCAAATCTCAGCACAGCATCAGCACAGCTGACCTCTCCTAACCCATCAACATCTGGCCACTTCTGCTGCACCTGGCCATCTTACACATGTGGACCCCAGAGAGGAGCAGAGTTCCTACCGTTAAGTTCTCTGTATCCAAAAATTTCTATGAGAAAGATACAGTGTCTGTGTCTCACAAGAATCTCTTTTCATGGGGCATCTGCTATTTGGGTGCTAACCAGAAAAGAATTTTCATCTTATTTTCTTGCTCATTTGCATTTGCCATCATGCATGGGGGGAACTGGTCATGAAAATCCAGAGCAAATGCCAGCGTTTGGCAGTAGTGGAGAGAAAGAGAAGAGAAACCCCTGGACTGTGTTGATCTGTCCAGGGATGTGACGCACTTACCACACAAACCCTCTCCCTCTCTTCTGTCATTCATACTTCTTCTCTCTGACTTTCCAGAATCCTCTCTGGACTGTGCTCCTTTTTTCTTACTGTCTGCCCTTTCTTTCCACTCACCCTATATTTCTTAGCCATAGACATTGGAGCACATCTAAATATGCTGAGGTCCCCAGGGTGTTAGGAGGTGGGACAGAGCTGGCAATGGCATGCAGAGGTCGGCACTAGCTCTTGCACAAGGAGCCCTGAACAGGGGCATTAAAGAACAGATACTCATGACAGAGCCTCAAGCTGGGCCCTTACATTTACAATGTTAAATTATGGGTCATCCATTCACTCATATCTTCTCTCAACATTGGTTGGCTGAGCATGATTATATAACAGGATAGGGCTTGTTAATACAAAGATGAATGAAACATAGTCCTTGTCCTCACTAAGCTTGTGGGTGAGACAGGCACATGGACCAGTGATGGTGCCATCAAGCATCTGACTGTGGGTCAGCAGCCAGGGGCCTGCACGAGAGGCCCGGAGCCCAGCTGGGCTGACATGGGAAGAATTCCTCAGGACTGGATGCCTGAACGTGAAGGTAAAGTTGGGAGGAGGAGCACTCTGGGGAGTGTGTTCCTGACAGAAGGAGCCCCGTGCAAGAGAAAAGGCACTGAGGAAACATGATGGCAGTGGGAAAACTGAGGTTCAAGTACGTGGAACCCTAAGTATGCAGCCCAGGGAGAAGCAAGACCCCAGGCTGCCCTGACGGAGGAGCAGCTGAGCAGAGTGTAAGTGTCTGCTCACCTCGGTTTACCTTAGAATCAACCCTTTAAAAAATAGATAAGCTATGTTGATCATTTGTCTAATGGTTAAACAAATCAGGTGGCCCAAAATGAACTCCAGGTGAAGAAGAATAAAAGGAAATATCAGAAGACGAGCTGCTGACATTAGCAACAGCCAAACCTGGAGAGCCCAGCGGCCTCTTGGAAAAGCTTTCTGGCACAGCAAGTCTCTTCACCATGAGCCCCTGACAGCTCTGGGCGGCCGCCGCAGCACCTGCTTAGCAAAGGAGGTAACTAACACGGTAGTCTGAAGTTGAGCTGTGCTGCCAAGCACGAGTGGGGATGTGCAGTCCATGTTGCGGAAGATACCAGAAGAGTTGTTGTCCACAGAGAGGATCTGATGGGGCTGATTTTGCCACTGACTGACTCATCTCAGAAGCATAGACTCCCTGACCTCCACGGCCAAAGCAGTGGAGCTTTCTCCCTCTTGCTTCTTGAATTCCTACGTCTTGTTTCTCTGGGTGAACAGAGAGGCTTCTGTGCTCCAGGCGGAAAATCCTGGCCTTGGAGGAAGGATGCCTGCTCTGATTCTGCTGCCCCAAGGCTGTGTGACCTTGTACAAGTGGTTTGACCTTTCTGGGCTCAGTTTCCTCTTTTTCCTCTATTACTTGAGGGACTTAGAGTCATGGAAATCATAGACTCTTCATGCTGAAAGGAATCTTCAGAATCCAGTCCACTCCATTTTGTAGAGAAGGAATCCAAGGCTGAGGAGTTAAGAGACTTACAGTAAGAGAGTTAATGTTGGACAAGGAACCTAGAACTCAGGTGTCTTGACTCCCACCTGGGACCTATTCCATTACTAATCGTGATCCTTCATCTGTTCATAGTGAAAGAGCGCTTACACTCACTCCTCACACAGCTTTCTGAAGTAGACATTCTCATACCCCTTTTACAGATAAGGAATCTGGCTTGCGCACGGTCGTCCAGCTGCTGAGTAGAAGAGCCAGGACCCTGACTGCTGGCTTGGTGCACCTCCTGCTGCACACCAGCTGCCTCCAATCACCCTCAGAATATCCTGGCCACATGCCACCGTGGGTGCCCTGTTGTAGGCTGGCAACAGCCCCACCCAGCAGGACCAAGGATCTGATTCTTGAGAGCAGGCGGGTTCATCACAGCGGCAGCGAGACTTACGTGCAGCAGCTGCAGAATAGTAGTGCTCATCTTCCCAGTGTGAACGACTTTTTAGTGGATCAAAGAGATTTTTAAGTAAGAATATATTTTATATCTGATACTAGAAACTAACTGTTTAATCAAGAGTGGGGCAAAATGAGTTAGCCAGGGCCACCCTAGCACGGGTGGCATGATATTTACACTGGCTCTCCCACCCTCTCCGTCACTCCATCACCTTTGACTTAAAGGGCCAGGTGCCCTGATTAGAGCAAGCACCTGTTGGGGTCTTAAGGAAGACCCACTTCCTCTGGGTAAACTGAGCCCTCAGTACGGCATCAGTGGCTCCTCTGAGTAAAGAAGATGTGTCTTCTAAGATCTCTCCAGGGTGAGGCTAGATTAAGTTGTAGTCTAGATGGTTTGGCAGCACTAGGCAGCATGACAGCCAGTCTTGACGAGCGTCAGGTCAATGTTACGGGGGAGGGTGGGGAGAACCCCCGGGAGAGGCTATTTGTACTTGTTATACCAGCCCCACCCAATAGAAATAACAGGTAAGCCATAAATGTAATTTTAAACTTTCTAGCAAAAAATAAATAGGTGCAATTAACTTTAATATCTTATTTGTTCCAATATATCCCAAATATCATTTCAATGTGTGATAATATGGTTATTAGTGAGATATATTCCTTTCCCTTTTTCATGTTAAGTCTTTGAAGTCCAGTTTGTATTTTACACTGACAGCGTACATCAGTTTGGACCCACCACATTTCAAATGCTGTAGATCCACATCTGTCGATTGGCTAGCGTAGGGGACAGCACACGTCCTGTCTGCTAGACAGATGAGCCCGGCAAGTCTCAATGGGTGTTTTGAGCTCTGTGATCTCTGAGGTCCCTTTCAACCCTGAACAGATACAGATGCAGCAAAATTCAATCACAACTCCCCTCCTGCCACCCAGCCCCTCACCACAAGCAGTCACCAGACTGGTCTCAGACAAAGACACCCAGTACAAGCTGGATAAAACTGCTCTAGTTCCTTGATAAGCCTCCACCTGTAATTCTCAGCCCTGTGTGTACCAATAGAATCCCTGCCTTCTACTAGTGTGATTGCCCCTGCTAGGAGTTCCAGAGTTAATTATTAACAATCAAACAAATTCACAGTGGGTGGGAGCTAGGTCTTGCTACAAGGCTTGTGTGTCTTCTAGAAGTGCATTTCTAGGAGGACTTTGTCCCTGTTGGGTTCCTCCTCAGGGCCCAGGACAGAAAGACACAAAAACACTGGGCCTGTAATTTTACTTGGAAGAGACCCAAGACTAAAACCTCAGAGAACTCATTTGGAAGCTTTTTCTAGGAAAGTGAACATTTTCTATTTGACAGATGTTTTGGGAGAATAAAATCACACTAACTTGGAAGGAACTGGAGTAGTCTGGCTAGCTCAACCTGTAGAGTGTTTAGAGAGAAATTAATTCATTGTATAAGATAATTAAAGGAAGGTAAGCTCTTAGGAGGTATGATCTACTGGCTACATCTACTCGCCATGAAATTAACACATCCTGGAATTGAGGTTGGAAGGGATATGGGCATTGATGCTTCTCAGTGTACAGATGAGGCATTAGAGACAAAGAGAAGGGCCAAGTCTAGAGAGCAAGACTAATGACTCATAGGTCAGTACACTTCCTGCCCAAAGAGAGCTGAGATCCCAAGGATGCTTCACAGTGTCCTACAAGGGCTAGTTCTCTAAAGTCCTTCCCACAAGTCCCTGAAATTTAGTTTATGCAAAATAAAACTTTCCTTTGTTGATATAATCCATAGGTGGACTTTGGCCTAAGTCATGTCAAAATATCATCATTCTAAACTAATAATGCCTACATTCTAAACTAGTAAGATCTATATTTGTGGCACTGTTCTAAATTTAACTAAACTATGCCATTTCCTTATGTGTAACAGTCAGCTGACTTACCTCATGGGTGCCACATCCTGTGTTATTTGGAAGATGAAGTAAATGCATGTAATGTGTACAGAACTCCCCCACCCCATCGCCCCTGCAGCCTCAGCGGGTCCCTGCTGTGGCCAAGTAGAACCATGCTCTGTGAAGAAGGGAAGTGGGAAGGTACCAGCAGGGTTGGCCACACAGGTAGACACATAGGTGAGTGTCTGTGTGGTGTGGTAGGTCCTATGCCCATCCCTAATCTGACATTTGTCCACCATGACTGTTTGGTTGGTTGGCTGATTGGTTTCTAGCTTGAAAGTTTAAGGGTTCCTCACTTAAATGCAAATACTCTTCTGAGAGATAAACTTTTAATCAGCCAACCATTATCAGGAATTCTTTTATATCTTCCCAGGAATCTAAAAGAGCAAGGTCTTACAGATAAAGGCACAAGAAAAAGGCCAACATTCCAATGCCTTAGTATTCAGACCACACGCAGTGATGGTCATTTGACATCTAGCCTAAGCCCTTCTAGAATGACTTTTTCCACAAAAATAAATTCAAGTCATCTTGGGGCTGCCTTCTTTCAGTTGGGAGCAATACTTTGAAAACTCTTACGCTCTGTATGAGTGACTTGTCAAAAGAAGACGGCGGGGTCTTTCAAATACCATGCCGCTTGTTGTTTTCTCAGAAACGTACCAGCCGATAACCCTGAGGTTCCAACACTCCACTCAGTTGTGCACTCTCTGTATAAAGTGAAACTATCATATGTCATGCGTGTGGGTCTACAGCCAACCCCAGATGAACCAACATAGGACCAAAATTTTGTTTGAGCTCTATGGCCCTTTTCCCAACGTGAACTGAAGGGAAAAACAACTGGAGCTTAAGGGACCCCACTTTCTGTCTCCTGGAGATGCTTGGATTTGGTTAAGTTAAATGAAGCAACTGTGAGGGACTCCTTGAGAGGGAGACTGAGGACGTGGGATCAGGCCACACTCTGGCCACAGAAGGCACACCATGGGCCTGCCAGCTTCATCGGAGGACCCAAGATTTAAGGCAAGGACATAGCAAGAGCTCTGTCCCCACTTCTATGACATACCTTTGCAAGGGCACCTTGGCAACTCACAAGTGTGTCCAGTGGGGGGCGACAAGGAAACAGACTGATGAAACCAGAGATTGTGAGAACGAACTGGGATGTTGTTTCCTGTAGACGAGAAATCCCAGGGGAACACAAAGGCTGTCTACTCTTTAAAGAACCGTCGTGTGGAAGCAGGAGAAGGAGATTCCTCTTTGCTCCAAGTGACAAAAGTAGGAGCAGTGAAAGGACACTATAGGGTGGCTGGGTTTTCTTAGCATTTAGAGCTGTCTGCAGTGCGCGGGCATTTTGCAGGTGGTGTCTTTCCTGGGACTTGATGTGGTCATGCAGTGGCTGGGGGTGGGAGGGCAGTGGCCGAGGAGGTGAAGAGGGATGCTGTCTCTTGGTGGGAGATTGGACTAGAGAATTTCTCAGGTTGTTGCTAACTGTAAGAGTATGGTTTTAAGGCCGGGCGCGGTGGCTCACACTTGTAATCCTAGCACTTGGGAGGCCGAGGAGGGTGGATTGTTTGAGTTCAGGGGTTCGAGACCAGCCTGAGCAAGAGCGAGACCCCGTCTCTACTAAAAATAGAAAGAAATTATCTGGACAACTAAAAGTATATATAGAAAAAATTAGCCAGGCATGGTGGCTCATGCCTGTAGTCCCAGCTACTCGGGAGGCTGAGGCAGGAGGATTGCTTGAGCCCAGGGGTTTGAGGTTGCTGTGAGCTAGGCTGACGCCACCGCACTCTAGCCCGGGCAAAAGAGCGAGACTCTGTCTCAAAAAATAAAAAAAAATTAAAAAAAACAAAAACAAAAACAAAAAAAAACAACAAAGAGTATGGTTTTAAGATTTTTTAAAAAGTAGATAAGCAATAAAGGTGGGTTTATGGTCTCTAAACAGGAAAGCTAAGAAGGTTGCAGTGTATTTTAAAAATACTTTCTGAGAGGTCATTGGATCACAAAACGCAGTGCCCAGTATGGGTAAGAGCGTGGGCTGTGGAGGCCGGGCCCTCAGGGATTCAAATCCTTCCTCTGCCCATATTAGCTTCTGTGAACTTAGACAGGTTACCTCACTTCTTTGACTTCACTTTTGTGGCTGAAGATAGAAATGATAACCCTTGCCTCCTACTGTTAGTGCAAGTCTGCCGTCAGTTAATGCACCTTAAACCTTGGAACTATGCCTAGTACATAGTCAGCACTCAATAAGTGTTGGTGATGATTATTATGGAAGGAGAATCAGTATTATTTCTTAAGTTCACGACAGAATTTAGAAAGCAGTGCATCAGCTTGCAAGAAAAAACCATACATGTTTCTCTTGATTTGTGATATAAAGAAAAGAAAAAGTTAAATATGGCTGCTTTTTGTTGGTAATTTGTTTTAAAACACAAAATGGGCTTTTTTTTCCCCCCCAGGGGCCAATTCAGAAGTGACAAACCCTGTGGGTGGAGTGAATGGCAGCTAGTGCCATGACACAAAGAAAAAAATAAATCAAGCCCAGTGATTTTTTTTCAGTAGTGAAGCTTAAAAAGAATGGGATACAGCAAAGCCCGTGGGATTCCCACTGTTTGCTGTGGCTCTGCCATGGCTTCTTCATTCCCCAAGAGAAACAAAAATCAAGGTCTCATCCAGAAAGCTCACCTGCTTCAGTGGTGGCAATGCAGTAATTATCCCTACCTAATTATCCCTACCCTGGAATTGTCTTGTCATCATAAGGAGCACTGGACGACCAGGGGGAAGGGGAGAAAAAAGATGCGACAGGGCTTGTAATGTTTCTCATCTTGGCTATTGCCTGTTTGCTCTGATAGGGTTTGTTAGGGGTCCACGAGCCATTCGTACCCCTCTGGTTCTTTGAATTGCCCAGGCTCTGGGTTCTAGGCACTTTGCTAAGCTGGCAGCTAATGAAAGGAAGGGGAGAAAGATCCCAAACGTTTCTCTTAGGACATATTATGCAGCTCTTGAGATCGTGCCTGCTCGTTTGTCCAAATGAAATCTATCACTGGGGAAACAGCAGAGGCCTCCTGCTGTTGAGCAAAATGTTTTCCAGTCCTGGGAGTGACATCACTTTGTTTCTGTGTGAAATAAAGCAGCACTGTCCTGATGCTAAGTGATCGATGGCATATGACAGGACGGGCTCATTTCACACTCCCGACAAATACAAGGAGACCACAGACAGCTCCGGATGGTCTCTTTGGAAACTGGATGGTGCCCAGAACACACAGTTAAATTGATTCCTTTCTCTTTGGATTGTCTGTAAAACCAACATTATTAAGAAATGCTGAGAACTGTTATGCTTCATTAGTGTGCTCGGGGGCATGATTCAGTGCTTGGCTAGTGTGTGTGAATCAGCCACATACGGCGTCTCCCAGGACTCTCCCAAATGGTATACTGGTTCCTAGCCTCAGATTCTGAATGGGGATAAAATACATGCAAGATTCTTCAAGTGTGAGGTGGCAGTCATTTCTCCTGATTATCTTGTCCTTTATTGCTTCTTTCTCTGTTGTTCCTTTCTTCTTTTATTGTTTGTAATGCTAGCAGCCAAATCTATCTGCATGGAAATCTATCTGCTGTATAGAACACTACATAACAATTCACAGAGGGGAAAAAATATTTCTGTGAGCAGTAACGCTGAGCTCAACGAGGCACTATTTGGCCAACTAATATGGGACTGAGACTTAAGTAGAATCAGTGCCTCAGTTTCCTTCCTTAGGTCAACAATTATGAGTTGTTATTTATTTGTCCTAACACATACATAGATGGTGGTTAAATTCAGCAAAATTTACTTCATTCACAAAGCTTTCATTTGTCTGGAAGATTCTACTTACTGATCTGGATACAATGTCCACAAAGTCCGTTGGCATGAGACCATGGACTGCCATGGTAATCTCTCCCAGGTAGAAAATATATCATAAAAAAATTCAGTGGGACATGGTAGGACATGAATCTGATGTAGTACGATAATCTCAAAGTACTCACTCAATCATGTGTTATAATTTATCAACTCTTCCTAATAACACTTGAAGACCTTAAAACAACTATCAGGACCACTGGACGAATATCTCCAGAAAAACCTGGAGAAACATTTACGTTTGTGTGGACCAAGGAAGACAACTTCTACATATACATACGGAGCCTGTGTTACTGGCACAGGTCTTTCTCTCCTAAGAAACTTTCCTGCATAAGAAGGCTTTAGGATCTATTCTCTTTAATCATAAGAAAGGAATTTACTGGGTTGAATTATTTTAGCCTCCTCTTTATTCCTTACTTCACAAAGAATTGAACTTGGTCTGTAAATGAGTCCTGATGTTATGAGAATTAGATACAGTAAATTGTGTTATTAAACCTATTAAGGGATGGAGGAGGGCTCTTCTAGAAGAATAACACAGTCTGAGTGGCAGCTATCACATAATAGGCATATGCCTTGAAATGATTCTGAACTTAATGGTTACATGAAATAATTGAAAATTAATATAACCACACAGCCTTCTTCCTACAACCTTACTGATATTAAGGGTGCCAACTCATTCTTCTCTCACTTTTATTTCACTTGTGGGAAGATGTGGCTCACCCTTCTATTAGACTAACAGCTAAACTCTCATGCCTAATTAATGTGAAACAATGCCAGGATTATTAAGCACCCTTGGTCAAATACATAGAATGGCCAGTGGAATTCCAATGTAAGATTTGTCAGCAGAGTTAACTGGTTGCTGGATATTCAACTACATATCCCAAGAAGCTATCAGGCAAAAGCTTCATTCCCACAAAGCATCAAGAATTGGCCATTTTAGGACTTAACTGAATGTGCTGCTCATTACTTTTGCCCAAGGATGTATTAATTACCAATATATTTTAAAATATCTACTATATGCACTGCTCTCAGAAACACTTTCAATCTTGACTTGAGGAGGTAAGAGAGCTATACCTTCATAAAAACAGTTAAATATTCAGAGTAATACGGTAATCTCACTCTGAGATTTATGAAAAATTATAAAGCACTATTAATACTATTAATATACCGATTAAGCAAAAATTAAACAATATAAATGCAAATATAATCCAGTCCTGGAAATTCTGACTATGTGAATATATACCTCACTTCAATTTCAAGTGTCATATTTATGAGGAGCACAGAGGAGTGCTGTATGAAATCACTGTGTGACCTCCCAGGCTAACGTAGGTGCTCCCTAAGCACTTACAATGATCGACAGTAATTTATTGTCCCATCAGGCCGGAAGATTCATGATGGTAGGACCCCTGTCTCATCTATTACCACATCTGTCTTGTTACCTTGGCCTGTAACTAGCATTCAGTAAGATTGTGGCATGAATGAAGCTACAGAGGGAAAGTAAAGATTGACAGATGGACAAAGTTTTTACGGATGTGGATGTCCAGTAGCAGGATGAACAGATGAACCAAGACCAGAAGCAAGAACTAGCATGGTGAATACATCCTTTCACTTGCCCAGCAAAAGATCTGCAGATCCATCACCATGTGTTAAACACTGTGAGCACTATGAGCACAAAGATGAAGAAACACCATTCCTGTGGTGGATTGGTGTTTTCTCCCTCAAATTTGGAGAGATTTTGAGACCACTCTGGATTGAGTGGGATGAGGAGGGAAGTGATTGAGCTTGGTGAGCTGTAAAGGATAGAGTTCATCAGGTGTGAAAAGCCTTGAGACCTTTGTCCTGAAGACAGTGAAAATCAAAAAAAGAATTTAAGTTAAGGAAGGTTAAAAAGTCATTGGAAAGGTCTCAGGAGTTCCAATGACATCACTGCTAGGAGATGGTTCATTACTGATGAAAACTTTAGCCAGGTTGCAAACACTTTAAGAAATAGTATCTCAAAACTTTAAAAGTGAGATATATATTCACATAGTCAGAATTTCCAGGACTGGATTATATTTGCACGTATATTGTTTAATTTTTACTTTATTGGTATATTAATATTATTAATAGTGCTTTATCATTTTTCATAAATATAAATTTTTTCTTTAAATATGGTATTTCTAAAAAGGTTTAGTATATTTTTAAATGTGGTTTTGATATATTCATAGACAAAAAACCTTTCTAGCAGACTTCCATTTCCTAATCCAATGGGATAATGTGATTCAGTCATACTAAATTCATCATAGAGCAAATTTTGCTGGTGTTCATCTGTTCCAGTACATTGTATGTAAAGCCAGACAGTGTATAACTAGTAACATTATCTAAACCATCTCTTCCTTATGTTTCCTATGGAACATGCAGTGAACATTTTGCATTTCTGTGAATCCAGATTTTACCCATGTGTATGTTGGTTACAAGCTAATTCTTTCATAGGCCATATGACCATCTTCAGTCCCTGTGAATCATGAAAACTACAAGGCAAACTATGGATACTCACCTCTAGATATGAGGTGTTTATGATACATAAGAGTCAAGCATATGCAGCTCCTAAGAGCTAGTGGGAAGACAAAGAAAATTTCCAGAGTGTTGAAATGCTCCTTAATATCATCTTTCCTGAAGCCCCAGTTTGCAACTGAGTGGCAAAAATCTGGTTTCCAAAATGAAACTTGGAACAATAAAAGGGATCTGAATAGACATTTCTCAAAATATAATACGCAAATGGCCAATTAGCACAGGAAACGATGCTCAACATCATTACTGATTAGAGAAAATGCAAATCAAAACCACAATGAGTCACCTCTTTGCCCACATTAGGATGGCTATAATAAAAAAGACAGACAATAACCAGTGTTGGCAAGGACGGGGAGAAATTGGGATTTTCCCTACCCTGTTGGTAGACATGTAAAATGGAGCAGCCTTTTCAGAAAACAGTTTGGCAGATCCTCAGGAGGTTAGACAAAGCTATTATATGACCCAGCACCCACTACTGGCTAAATACCCCCCCCCCCCCCGATTGAAAACAGATACTCAGATACGCAAACAGCTACTTGTGCATGAATGTTTTTAGCAGCATTGTTCACACTATCCAAAAGGTGAAAACAACTCAAGTGTCAATCAATGGATAAATAGATTTAAAAAATGTGGCGATCTATACATTAGGCTGTTATTCAGCCATAGAAAAGAATGAAGTTCTGATGCCGACTAGAATGTGGATGAACCTCAAAAGCACTGTGGTGAGTAAAAGGAACCTGTCACAAAAGACCACATATTTTATGGTTCCATTTATATGATATGTCCAAAATAGGTAAATCCATAGATACTAAAAGTATATTAGTGGTTTCCAGGGGCTACGGGGAGGCAGAACTGGGGAATGACTGATGGTTGCAGGGTTTCCTTTGGTGTTGACTAAAATAATCTAAAATTGATTGTAGTAATGGATGCACAACCTTGGAGTATGCCAAAAAAACACCGAATTTTATACTTTAAAAGGGTGAATTTTGTGGTATATAAATGAGACCTTAATTAAAAAACAAAAAAAGAAAGTTAAAAATGTTAAGCTTAGAACTAATGATGATTATTTTGAAGCAGATTAGTAAGTGTAGAAATTAGTTTTTGGTTTGGGGAAAAGCCTTGAAAAACTTGTCATTGGGAGACATTATAAGAAGAGAGATTGATGAGTCATGGAAAATTGGGAAAGAATTAGATGATAATAAGCGAGAGTACAGAGAGACACTAAATAGATTTTTATGAAAACACTAAAGACAGATAAAAATGGGGACCCTGTCTGCACTTGCATGCGCGTGTCTGTATCTATAATATCTGTAATATTATACATTAAATATTGTAATATATACAATGAATATATATATTCACATTGGAAAAATTCTCAAAGAATATATCACTAAATGTTAACAATGGTTGTCCCTGTTTAGCAGGATTTCAGGTGACTTGAATCCTTTTCTTCCTTTTGCTTCTCAGTAGTTTCTAACTTAGTGTGCAATGATCATATAATAGTTGAACAGTAAGAAGAAGAAAGTGAGTGTGGAAGGATGTTGCTTGGGGAAGTGGAGACAATTTTTGAAGTCTTCCTAATGAACAATATCCCACTTGAGAAGGCCAGTGTTCACACTGGGAGAAAATAGAACAAGGTGCACAGCCCTGGCAGGACAGCTTGGCATGGCATCACCTCTGAAATGTGGAGGTGTGGAAAAAGGCAAAGCATACCAAAGGCCTTTCCCCTTGTTCAGCAGATTCTCCCACAGTTTGAGGCGTCCACATCTGTGCTCTCCGTCAGTCACTGCATACTGGGCCTAGCTATCTAGGATCCTAGATAGGATCTATCTATCCACCTGCTATCTGTCTGTCTGTCTGTCTATCTCTCTATCTTTAATTGGGATGTGTCTACAAGACAATTGAAAACTAAAAGTAATGAACATTCATTTGCTAAGTCACAAAATAACTTTAAAAACACTCTTAAATTATACCACGTGAGTTAAGCATATAACCTTGCCTCTCTGAGCTTACAGTCTAGTCAGGTGGGAGCCAGGAAGGAGCTCGTCCAGGTAGGGCAAGTCCCCCAGGCTTTGTGGCACTCAGAGTGGGGCTCTTATCAGTAATTTCCCATCTGAAACTGGAGGGCAGAGACAAGAGCCTCATCCTGAAAGAGTTCACAGGGTAGAGTCGAGGTGTTCCGTCCCAAAACAGGTCATAGAAACAAGGGCGTGGTCATGCACTCGGGGTTGAGGAGCCCAGACAGAGGGACTTGGCTATGGGGAAGGGGGAGGTGGAAGACAGGGAGGAATAGTGCATGGGACAAAAGGGCAACGTCTACATTTGTGCCTGGCATCAGACGAGAGAATGTTCACAGCAGTGTTGTTCGGAAGAGAAAAGCTTGGAAAACACTTTGTTGTCCACCAGCAGCTATGAACACTATAAGCGTGGTATTTTCAAATAATGAAATTTTCAGCAGAGAAAATTAATATTAATAAACCAGAACTGTGTGTGTCAACATAAAAAAATAAACCAAAAAAAAAAAAAAAGAAACCCTATCCTTTAGAGGAATGCATAATAACAATAATTTATTTCTCTCAAATTTATTTCACAATTTCTTTACCAAAGCCTCGGTGTGAATGTCTTCCAATTGGATGTGACGTATTTTGAAGAGGTAAGAGGCAGGAAAGTTCAGTTGCCAGAAATAAGAGAGGAACTGAGAAGAATTTAAGTTCTGAACTGGAAGGTCATTCTTGCCAGAGGCCTGGGAGGAGGGTAAGTTTCTGCATTGTTTCCCAATTTTTTCCTTAAATAAAGTGCCACAGACTTCAGGCCAGTCTTGCCCCTTGAGGTGCTGAATGATTCTGCCAAATCCTTTAGAACTGAGCTGCGCAGGGTCCAGCAGACCTGCTTTGGCTTCTTCTATGCTGGGCTGACTCAGTTCCTAGGGAACAAGATCAAGGTTGAGCAAGAGAAAAAGCAGGTGATGAATGGACCCTATGCCCAAAATAATAACTCAGTTTTCTCTGCCAGCCATTCCACCATCATGGTGAAGGCCTTCTAGATCATAAGAGGCTCTCATAAAACACCCCCGGGAGGTGTTGAATTTGATCAGCCAACATCTGTGTGGGTGTCCCTGGAGAATAAGACCTTGATAGATTATACTGCAGAGGGGGTGAGGCAAGTGGGAGAAGAAGGTAGAAGGTTAAAATCAGGACAAAAGGGATGAGCAGTGTGGAGGCAAAGGATAGGGATAAGACGTGCTTTGCCAACCAGACAATTTTTTCAAGACTAATTTTTCTGGAGACCATCTTAAGAACAATTGCAACACCAAACAAAAAACATACAAACCAAAACAAAACAAAAAAAGAAAAAGAAAAAAACTTCTAAACTCAACAGCATAAGTCTCAGAAATCATCATCTTATCCACATGGTTCAAAAGCCAAAATGAATACAACACATTTTTCACAGAACTATTTCCCAAGCCAGAACTTATTTCTCTTTAAAATATTAACACTTTCCTCAGAACAATCCAGAAAGTACATCCAGCAGTAAAGGCAGACACCACGTCTCCACTGTGCCTCAGAGACAGCAAGACCTGGTGGGAGGAGAGAGCGCCCATGCTGCACTTCTGTAGGGAGGATAGAGTGGTCTCCGGGGGGCAGGGTCCCCACAGGGAACAGGACAATTTGAGAAGGGTTTGATAATGGAACTCTTTACAAAGGTGTGAACAGAGTATTCAAAACCACCAAGGGAGAGTTTAGCCTCAGGGCTAGCAACCCTGAGGTTCCAGGACCAACCTATGCCTGAAGGGTAGGAGGGTGGAACAGCCACCACAATCCCAGAGAGAGAGGTCTGTGCAAAGAGACATCTCAAGGAAAGCAGTGACCTTCAGTCAGCCCATGGTGACCTCACAGCCAGGCTCAAGGGGCTAAATACCCACAGCCTCACTCCTTCCCTCCCTCCAACCTCCTGCCACGTCTCCCTGGGGATGAAGGTCAGAAGGCAACAGCGCCCAGGGACTCAGGACACAGCTCAGAGCAGAAGCAGGTGGGCGGATGTGAAGAGGTGAGGGCTGAGGGAAGACACGCAGCACAGTGGGTTTCCCAGCTCACAGCCCTGTCATGACTGCAGTCGTTGGAGTACACACTGCATGTTCACTGCGTCCTGCTTGGAGCATTTAAGACACCTCCGTGATAAGGAGTCTGCCTGGAGTCTCCTGGGCACACACACACTTTCTGAAACCACTGTTGAGATGACTCTTCAAAGCTACCCCAGCCCCTTACATTAAACAACCTGATTGCTGTGGCTGGTAATAAAACAAAATAGTTTGCTTTCAATGTTAACATAACTTACTGGATGTGTAGTCCAGCTGAGCTCTGGTTTAAGGAGCCCTGGTGTTTCAAAACATATGTTTAGGTGAGATTATTTGCATTACAAAAAGTAATTCTTTACTTTTTCAAAAATTAAGGTTCTTTAATAGATATCTCCTAGAGTGGAATTAAGGGCTGTTTAAAAAACCATATTAAGGGATTGAACTTAAGCAGGCCCCAGACCCACGTCTCCTTGTCCTACAACCCAAGCAGAGATTCCGCAGGCATGCAGCAGCATGGCCACACCTTAAATTTGTCAAAATACTAATATTTCTTGTTCCAGTCAGCAAACATCCACTGCCCAAGCTCCCAAATTTTCTCCACTGCTGGCTTCTTCCCTTCTTACTAAATCCTCCTCCTCTTTTTGTCCTGGACCCCCTTAGCCAGCCATGAAAGGGTCACCCTTCCCTATCTAGCACAGCCAGATGCATTTGTTCTGAGTGATCCGTGCCCAGGAGAGACCAGTTACTGATGAGTTTGAACATGACCTCTGCTCACCCAGGAGTTACTGAGGTAACTCCTCACCTGTGGATAAAAAACACAGGTCACTCCCGTAGAAGCTGTGAGCTCACACCTTGCAGCAGGCATGCTCCCTCTCAGACCTTCGCCTCCTGTGTTTTTAGGACTAAGCATGTTGAGTAACACCTCTCTACCCAATGGCTACCCAGTGGAAGATTTTGTGAATTTCTCTGGAATAAATCCAGATGCCTCTCTAAGGACAGATCTTGGGACTTTCAAGTTGTTGTGTAAGCCAGGGTTGCTATCATTATTTGTTTACTCTTTGATTCCCTACTGGGACTTGTTTGAGATCTCAAAGTTGTCTGCCACAGTGATTATAGCAAGATTTTTCCAGAATGGTTTTAGCACCAGTTAAAGAATTATTGTTCATCACCCATTAGTTCTATCACTTAACAAGTTCTGGGGGTAAAATGAGATCCTATTTAAAAGCAGAAACAGGGAAAAATAGCAAACAAACAGAAACAAGCTAAAAAAGAGGAAACAAAATCCACTCTCCAGTACTAATAAGCAATTTTTCCCTACCATCAAATTTTAAACCTTCATGAAAGCAGAAACTTTGTTCATTTGTTCAATACTTTATTCCTAGTGCCTATAACAGAGCCTGATAGTAGTCGGCACTCAATGTATATTTATTTAATGAATTGATTAAATAAACTAGACTCAGGCTTTGACTCTTGTGCTAAGTCTGTGCTCACAATAGCTGTTTTAGGGCATGTTAAATTTTGAGCTCAGTTCATTTACTTCTGCCATTTATAGGCAAAAGGGCTTTATTTCTATTTTGAAGCAAACAAAATTATGCTAACAAGAGTTGTAGGAAGAATTGTCCTCTTCTCTCGGCTGCCCACTGCCTAAGTCAAGACCTCACAGTGGCCCCTTCACCACAAGCATGTGATGAACTTCTAATGATGCCTGAAGTATATTCTCACCACCATGATCAGTTATTTTCCTCAGATTCAAATTTGGCGATCAAAATGCACAGTGTACACACTGCTGCTTATATTGCAGCACATAACAGCTAGCTTATCATTTCAATTTGGATGATTTCTTAAATGACGACTTGTGAGATCACAATTATGTGTTCTGAACAGAACCTCTTGACTGAGCCAAAATTTACATTTTTATAAACTTCTATGAAATAGCTTTACTTAATAAGATTCTATAATGCCATACCAAAGGAAATTAAGTGGTAGCTTCTAAAAGAAATACTTTCCACATACCAAAACAGTGGGCAGCACACAGAAAACATGCTATAGATGAATTTGGATAGGCACCTCGGGGCTATTTCCATTGAAAAATGGTAAATCCAGACAATGCAAGCAAATCAACCACCTTAAGAGGTCTGTATAGAAGCAGAGAATGTTCCATACCACCTGGCAATTTTGGTTATTCAGTGAATAGTAAGTCATGTCCAAGAGTCATATAATTCAGAAAGTCAAGGGTAAGAAACCAGATAGAAGCCAATTTTAGTGAGTAGTGGTAAATCAACAATTGCTTGGAGATCTTCCACAGTATTTCCTTGTAAGGATCGTTGCTAACATTGTAGTGACCACACAGACCCTCAAGATTGTAATGGTCAAGCAGGACATACTGTTGAAGTCATGGGAGGGGAGCAACATCGTTCCATGATGGTTAAGCTTTTGGTAGAGATCCAGTTTACACTATCGTGAAATCATGTCTTCAATATTAATTTACATCATTAGACCAACCACTGTTCCATTAGCATTTTCTTATGATTTCTTGGACCATTCTCAGGAACTAGAAGCTCAAGTGCAGAAATTGCAGACATTTTCTATTGACCTTTTACACCAAGTTACTACTTATAAGCTTCAAATGTATTTTTGCCTTACTGATGAACCAATAAAGAAGACCTTGAAAATCTAATAAAATAAAGTCCTTTCACAAGTTACACATACCTAGATTATGGACAATAGAGCTACATGATCAGATGGAGACTCCAACATACTATCAATCTACATTTCACAAGCATCCATGTCCTTGCCTTGAGTCATTCACTTCTGGTTGTTTTTGCTGGAATGAAAGTCTATACAAAACTTAGCAATAATTAAGCTAATATGAAACTACTTAGCTACAGTGTTACTGCAGGAAAGCAGCCGGTCCCATCTTTTAATGAAGGGTTCTCAGCTAAGCACTTGGGAAAACAAATCTGCTCTCTCCCTGTAATCACCCAGAGCTTTACGAAGATCCTGCTTTCCAGGATTTGAAGTATGGGATTCCGACTCACTGATAGCCTAATCAGGGTATGAATAGGATGAACTTGTGGTCTGACACTGAAGTCCTATATCAATAATACATATCAAATGAATAAAGAAAAATGTACAATTAGATTTTGTAGCATTATTCTAACAGCTCTGCAGTATGTGAAATCCATCATGATGCCACACTATAAATAAAACAGATCTTCAACACTCCCAAAGATATTTAATTCTGCCATATTTTTCTTTCACAAAGGACAACCATAGCTTAGCCTTTTATTGCTCCTCTTGGAATGAAATATTTTCATTATTATTCAGTTCAAAGTATTTTCTAATTTCCATTGTGATTTCTTCTTAGATTCATGGGTTTATTAAAATTGTATTGCTTGATTTATAAATATTTGGGGATTTTCTAGTAACCTTTCTCATATTGATTCCTAATTTAATTTTTTTGTGGTTGAAAGCATATTCTGTATGATTTCAATCCTTTGAAATATTCTGAAATGTATTTTATAGTTCAGCATATGGTCTGTTTTAGTGAACATTTCATGTGCATTGCATTCTGCAGTTGTTGGCTATAGTATTATATAAATGTCAATTAAGTCAAGTTTGTTAATCATATAGAAATCATCTATGTTGTTACTAATTTTTTATTTTCATGTTTAATCAGATATGAGAATGATATGTTAACATCTATGACTATGCATTTCTCTATTTCTCCTTTTAGTTCTAGCAGTTTTTGCTTTATACATTTTGGGGCTATAAAGTTAGATGAATTTTCCTGATGAATTGACCCGTTTATCATTATGCAATGTCATTCTATACACATAATAATACTTCTTCCATTAAGTTTTATTCTATCTGATATTAGGTGACACCAGCTTTCTTTTGTTTAGTGTTTTGATGGTATAGCTTTTGCCATATCTTTATTTTCAACCTTCTGGGTCATTGTTATCTTGTAATTATAGTATTTAATCCATTTATAGTTAACGTAATTACTGGATTATTTGAATTTAAATCTACTATCTTAATATTTCTTTTTCTTTTGTCTCAGCTATTCTTTCTTCCTTTTTAATCCCTTTTTGCCTTTTTAAAAATTTTGATCAATGACAATTTTTTAAATTATTCCATTTTTCCTCTTTATCTTGTTAATTAGGCCTCTGTTGTAATTCACTTAGTGGTAATCCAAGGATTACTGCATGCATCTTTGACTCATTGCTGTCTACTTTGAGTTAATGCTTTTATTCCTTTAAGAATAACACAATTAGCTTGCAATAACTTACTGTCATTTATAACCACTTCTGCTTTTTGTATTATTGTTAAACATTTTAATTCTACATATATTGTTAAAACCACAAGACATTATTATTATTGTTGTTTTAAGTAATCAATATTTGCTTAAATTTACCCAATATTTGCCTTTTTCGATGATCTTTATTCCTTTCCACATCACCTAACTTCCATGATCACATTGTTTTTGTCTATAGAACTCCTATTAGTATTTCTTTTCATTCCTAACTGCTATATTTTCCCAGTTTTAGTCTGGACTCACTTCTCTGTGATTCTCTCATCCTTGGGTTATTGCTTTTCAAGATCCAGTCACATTGGCAACCCCTATCCCAATGAAACTGACTCAAATCAGAGGACAATTTAATACCACATCCTAACCCTGCTTCAAAAATTGGCAAATGCCTCCAGGGAGAAAGAGCAGAGGCCAGTATGAGAATCACCTCAATCTACTTCCCTTTTCTCTGGGATCTTGTATCCCTCTGGTTGACTCCAGTGCTCTTAAGATTTGAATGATCAAATATGAAATAGATATATTTCTCTCTCTTTCTCTGTGTGTGTGTGACACACACACACACACACAGAGTTGTTCTTAGTAGCAGTGTTAGTATGAATAGTGTGAAACAAGCTACTCCATCCTGGCTAAAGGTGGAAGTTCTCTTCTTAGAGAAAAAGTTTTTAACCATCATGAAGACATTCTTGAATGTCAGGCTATGTGAACTCCCAAGACTCTATGCAAAAGACAGAAACCACTATTTCTTATCATGTGTTTAATGGTGTGTGTTGGGAGCCAAGTTCAGCCACAAATGGCCAGATAATGCTGAGGTACCAATGATTGCAATTCAAAAACAATAAAATCCACAGGGGGAAACAAACACTGTCAATTGATAAAGAAGTCATTGCTCTTATTGCAGGGATTGTAAGAGTCCTACAATATGACCATTACATTTGTGTCTCACAGCTTCCATTCATTGCAAGCCTCTTTTGAGAATTTTTATCTAAAAGAAAGTCTACCCCCATTTCTTAAAAAGTCTTAGAGCTTTGTATCATATTTCTCTTCAAGACTAAAAGGAGAATATTAAATGCTAATTCTCTGAACATCTGCAATAATATATTCCAGGCTCTTGGCAAAATTAACCCAAAGATTCACCCATCCAAGCTGTTTAAGTCACCTGGTTAACTCTATGGACTACCAAATATAAATTGGCATTGGAGAGGAAGAAAGTTGAGAAAAAATCAATTTTATACAGTTGAGGAAGCAAGATGTTCCACAGTTATTATCATGCATTATTTTTTCCAGTAGTGTCCTTTGTGGACATTGTTATTACAGAATCCAGTTATCACATTATACAGTCTGTGCTACCCAAAGCAGAGCTGATCGTGGCTGGAAATTTATCCCAATATCAAAAAGACTTGAGAGGACTCTATGGCACGTGACTATTAAGCCGTAGACAATAATTCATATTTATTTTGAAAAACTATTCCAAGGCAAACAAACAAAAAGAATGATTAAGGAGGGCTCAGCCTTAAAGTGTTTCAAAGCATATCTTGTTCTTTCTCAAACCACAGCCTCAACAATCAGAACTCTGTATCATTTTTTTCAACACATGAATGCTAAATATTAGGTTATTAAGTATGAAATGGCTGATTTCCTTAAGTACTATGTTTGACAACTGACATAATAGCTCTGACACTTCACTTTGGCACCTCTTATTTTATGTTCATTGTGACAGTATATCCTCAGTCTTTCAAATGCATGTGTTGGCTTGTGATTATCTTTCACATTTTTTTAGAGCAATTTTTGTGAAACCATGGATAAGTCAAAAATTCATTTTATTTTTGAATATGAGTTCCATTGTAGAACCAATGCAGTGCAGACAGCTCAACATATCAACAAAATGTTTGGGAAGGATGTGGCTAATGAACACACAGTGTATCAACGGTTTGAGAAGTTCTGTTCTGGTGATTTTAATCTTGAAAATGAGCCACGTGGGTGACCTGAGACCAAGGTGGACAATGATGAGCTAGAAGCTGTAGTGGAAGCCAATGTATCTCAACCTAAACGTGAATTAGCAGCAAGGTTTGACGTTGCTATTTCAACAATATTCGGCCATTTGAAACAAATTGTCAAGGTAAAGAAGCTGGATAGATGGGTACCACATCAATTAAACAAGCATCAGAAGAGAAATCATCTGGAAGCTTGCCTTTCTTTGCTGTCACAACATAAAGGCAAACCATTTCTATACCATATTGGTACAAGTGATGAAAAATGGATTCTTTTTGACAATCACAAGTGTTCAGCACAGTGGTTGGATAAAGTTGAAGTGCCAAAACACAGTCCAAAACTGAATATTCATCAAAAAACAGCTAATGGTGTCAGTTTAGTGGTCCAGTGCTGGTATTATCCACTACAGCTTCATGAAACCTGGCCAATCAATTATAGCAGATGTCTACTGCAACCAATTGGATGAAATGATGAGGATGCTTGTGATTAGGCAGCTGAGATTGGTCAATAGAGACAGGCCAATCCTCTTCCAAGACAACGCTGGACCACGTTGCACAAACAACACTGCTGAAACTGCAGCAGCTAGACTTGGAAATTCTCTGTCATCCACCATATTCACCAAACTTTGCACCAACTGACTCCCACATCTTCCAGGCTTTGGGCCCCCTCTTGCAAGGAAAAATATTCAATTCTCAACAAGCTGTGGGAAAACGCCTTTTGCAATTTCATCACCAGTCATTCTCCAGGCTTCTTTGCTGCTGGCATAAACAAGCTACTGTTAAGATGGCAAAAATGTGTCGATAGTTTAGGCACATACTTTGATTAATTGTACTGCTTCCTGTTTGAGATATAATAAACTGCACTTTTAATTTTAAATCGGACATTTCATATTTAATGACTAGTATCATTTCTGACTATGGACCTATATGTATTTAAGTTGTGTAAGGAATGTGTGGATGGTAACCATCACTATCAAGCAAATGGTCATGTTGGACATGTTTGAAAGATTGTCTGCTAGAGCTTGTCCAAGGAGAATGACTATTAACAAGTTACAGATTTTTCCTCTCCCAGAACATGATTCTGTGTTCACCAGCAGGATTCAGTTCTGCTGGAATAGTCACAGAGCAGCATTGTCTTAATTTGCCTTAGCCTTTTCCACCATACTTTCATAAAGGTTTACAAAACAAACAAGACTATGCTCTGCATAGTATTCTTTCAATATTTACTTTTCACATATTTTGCCATAAGAATTAGCCTCTTCAGCAAACTCTGGAGCTATATCAATGGAAGATCTTACCACCATAACTGAGCCTGAATTGTACTAGGTTCCATGGGCCAATGGGTTAACCAGGCATTATTTGCTTATGACCTAAAAAGATGATCCCTTAGGGATGAATTTGCTCGAACACAACCATCAGAAACCCCTTTGAACAGACATCTGAATGGAAATATGTGGTTCTAATTCCTGAGAACTCACAAAGAACTTCAAAGTAAAAGAAGAAATCATTATTTCTAGACAATAGCAATTTCTTGAATAGTGTAATTGGTATCTCTTCACCTATTAGTACAATGCAGAGAACTTGTTAAAGGTGAGCCAACTGGGCCCAATGTCATGCGCCTGTAGTCCCATCCACTTGGGAGGCTGAGGCAGGAGGATTGCTTGAGAAGCATTAATTAACAAAAGCTTTGAATATTAAAGTGGAAATCTATGATTCAATTTACATGTATGATTTCAGGAATACATATGCTTCATTAGTCAAATACATCACCAGGTAGCATTTACCATGCCTCTGACACTTTGCCTTGCAAATTCCACTCATAATGCCAACATTGAACAGAACTGAAAGGAGGCACAGCCCTCACTCCTTCACTGGTGCTCAAATGTAAGCCCTTCTTTTATGTGGCCTACCATTCGCCATCATCTCACATCCTCACTGCTCCTCGGGAAGTGGTGTTTCTCTGGCTGGATACGCTGAGTGCTAGTGTTCAGGCAGAGCAAATCCCACATCATTCTTGCAGACTTTCCAGAAGGCTCAGGGCCTGGCTTCCTGGAAGTGCAAATAACACTCATGGACTCCCAATCACAGAGAAATGTGTGATCCAAGAGCCACTGGCAGAAAATACACTCTAGGAGGCCATTGGGATCTATCAACATACTCTCCTTTCACTCACATGGCAAAGATTAAAACAGTTAATCATTTCAATTTCAAGGTGTCACAGTAGAGATGGACTAGAGGAAACTGCCCAGTAGACACAGGGAGCAGGCAGGTGGAGAGGTAGAATATGAGTCCAGTCCTGCAGCCAGTGTGCCGCGCCCCTCTCTGGCTTCCCTTTCTGCATCTGGAATATGAAACAGCTGGACCATCTCGTCTCTGAGATTTCTTTCAGTTCTGACCCTCTCTTATTCGAGAGGCATTGCATTCTGAGACTGTAGTCTCAACCGGCAATCTCCTCAAATGATGTGTAAGTAATTATGGCACTTAGTATTCTCACAGAGTTTCATAAGATAAGAATCCAGTGAAGTTCATTTTTATGCTAGTTTTTAATTCCTGCTTATTTTGAATGGAAATATCTTTGTATATGCTTCCTCAAAGCATAGATAAAAAGTATAAAAAAAATACACCATAGAGGCTGACAAGGCCCTTCGGTTAGAAACAATTTTGAGCCCTATGAATTTAGGCTATTCAAACTTTGTGGTGTATTTTTGGAGCTAATCTTGAATTTAAAATATTTTGTGATCCAGCAGAAAGGTAAAAGGAGATTGAAGCTCATAAAATAACAATGCTAAGATAGATAATATTTTATTTCATGCCACCATTACATTGTAACCAGAGCTTCATCCACCATAGTCATAGATAAGCCTTTTGTTACTGGGAAGGAAAAAAGTTTGGCAGGTCTTGTGACAAGTGTTAGAATTAAATGCCCAGGACTTTTCTTGGAGCACAAGACTCACTGAGTAAGTGGCAGCCATTTATTGTGATTGTGTATCACATCCACAGATAAATATGATTAGGAGCTAAATCCACAGCAGCTCCAGTTTGTAAAGCCTTGGAAGATTGGCTTTAAAAAATGTCACCTGGCAAACTTCAAGCTTTCCCTTTCTCACAAGACTTTTGGAACAGGACTAGGATCAACAGTGTTTTAAAGAGCATGGGGAAAAGAATCTATCGCTTGCAAAATTATCTTCTGTGCAAGTTTGACTTTCCAACATGGACCTGGGTTGCCAAGTGTGCTGGCTCTAGTCAGATTTTCATGGGCCCAACCAAGAGGACAATCAGGGCATTTACCCAGGTAATGAAAGCCAGTACTACCCCCTGAGAAAACGAAAAGTAGTTGCCGAGTGAAGCAAGGAACCTCACTGATTAAATGAGATTAATGTATCTCCTGTAACTGGCACTATGATCAGATATTTTTAAGATAGCACATTTGGCCTGCCAGATTCCTTTCAGCCAGTTCCTTTGATTTTCCACCCCACTTTGCTTCTGTGATTACGGACACAGTTTTGAAAATAAGATCAGTTGGATACATGTGATTTTAGGGATCAGAATGCCTTGTGAGAAGGTGGTACTGTCTTCTTTTATAGAACGATGATCCTGCCAAGATCCCTTTCCTAGCATTAATCAGTGGGCATGATGAACAAGCACCCAACCATGCAGTCCATCCCTTTGCAACCAGGCCTTTGTGAGATCAAATAATGTTAGAGTTGGAATGAATTTTCCAACTCTAAAATAAGGTAAAGAAGAGAGAAGTTAAGGCCTTGTAGGAATTAAATCGCTTTCTAGGGTGGCACAGGCAGCTGGGCATGAAGCCAGGATGAGAACTCTAATTTCTCTTTCATTGCATCATTATGCCTCTATGATGTCTGGCAAGGGATGGCAACATAATCTATGGCCTTGGAAGAGAGATCTTTGTAGATCTTTGTAGAGCAGGGGTCAGTAGATTATGTTTGTAGTGGACTAGATAGTAAATATTTATGGTTTTTTGGGTTACAGAATCTCCATCCCAACTCTGTCATTGTGGCATGAAGGCAGCCATAGGCAATGTGTGAAGGAGTAGGCATGGCTGTGTTCCAAGACAACTTTATTAATTAACACAGAAATTTGAATTTCATACAATTTTTGCATGTCACAAAATATTATTCCATTTTGGATTTTTTTCAACTATTTAAAAATACGAAAACCGTTCTTCGTTCATGGTGGACTGGATTTGGCCCAGGGAAGAAGTTTGCCTACCCCTGTTATAAAGTAGCATATCTCAGCCTGTGAGAGAATTGATTCCATACCCTGGTAATGGCCCTCCTCTCTGATTCCATTCCACACTCTAACACTTCAAATCTCATTCACTTTTCCTCTGCGGGGATGCTGCCATATTAAACTGTTAAAATTAGGTCACTTTTGTCTTTCATTTGTAAAGTGCTTTATTTAATAAAAGTCTTCCCAAGAACGACTAAAGTCCCAGGGCTCACTTAGAAAACCACTGAGGGGAAATGCCGACCCAGCTACAAGTGCCAGTGATACTGTTGTGAGTAGTGGTGGTTTGGGTTGCACTTAATAACAGGTGGCAAAAAAAGTGTAAATGTTGCTTATTAGTGTGGCTTTAGTGGCAAATACAGAAAATGTCCTAAAACCTCTTTCTGAGATCCTTCACTACATGGTTGCAATGTCAGGAAATATTGGGTTTTTATATAAACAACTGGCCTGAAAGAATTTGCCACGTTCCTTGGGTCAGCAGGAGTTCTGGTGGCCCAGTCTTTGGACAGGCCTGGTTTGTTTGTTCACTTAACATAACAGCCAAGCATTCCCTTGAAATTCAAGGATTTTCTCTCCTGCCAACAGTTTATTTATGTCAGTAGGCTGGAGGGCCCTCTGGTGACACTCTGGTTTTTTCTGGGTTGAGAATAAGCAGATGCAAGTCTGTGGTTTTTCTGACTTTGATGGGGTCAATGGGTCTAAGCCTAGGGAAAAACACCTTTTGCTCTTTTTCCTTTCTTGACTGGAATACCCTCAGAAGAATAGAGGGAACCATGAAGTTTCCCTGGAAGCCAAGAGGTGGCTGAAGGATGACAAAGCAGTTAGTTGCCACAGTAGTGACTTTTGGCTGAAGCCAGCCAAGAATGAAGGGTTCTATCAGTGGGTCCCTAGAACTGTCACCCAGACCCCTTCCATGAGGTTGGAAGCCCTGACTCACATTGCTCTTTCTATGCTAGAGAACATGATACCTCACCACTTACAGTGTTGCCTGTTATAATATAGTTATGTGACTTCTTGGTTGCAAGTGACAGAAACCCAACTCAAAATAACCTAAGCAAAAATAAATAAATAAATAAAATATCATTAGCTCAAAATTTGGAAGCCGCTACAAGTTGATCTGAAGGCATAATTACACGCAGTGTTCAAGGAGCAGCTATCATCTCTCCTTTCCTTTCTCTGTTACCTCTGCTTTCATCTGTGTTGGCTTTGTGCTCTGACAAGCTCTCCCCATGTGGAAGGAAAGACGGGCTCCAGACTTTCCAGGCTCACAGGGTCCTTGCAGCTCACAGTCACAGAAGGAAAGAGATTCTCTCCCAGCATCTCTCTCCATAAAAAGAACCCAGTGTCCCTGCCTGGGTCATATGCTCACTGTTGGACTTATCAGTGAGTCCAGAGGGATGGAACACTGTGATCAGTGTGGGTCACATGTCCACTCCTTTGGTGGGTGAAGTAAGTCCTTATTTTAACACTTTCACAGTCTCTTAGAGTCATGTAAAGTGAGCAAAAGAAAGTTCTGAAAATAAAAGAATGTGGGACAAACACAAAACTAAAAGCTGTGCACTATGCTAGTAAATTATTCGTATGTATTTAATAAGAATGTGGCTCTTATAAACAATAAGCACCTCAGAAGCCACTCTGTGAAACATCTGTTATCTCTAGACATTTCTGTATTCCTTTTTCAGTCCCTGGTCGTCTTCTTTTCTTCCTTTTGCTGGGTTATAAGCTGAAGTAACACAAACAGAAATGATTCTCTCCTGCTCTCAGTTTGCCCACAGTCTAGCTCAGGAGGGCAACACAGAAACCACAGGGGTGCAAGCAATTGCAGGAGACTGTGATGCTTGATCGGGGTGCCGGCAATCCTCTCTTCCGTTGATCAAAGATAACAAGAGCATTCATCTTCCTCTGCTATTGTGAGAATTTAAACAGTGCAGACATTTTGATGCCAGTGCTAACACCATTGCCTGAGGGAAGCCTGCCCTGGCTCCAAGGAAAAGACCCTCATTTTCAGTAGAACCCAGGGGTTCTCTGAATCCCCAAAGTGTGAAGCTAGTGAATGTTTGTCTTGTAAAGGGAGCCTCACACCAGGGCGAGAACATAGCAAGAAGGAAATATATTTTTAATTATTGAATTAATGGAAATTAATCAGTAGATTCCTTGGCTGGGAAGAAGGTATTAGCTGGACTACACAAAAAAGTATTTTTTAAATTGCCCTTTTAAAGGCTGCCAAAACTCACCCAAAGCAGTATTAAGCTATGAGGACAGCTGAGGTAGGAACTTGTCTGGTATGTTCAGGGTCATCAAGGAGACGATAGTGGCTGGAGTGGCACAAGTGGAGGCGGGCATGGGGATAGTGGGAGCGGATTTGAGAGAGATGCCTACAGCCTATATCCTGGAGAGTCTTGTAGGTCATTATATAACTTTGACTTTCACTTTGAATGAGATGGGAAGCCTCTGGAAGATTTAGAGCAGAAAAATGATATGTTCTAACTTATGTTCTAAAAGAATCATTCCGGCTGCTGTGTTGGAAATAGGCTTTACGGGCAAGGAGAGAGGCAGGGAGAGCAGCTGGGAGGCTAATCCAGTCATTCCTGCAGGAAAATGATGAGCATTCAGACCAGAGGGTGACAGTGAAGAAAGTAAGAGGAAGTTGCATTTTTTAAATCTCATTTAAAGATAAAATCAACAGGATTTTCCAATGGGTTGGATGTGGAATAAATGAGAGAGTGGCATCAAGGGTGATGCCAAGGCCTTTTATCTTGAGCAGCTAGAGAGATGAAGTCAACATTTTAATGTACTTCGCTCTCCAGTAACACAGGAGTGAACATAATTATAAACTGTATTACTGGTGGCAATCAAACCAAGCACCCGGATGATCTGAAGTATGTATGGTAAAAACAGTCGTTACTAAACAAAGGAGATGGACTTGCATTGTTCTGTGCATGCAAGCAATATGTAAAAATGTATGCATGTGTATGTTTTTCGGTTCACTAATATTCACAGCTAGAAAGAACTGTGTGTGAAATCATGACTTACCTTTTGTTTGAATTTCATTTTACTAATGAGTTAGAAGTATCTTTGTAAGCCATTGTGTCTTTCTTTTAAACTTACCGTGGCACAGTGGAATGAGCCCTGGTCCTGGCTTCAAGCCCTGGGAGTGACCCTTATTAGCTTTGGAATCTCCGGCCAACTCTTTTAATCCTTGTAAGCCTTAGTTCTCACATCCTAAAACTGAGGATGATGGTTGCCCATCTCATCAACTCCAAAACAGCATCCAAACCCAGGTGTCATTAAATACTAATGACTTCCATTTTAAGCAGAAATTTATTAAACAAATGTTTAATCCTACCCGTGTTATAATTCTTACCATTGTTCATTATTCATCCTTGCTACAAATAGTTGATGATGGTTTTTTTAGCTGTGGTTTATGTGAGCAAAGAGATGAAACTAGTTAGCTCAATTGGTTATATTCTAAAATTAATGAGGCTCTCTTTTTGCATGTGTGCACAGATTAGTGTCACTCTGTTTCGTGGCCACACAGCTCATCTCAGCTTCACAAATGAGTAGAATTGATTACAACATGAATCAGGCAAGAAAGTGTAAATCCGTCACTGCTATTGAGAAAGCAATTCAAGAAAACATCCCTGCTGGTATTAATATTTTCTTTATATATGAAGGACATGTCCTCATACCCTTTATGATATGATAGCAAAGAATAAATAACTGTGTACATAAATAAGTAAAAAAACAGGAAGGACAGTGTGAGACAAATAAGTACAAAGTTAGAAATGTGTCATAAAGTATTTAGGCACTAAAATGGTGAGAGGTCATTTTCATAGCCTCCAACAGTTTCCATACCTTGAATTAGTTGAGCCTCCAGTGCAAGCTGTCAGAGTCTTTGTTTCCTCAAATGTAAAACAGGAAGTTGGACACCCTTGAGCTCAAAGGCTGGGATCTAGGAAAAAGCAAGAATTTAAAAAAACAAAAAAGAAGGAAGTTGGACGCCTCTACTTCTCAAAGGTCTTTGAACTTGAGAGTTCTGTAATTCTTGAAAGTCTCCTACCTGGAAATTGTTCCTTCCATTTAGTACAGAAAATATATTCACATATATTTTATTTAATCCTAAACTTCAGTACTCAATTTTGGTGAGCTGTAGTTATTTAAAGGTGTCAGGATCTGAGAAGATTATTACCAAAACCAAAGAAAGGAATCATCCACTCTGTGTGATTGATTTTGAGATCCATCAGGTGGGCTCTCTATGGAGGAAAGGAACCTCATTGTCAATAATCTCATTTGCTGCAAGTAAAGCAAACTGGGACGATACTTGGCATTTGGTTACTGCTTCAGACTTGACCAAATGGGTAGCTATCATCCTTGGGTCCAGAGAACAGCACGGGACAAGGCAGCTGACTTCCTGTAGCCTTGATAATAACAGATGTGCAATGGTGGCTGAGTGATGGGCAAGAAATAGGAAGAGACAATCACAAAAGCAGCAACCCGCCCTGAGCAAACCAAAGTCTTTCTTAGAATGCAACACTCTGTGTGTGAATAATTGGCTTGCAGATCACTTCCTCCATTTGCTTGTTATATAATAGCAATCATTTCAATGTCACTGACGAAAGCCCAGAAGGAAATTACCACTTACCAGCTAGTTTTGCATATGGCTTTTGTGAGGAATAAGGCTTCAAAGATGAGGATCTAAATCTCTGGCCCATGGACCTGGACAGGCAGATCTGAAACTGATCATTACATATGTTTTGAGAGAGGTAGTCCCAGGTGGGTTGACCTGGAGAGCAACCTGAAAAGTCAACACAAAAGAACATTGTCATACCTTTACCTGGAATCCAAATCATGGTTCTCTCAGCAAATTAACTGTTGGATTTTGTAATCCAAGGGTTATTTCATCTGTGTAGCTTTGTGTTGGAGGGATTGCTACTAATCATCTTTCCTATTAAAATGTAGTAATGATAGCCACTCTTTATTAAGTGCTCACTATATACCAGGCACTTCAAATACATGATTTCTCCCCTTCAGAATAACCCTGCAGAATGAATATTATTATCCTCATATTAACGAGAAGAAAACTAAGACATACAAAGGTTATTTGCTCAAGGTCAAGCAGCAAGTTAACACAGGAGTTGCAATTTAATTCCAGGTCTTGCCAATACCAAATTCCAGGCCCTTCCTGTATCCTGGCCTACCTCTAAGTTGTGTGATACTTAGTGAATGTGCACATCACCCCAATGCGGGAGCACTTACGCGCTTCTCTCCATTTTCCCTCTCTTGTTGCTGTGAGTGAGAGATGAATGATATGAAGTCATCGTGTATATCATTGTATTCAGAGTATGGTTAGATCTTTGCTCTGGATTGGTTTTCTCCTTTATTAGAATATTTATTTTTACTTCTCTGCAAACTAACAATATGCATGTTATATTTTCTCTAGGGTATATATCTCCCAACACTTTGTGAAGAATGAAAACTGGCCCACAAAGTTTAATTAAGAAGCTATGAACTAGATTTTACCCAGGCAGTACTTGTACTAGTTAGGATTCACGATGTCCATTTGCCCCTAGAGTTGTAGAACCTTAAAAGTAAGCTAATTAATCACTATTATTATTGTGCACAATATTGGAAATTTTCTTTTATGCTAAAATTTTTTTGTGCCGATCATTTTAAAGCAGGGAGCAATATTTATTAAAAAGTCTCTCAACTAACATGGCAATATCTGAAACTTATATCTAATGTAGTAATGGCTTAGATACCACCTATTTCTGAAACATCAATCAATAATATGAGCCTGCCAGTTTTCTTCATTTCATTTTATCATGTGTAAGTATTTTTAATGTACCATTTGTTTTTTTGAGGCACAGAAGTATACAGTTATTTACAGAATAAATCTTGCCTGGATAAAATGGTAAAAATTGAATTCAGTTGACAGAAGCTTGCATACATGAATGAGATAGTGGGAATGTGGTTTATAGTTAAAAAGAATGGATCACACAGATTACACCTATATAACTTCCCTAGGATTGTGGTACAATATAAGGCATTAACACCAAAAAACTGAAAATAGAATTTTTCATCTTACTTTGTTATTTCTGAAAGATACCTTTCTATTAGAATGAGCTAAATCATGATATGATAACAAACCAACCCCACCAGTATGTTCCAGTTACCAGTTGCTTCATACAAACCACCCCAAACTTCATGGTATAAAACACCAATCACTTTATCATGCTTACAAATTCTGTGGATTGGGAAATTAGGACACAGTGGTGATATCTTGTACCTGTTGTGTAATGTCTGAAGTCTCAGCTGTGAACACTCAGCTGTGAAATGGTTTGGGGGCTGAAATCATCTGGAGGCTTCTTCACTCACATGTTTGTTGCCTGGCTGGGATGACTCAGATTAGCTGGGATATTGACAAGAGCATCTACCTACATATGAATTCTCTAGGGTGCTTGGGCTCTGTGGTGGCTGGATTCTGAGAAGGAGCATGCAGAGAGCAAGAGTTCCAAGACTGTGGATGCTCCAGGAGAAGCTTCCTGGCCTTTTCTGATTAGTCTTGGCAGTCGTTCAGGGTCACTTCACCACCTAGATCAAAGGGGGAAAGCAGGGGAAAGACTCCACCTATTGATGAGAGAGTGGCAAGTTCACACAGAAGAAATTGGATAAGAGATATTATTGGCCATCTTGATCATCTTTGGAATATACCATTTGCCATGCATTGACTTAACAACAAGGGTTTATTTCTAGCTCAAACAAGTCTGCTGTGGATCCAGGAAATTCTCCCAAGCAGCTGTCCTCTTGTTGGCTTAGTAATCCAAGCAGCTGCTTCCATCTTACAGCCTCACCATATCAACTCATGATTCCATGACCATTGCTGAGGGGGAAGAGCAGCACGGAAGATCACACAGTACAGCCGGAAGGGATTTAAGTCACTTCTGCTTACATTTCATGGCTCATGTAGCCATTCCTAAATTCAGCAGAGGAAGCAAGCATGGTCCTTCTGTATGTCCAGAAAGTAAAGAGAGCTAGAAATATTGGTAAATGGCAATAATGTTTACTGTGGCCTCAGAGATATTGCTTGAGTGATGAAACCCTGTAATTTCCCTCAATGCTGATTTTTATACTTTAGAAAATCAGTTATTCATTCCTTTATCTATCCAACAAGTATGTTTTGGATGCTTACTATGTGCAACAATCAGTAGCTAGTTCCTACGGAAATGCAACTGTCCCCAAAAGACCTACTAATTTACTTAAGAAAACCAATCAAAATTTTAGATGCTTTGTCTTTGATTATTGGGTGGGGGGAATGTCTCTCTCAGCTCCTATGTTGTTCTGTCCCCTCCAAGGCATATGAAATAGGACTTGTTTCTATCTTTACCTCCCATGGTCATTGATTTTATGGTTTTCATATACTACCGTCAGTCAAAATTCTCTTTCTTACAATATTTATCATATAGCTTCCTCTTTCTAAACCTTAATTTTATGACAGACTATTGAGGATGTAGCTGTATTTCCAGAAAATGCAGGTGATGTCTACTAATTGAAGACAGCCATGGCAATTAACCATATTATGAATTAAATCATTTTAATCCTGCTTTATTACAACAAAGAATTATGCATCATTAGTCTGACAGCAACGATTTCATTTGTTGTTGTTTTAAAGGAAATTTAGATGTCAAGGCTGAAAACAATGGATAAGTCTGGCCAAAAGGCTCCTCTTTACCAAATGTAGAACCCATAGTTTGTGTTTCAGTCTTCAATTAGAAAATTCTATTCTAGTGTGAAACTGTAGAACCGTCCCACTCCCTGGTGTGAAAGAGCAAGAGGAAGCAAGGAGCTGTGTGACTACCATGTGTTTAGCTGGGTGACTTTATCTTCCTGGGTGACTTTGGCCATGTAGAAAATCACTCTTACGCTTGGTTAGTCCATGTACCAAATCATGCTATGGAATTTCCCACTGAAAATTTATAAATTATTGGTATGTTGGAGCAAGTTTTCATTTAAAGGCAAATAATAGGAAATACAAACAATGGAATTCGTTGGAGGTACACGCTAGAAATATAATGGTATCTTCAAGATGTGTTTAACTGAACACATAGATGATAAACCTATATGTTAGAGTTTCTAAGGCTCTTCAGCAGATATCCTTACCTTTTGAAGTGCACCCAAAATGGTAACAACACTTGTCAGAAATTGCATAAGAAGCTTAGTTTTGTGCTAGTCTGTCCCAATGTCATGTGTGTAAGCTGGGTGAAAACTGAATACTTAGAGGATTATTATCAAGAGTTTTAGTTTGCTAAAGCTATATAGCTTCCTTAGGTCTTCCAAACTAGGTCAGTTAGCCCTCAGATCTGGCGTACCATATCTGGTTGATTCAGAAGAAATAAACAGAGATGCTATCAAAACCATAAACAAAACTGATAATAGGCATGTTGATGGTAACTTTAACTCCTACAATAATGAAATCTTGAGTCTTTTAAGGTCAGTCAAATGTAAACTAAGCTAGTTACTGATTGTACTAAAGGAAAAAGTTACTAAGCAACCCAGTATTTTGAATTCTAAGAATTTCAGTTACATCATTGTAGTTAAAGATTATCAACTTCATTTATTTGGTGCTTGAAAGTCCAAAGTACTATTTTGCAGCCTGCAGCTATACTTTTTAAGGCTGTCTTCTTGTATTCTTCCAAAAATTCAGAGGCATAATCCATCCTGAAAAATAAAAGAAATTCTATATGTATGTATATATATTTTGGTGTATATATCTTGCATATTTAAAATTCTGTGTGTATATATATTTCTAAGACCTCCCAAACATACATTGTACCTACAATTTGTTTCTTTTTCACACACAAGTACAAATAATGGCATTTTAAAATTTAAAACTAGGAATTCCCTTGTTGGCAATATCAAATTCCTGTAAAATGTTGATTTAAAAAATGTCTCTTTCAAAAGCAACGTTTGAACTAAATGGCTACTAACATCCTCTCTATTCCAAGAGAAGGAAGGGAATTAGTATGTACTGGGCATGTGCTGTATACCAGGTCCTCATCTACAGAAGGTTATTTAATTCTCACAACAATCCTATCAGGTGAATGTTGTTATTCCTCTCTTACAAGTGAAAAATTCACACTTCCTAAAGATTAAAGCTGGTCCAAGTTCACATCACCAATCAGCAATGGAGCTTGTATTCCACCCAAAATCTGTCCTCTCTCTTCCACCTTGCCCCTTCTCAGCTTACATAGTAGCTTTCAGTAAATGGTGGCTATCTACACCAGATAAAAATGAGCCTTTTTTTTTTTCTTGAGAGAGACTAGGAACTGAATATTATACTTCCTTTATTGGCATCACAAAAAAGAAAAAAATTCACTAATTCTCAAAAACCCCTTACTCTGGACATACAACCCAAATTGAAAGATTGGAATAGTATTGGTATGTACAGGATAGCTGATCCACATCTAAAAATTGATTATACAAAGTGAAGTAGAGATTGAAGCAATTTTCTAGATAATTGAGGTCAAAAAACTGTAAAGAAAAAGTTTGTAATATTTAGGATGATAGATTGCAAATTTGTCCATCTTAAGGTAGTGCTATATATTCAGGGAATTTAGCCAACACACCTTTAAATTTCATTTCTTTAAAAATGAGTGAAAAAAATTAAACCTATGATTAATTCTCTGTTGTTTCCCTATCTGTATTATAAATATAAATGTATTTTAGGTGTCATTCTCATGAGCCTTCAAGAGCAATTTTTTCTAATTCTACCATAGTGAATTCACTGACATGTCCCACCCTGTGACAATCTTGTTATCCAGATGGTTCCATAAGAAGTGCCGTATATATTTGACAAATCTTTATCTTTTGCTTTTCTTTTTTGCCACATGTTATTGTCTGTTCTTTTTCGAGCACTAGAATATGTTTGTCCAGTATAAATGAAAGCTTCTTTTCTGAAAGTCAGTAGTAGTTTGAATCTCTTCTATATTCTGGTTCAATTAAGTTGTGGTTCTTTTAAGTTTGCCTCTTCTGATTTGGGATTTATCTTTATTTTGAGGCCCTGATTCTCAACTAATACTGAGCACATGAGACAATTACAGCTTTTAGCTATCACGAGTCCCATGGCCATTTGGCCTCCAGTTAAGCTCTGCCCCCAAGGCATAAATTCTCTGATTGTCAACATCTACTTTGAGTGAAAAATGGTTGAACTTTCTCAGCATTTCATTTCAGCAAGGCCAGAAATCTGCTTTGTAAAACTGTTTTTATAATTCCTGAGATGGGAATGCTAGCAGACTCCTGCGAACCTGTGAAGCAAGGCATTTCTTGCTTCCAGAAATGAGGAGAGAAGTGAAGCAGCAATGTTGCTCAGGCACAGTTGGAAGCAGTGCTACTTGAGCAAGCAGCAAATCTCACTGAACGTTGAGTGATACAGCAACTGGCCTCAGAAAAGTGATCTCCTGGGAGCAGTGCCAATCACAAACCTGACCAATCACTGTCCCTGCTGTAGTTGTCCCCCACCATGATTGCATTAAATTTTTGCTGTCCTTTCTAGTAGGGTGGAAAACAATATATAAGAAACTGTGAAACAGGAAATTATATGAGGAGTCAGTGACCTATGATAGGACAAAATGGACTCAGTTTTTTTAAATTTCAAAATATTAACCAAATATTTTAGGTTACATGGATCACTTCTGGAATATTTGAGTCCCTGCTATAGGTGTGCCCATCACCCAAACAGTGTACTGATTAGGTAGGTTTTGCCCTTCCTCTCCTGCCCCTTCCCCCCTGGTTAATTTCCACTGAGTTTTACTTCCCTCTGTGCACATGTGTGCTCATCAGTTACTTCCAATTTAACAGCAAGTACACATGGTGTTTGTTTTTCCATTCTTTAGATACTTCACTCAGGAGGATGGTCTCTAGTTCGATCCAGATAGTTGCAAAAGGTATTAATTCATCTTTTTTTTATGGCTGGATAGCACTCTATGGTGTACATATATCACATTTTGATATTCCTCTCATGAATTGACGGGCACTTGGGTTGATTCCACAACTTGCAATTGTGAATTGTGCTGCAATAAACATTCGAGTGCAGGTGTCTTTTTCATGAAATGACTTCTTTTCCTTTGGGTAGATACCCAGTAGTGGGATTGCTGGATAGAATGGTAGGTCTACTTTTAGTTCTTTGAGGAATCTCCATACTGTTTTCCCCAATGGCTTGGCAGATGGGACAATGTTGGGAAGAAAGAATGGAGCTTGCTTCAGCATTCCACTCTTCATCCCAATATCCATTCCCATTCTGGGACCCTAGAAGTTTAGGGACAGGAGAAGAGGGTGTGTGTGGTGAAGGGGACAGCAGGGGAAGTTCTTTCCTATTCCCAGGCCAGTCAGATATCCCCACTTCCCTCTTCTTTTTCTCTTCTCCAACACATTTACAAACGATTGAAAGAAATCTTGCTTCAGAAAGTTTTAGGGAACTAAATAAAACTGAGTTTTTGGAAAACTGACCTGCTTGCCCTGGTTCATTAAACAGTCACTCCAGCAGAAGCAGTCTCAGAAAAGCACTGGAGTTGTCCTACATCATGCTAAGCCTAGACATTCTGAGGCCTCCATCCTCTCCTGCAGAGAGAGGAATTAAATTTTCACATCTCTGAACCACTGGCAGTCTGTGTGGTGCCCTGTTGTGTTCCTAACTTCATATTCTCTGGAGGTATTTTAATGATGACACCTGCATGGGGGAGACAGCGAAGTGTTCCCCAACCCTCAGTTAGAAAATAAGGTTGCTACTCACATACAGACACAGTAGTGCTTAGGAAAGGGCCTATTAAAGAGTGTCTCTTCTTAAAGTGCAAAGTCCTTTGTGGGAGGAACTTAAACTCCAGTGTAATAAAACAATGTGCACATTGCAAGGAGATGCATGTTATAAGGAAAATTAACTATACTCAAAAATACACATACAGGCCAGGCATGGTGGCTCATGCTTGTAATCCTAGCATTTTGGGAGGTGGAAGCAGAAAGAAGGATTGAAGCTAGGAGTTCAAGGCCCGTCTGGGCAACATAGCAAGACCCTGTCTCTACAAAAAAAATGTTTAAAAATTTAGCCAGGTATGGTGGCATGTGCCTGTAGTCTCAGCTGCTTGGAAGACTGAGGTAGGGGGATTACTTGATCCCAGGAGTTTCAGGTTGCTGTGAGCTTTGATGACACCACTGCACTCCAGCCTGGGCAACTAAGTGAGACTCTGTCAAAAAAAAAAAAAAATACACTTAAAATCTGTACTGCAATTGATTAGTTTGTATGCTTGTCTCCTGCGACTCTGTAAGCTCCTTGAGGACAAGCACCCCATGTATGTTATCAACGTATGTTTCCTATTATACCCCACACCTGGGGGCTAATGTAGTCCTTTCTAAATAATTGATACTAAATATGTCATATTGAATGCTTACATTGACTGATTAGTTAGTTGATTGACAGTGACCAACCAAGCTTATCTTTGTAAGAATTTCATCATCCTGCATTCAAAAGTCATGATGTGGTCGCCCAAGGAGTAGTGGAGGTTCTTTGTCAACCAGTTCATATCACCAATAGCTTAAGGAAACTTTATGCAGTCTATTGTGAACAGTCATGCTTAAAGCAATTAGCAGAGACCTAATTAATTTGGGAGAAAATCTCTCTCCACTCAACAGCATCCAAATGCCATCTGCATTAGCTATATTTTGAAAAATATTTTGGTATGGAACCCAGCCCTTCTGACTCCTGCAGAGCACACTGGGTCATGTATGACTCATCTTCCTCCCCTGGGATCCTCCTTCTGATTGTCTATTATTGTCATGACATGTTTATTCAACATGTGTAGTACTAGGACTCATTAGAGTTGGGAAAAGTGAGCAATGAAGTAATCAGCCCAGAGAAGCTACTGTTTCCTCCTCCGTTTTAATTGTTTCATTTCACTGATAAACATTGCCATCAACCGCCCAGAGCCAACCAGATTCCAAAGTGGTTTAGAACTCACCTGTAACCTTGACTACAAAACTCCCCCATAGAGAGGGAACCCAAATGTCTGGGCCCTCCAGCTCCCTCAATGATGGATTATCTACAACAGACATTGAGTATGACCAAATGTGTTTTCAAATTGAAATGACTTCAGACCTAGAAGACTATGATGCCCTGTGTTCACTAATGCTTTTTCCTCTTTTGTTGAAAAATCAGGTTTAAACCAGTAAGGTAGAAATGAATAAAAGCTCAAGTTGATTATGTCTCCATGGCCCAGGAAGTGTTAAAAGTGGTTAAAAACTAACCTAACATTACTGGGCTGTCATTGAATGTGGACTTTAGGGACATAATCCCTTTTGGCACATACAAGTCCATATAAATACTGAGTATTCTGCAGTGAGGGCTTAACTGTTTATTTTCCTATCTCAACTCCAATTGCCTGAGTCATTGACTGATGGACAGAAATGTAGGGTATTTTTTCTATTTTTATATAGTTTTATAAAGAAGTTTCTAAATAAAGAAGAGCAGGTGTTGTTTGAAGCTATTCTTTCATTCAGTCAGTAAACATTTGTTGAGGGCCTGCCGTGAGCTAGGCACTCAGCAAAGTTTTGGAGATACAAAGGTGAATTAAGATCCCTGTCCTCAAGGTGCTCATAATGGACAAAGCAAGCACATGTTTTAGGTTGCAATAATGCAATGTGTACAAAGTAGAGTAGAGAAAGTCATGCAAATGCTCAAGTAGAGTTCAAAAAACCCTCTAATGTATGGTGTGCTACAAAAAGAATCTTAAAGGATGCCTTTGGTAGGAATAGGCAATCTCCCCAGATTCATCCATAAGGTTGTAAGAGCTTTGTAGAGTGGGGACTTCTTGCCTTACCCAGGAGGGAAGGCAGTCATTTGGCAGCTGACATAAATTAGGAGCTGTCTACTTTTTCTTGTCATGATTTATCAAATAGAAAAGCAGATGCTGAAGAGAAACATTTCTCTTCTTGTCTTTATTTTGTTCTTCTTTCATTAGATTACCCTGAGGACAACTGGATGCTCCAGCAAAAGGTGTCAGAAAAAAACAGATAGATATTTCTGTACAGTCAGAAATGTGCCCTGTTGCCAGCATAAAATGTTTGGAATTAATTTTCAGGACCTGCTGAATCAGGCTGATGTGAGAACTAGCTTTCACAGCCCATCGTATTCATTTCTGGGTGATTTGACAGGGCTGATATTTTATCACGAATACAAAGGGAATAAGCACTACTCTCCTAATATATTCATTACTTGCCTCCCCACGCTGGTAAATAATATGCATATTGTAATTTCAGAGACACAGTGTTCCCATTGCTCTTTTTTGTTGCTGGAACTCTGGCTGTCTTTTGTAAATGCTACAAAAATCAAAGGCAAAATTACCTCAAAATTCGATTTTACATTCCTCCTATTCTCACTTTCTGATGCCCACACAACAAAAATATTACATTCTTCTCTGTTTTGACCTATATGTTTAGACAACACAGCCCCTTCTGCTTGTACTCTTACTGTAGAATGTCCTAGAATACCTCAATGAAGATTCATTCATTGTTCATTTACAAATATATACTAAGCACCTACTGTGTGCTGAAGCACTATGCTAAATCTTAAACATGGAACAAGAGAAAGATAGAATCATCTGATTCAGGGACTAATTGTCCTTTTGGTTTTTTGCAAATTTTTCCAAAATTTGTAACATCATACAAAGACAAAAAGAATGTGAAATGGGTGCCTTAAATAGAAATGGATTAATAATGAGTGAGAGAGCTGAGAGAATGCAAAAATCTCTCCAAATAACAGCAGCAAGTAAACTGATAAGCTGGAAAAATGTTATTACTGGGCTTATGGATTTTGAAAAGAAAACCCCTTTTATAGACTTGGCATTTTCAAAGCAGATGCGTAGATTCATTTTCTTAGAAATAAGTGAATACATAAGAATGTTTTACTGAGGATAGGATTTAATTCATGTGTATTAAACTGTCAGAATGTGTGGTCAGTAATTCTTTCATTCATTCATTTAACAAATATTTATTGACCTGAAAAGCTGTGAGTCAGTCAGTCATTGTTGTAGGCACTGAGAATTAAGAGTCCTGCCCTCCTGAAGTTTACATTTGGGTAAGATGACAATAAAACAAATAAGTGAAAGCAAAAATATACCAGATAATTACAAATTGCAATATATACTATGAAGAAGACAAATATTTCCCACCACCATAAGAGACTCCACTGCTTAAAACTGCCTATTCCTAATTTGTACAAGTAAGCCAACATCTTGCTCCATCTTGTGCCAAAGAATTTAGAACTTGGCATTGGAACCAAATTTTACCATTATTCCTCGTTTAGCATTCAGAACGTGAAGAAGGTTTCCAAGTAATTTCCTCTCAAGCTTCATTGGGAAGCATTGGGCAGATAATTGGTACCTTCAACAAGGAATCTGCCCAGCCTGGAAATCCAGACTGTTTCTTCAATTATCCAAAAGTAGCCCTCTTCCTTGTTGTGTCTGTAAGATGTGCCATTAAAGCAAATCCTGTTCTCTCCCTTCTCCCCATTTTCTAAGGTTCCAACATGACTTCAGCATCCCCACCTAGGATTGCCAGGTGATCTCCACTAAAGTCCCCAGCATACCTGGTACAACCATGTGCAAACCCACCTGAAATGTCTATTTCAGAAAGTCTCAATTTGGTGACATTCAGTTCAATCTAGGCACCTACCAGCCCTATTCCTGACACTGTAAGTGCTAATCTCTGTGAAAGACATCTATATCTCTAAATCTTTTTTTTTTTTTTTTGCCATTCTATTCACTTCTGAAGAGATTTACCACAGGTTAGTCTAACCTTCTAAAAGTCACTTGTACTTAAACATTTTCACACCCAATGAAAAGACTAAATATTAGAAGAATTATCATTTTTTTCTATTCTGAGTGTGAGCTATGAATAGTTATTGAGCTGTTACGAGGTGCTACACAGATCCTAATAATCCAGGACATGAACATGGGGTGGAGGAGACAGGAACCAGTAAAGAGAAAACACGACGCACACCCTGCCGCTAGTGCGCTGAGTGCAGGTGACAGACTAGTCCAGGCACATGGCCCCTAACAAGGTGTTGGCCAGGAGGGCCTGGTCCAGGAAGGCTCCCTAAAGGATAGATTTAGAAGGTAAAACTGATCAGAGCTTTAGTGTGGGGAAGGGGAGGATTGGAAATCAAAGATTTAAGGATAAAATCTGGTTTCATCACTCACATTTTGTTGAATTATTGACCTTTACTTGGTATACATTTCTAGACAAACCTGAAATTGATACTTGTCCATTCAAATGGCCACACATTCTGTAGTTGTTCATGGATGCTAATATGTTTCAAGGTAGCAAAAGAATCAATCCAGCCTGTCTTTGCCAATAACCAGCTGTGGGATTTGGGACAAATAAATAACTTTGTTCGACCTCAGTCTTTTCATCTCCACAAAGATAGTGAACAAAATGCTGTTTGTGGTTCTTTCCACCTCTTAAATTCTACCTCTTAAAATCATATCCACTTCATAGTGCTTTCTTTACCCCCATAGCTTCACGTGGAATTTCCCAGCTCTAAAGCTGAGGATGGTGTTTCTGTTAGAAGTGTGTTAGGCTATGTGTCACACCAGACCTGATTAACGGGGGACTTAAGGAAACTAGGGGTTTATTTTTGTCAGGTATTAAGGAGTCGAGAGGAAGGCAACATATGATTGATGAAATAGCCACATAATGGCCTCAGGGACCCAGGTTCCTTCTGTCTTTGTTCTTAGCCATCCCTGATCCCAAGACAGCTGCCCCATCTCCAGCTTCAAGTCTGTGCTCCAAGCAAGAAGAGAAACAACAAAAAAGGCAAAAGCAAGGGCCAGCTGAATTGGCTTTTTTTGAAAGAGCTTTCCCAGACAGCTTAGTGGAATTTGCTTAAATCTGATTGGTCAGAACTATGGAACATGGCCACCCCTAGACGCAGGGGAGGCTGGGAGATGCTCTTCCCTTTAGCTGGTTACCTTGACGTACTGGTATGGTAAGGAAGAAAGAGAAAAGGCATATTATTAGATAGGCAACTAGCATTGTTTGTGGAAGATTACTCAGCTGTAATTCAAAATATTTTAAAACAGTTCTGGCATAGCCACTGACCAATCAGAACAGATGCTGGCTGGCACGCGATAGCAGAACATATCAGTTAAATGGCAGCCCTGATGTTTCTCTGCTTTTCATTATAGTTACTGTATATATTTGTTGTCCCTCCTTCTCCCACATAATAAGGCCTAAGTCCATCAAGGACAGGATTGTACTTTCCATATAGTCTTTCCAGTTCCCCCGCAAAATGACATTTATATAGAGTAAGTGTTCATTTTTGTTGAAGGGAGTAAATTGTTGAATTTTTCACATTACAATCCAGGGATGAGACAATCCAACAAAGAAATGTTCAAGTTATTACATATTCTATTTCCTCAGGAATGAATAACTCCTCTGAATGGTGGTTGTATCATCAAAATGCCACACTGGATTATAAAACTGGCTGATAGATGTGGACTGTGACGTGTTCAAATCTCTTACCACTACTCAAAAGGATTATTATAGGCTTAAAAAAAAAAAAAAAAAAAGAAGTGTTGCCTGAAGTGAAAATCTTCAGCATGATAGAGGTTCAGAAGCCCTTTCTCTCCATTTATTGTACTGAATAAAACGAATAAGGAGCCACCCCAAGAATCTAAGTCAGTTCCTTAAACAGTTGCAACTGGTTCTTGCAGCCTGTAATAAGCCTAGTAGCATTTTATTCCTTTTCGCTCAAATCTTAAGTAACCATAAAGCTCAGAGGCTGGGATGGAGTATACTGTTTAATTTAATTTTCTTCTAAACCTGAGATTAATTCAAAAATTCATCTGTTAATTCTTATTCTTCAAAAAATATATATTTTTCATGTTCATTGTTTGATTTTCACTAATTTAATTAATTCAAGTACTTTTATTTTCTCTGATTTACTCATTTTTAAATGATATTTCAACTTCTACTACATTTTTTTTATTTTCTCTAATTCTCCAGTTTATTTTCCATTCCATGCATATCTTGAAATGATCTACAAGCATATCCTACATTGTGCAGAGAATTGTTAATGCGCTACCCAGAAAAAATACATATGCAAATATATAATTTTCAAATTGGCTTTGGTAAGGCCTATCTTTGAGTAATAATTTCCATTAAAACACTACCTCTCAAATGCAAATTCTCCTATGGTGTAATAAAAGTTAGACTATAATGGGCAGTTTGTTTCATTATCTTCAAACTTTTACTTTGGCTCCTTTTAATATTTGAGGTATATACTTACATCTGTGGTCCTCTAGGAAAATCACTATTTTTATGTTCTTACCTGAGTAACTTTATTTATTAATATAATAAGGTGGATTATCTTCTTTCTACCACACATCTTCAATTCCAAGATGAACTTTTTCTTTCTTATAATTGCCAACTAGGATTCATTTTATTGCTAGCACTTGTTGAAAATTATACAGCTTATAGGGCCTTTTATACTTATTCAAACTTCCTGTGACTCAACTGCTTACAAAATTTATCTTTCTGCATGAAAAATATCCCCTGCATCAGATTTAAAAGAGCTATATTTTCTTTTCTTTTCTTTTCTTCTTTTGTGTTCTTTGACCAGTATCTTCCCTTTCCCCCACCCCCCAGTCCCTGGTAAGAACTTTCTTTTTACACATTTATTAGCTGGGATTGGGATACAGCTTACAGATTTTGGCATATCACAATTTAATTGTAGGATTTTTTTTCTTGGTAGTAAATTATATAATGATAGCAAATAAAATAATTGATAGCTTTTTAGATGCATTGAAATAAAGTACTCTCCAAAGTGACAGTGTCCTTTTAAGAATTTCTGAATGATCCAGAAACCTGCCATGAACCATGTGATTGTTCCTGACTGGTGCTCTATTGTATTATAACCAGAATGAAGTTCAAATCTTTGAAAATGGAAAATAAGACAAAATACATGTATAGATACTCTTCCTTTGATTCTCTACACAGAATGTCTGTCTCAACCATGATTTTGAATCTCATTGACTTGTGCCTTTCACATGACTAATGAAACCAAAATATGCACCCATTTTAAAGCGTGTCCTATTTTCCATAAATTTCCAATCCTCTCTCCACTCCTCCTCCCTCACTAAACAGAAAACAAATCAGCAAATAAGGAACATCCTGACTGCCCATCTACTCAATGAAAATGTTATAGTTTTACCGTGATGTCTTTTTTTATTTAATTGTGGTAAAATACATACAACATGGAATTTACCATCTTAACCATTTTAAGCACACACTTCAGCAGTGTTAAGTACATGAGACAGTTGTGCTACCAGCTCCAGCGCTCTTCTCATCTTGCAAAACAAACTACCATGATATCTTTAAAAGACAATTCTTACTGAAGAGCCATAGTTTTCTTACATGGGATTGAAATAGCTGTTTTTCAGCTCTTAGCTACACAGCCCTTACAATTTTTGTCAGAACATTTTCAAATAGTTCTAAGCCTCAAGTCTAAGGTTTAGCCCTAGCCCAGCCCAGACTAGACCATAAGCTTTTAAACATTTTTTAAAGCTATAATCTTTTTAAATATGTGTGTATAAGTATAAATGGCTATTTTAGTCTATAAAATGAAATGAAGCATTTTAATATTTTAATATTGCAAAATGTGTCCTACTAGTCGGCTCCCACTGAAAGGTATGTGTCCTTCCATGAAAGGGGCTGATGCATTACAGTCATGGGTTCCATGTCTCTGTTCTTGTCTTGCCTTGATATTTAATGACTGTATGCTTGTTTGAAGTCAGAGAACAGCCTGCCATGGTGTGCATTCAAATGTGTAGATGAATCAGATAACTGTATCCTTGTTGAAGGAGATTGCTCTGAAACATACGAACCAGTGGGAAGACAGAATTGTGAGAGACAGTGGTCTTCGTAGTGGATTTCTAGGAACCCTAGATAGATCTCTGTGGTGGCACCTCCTGCATGGCCACAAGGGACAGGGGCCAATGGATGAGACTGGCCGTGTGCTCTTTCTTGTCCCCTTTCAGTTACTCTTCTCTCTTTTATATTTGGAGGTCCCATATAAGATTTTCCATAAGGAAATGAAATTTATGCTGCTTAAAAAATATCTTGAAAAGTGGGGAAAGTGCAGACTTTTTATTTAAACAGACTTGGATTCAAATGACAGCCCAGTCACTTAAAACCTGTGTGGTCTTTAGACCAATCACTAACCTCTTCAAGCCTCATTTTCTTTATGAGTAGACTGAGGACAATAATATGATTGTTACCTCCAATTCACTGTAAGGATGAGAAAATAGAGTGTTAACTGTGCCTTCTCACCCTCAGTAAATGTTTGCTGATCGTATTCTGCAGTAGGAATCATAGGGCACTGAGCGTCACTGAAGCATCACTTTTTATTTCCTTTTATCCATCTCTCTTTGCTATAAGAACTCAAGAAAAAGTCTTAAGTAGGCTTCTTTTTCTTTTCTTTTTTCTTTTTTTTTTTCAGCAAGGCAATCGTACTCAGAGTGTGGACCCTGGACCTGCAACACGAACATCACCTGGGAATTTAGTAGAAATGCAGAATGTCAGGCCCTGCCTCTGACCTGTGAATCCGAACTCTGGGGGTGTAGGTTAGCAATCTATGTTTCAGGCCTTCCACATGATTCTGTCACATACTGTTAACTAAAACAATAAATAAATAAATAACTACGTTTATATTTTAGAAAAAGGAAAGCATTATTTCTCATAAAGGGTTTACATCCTGCAGTGGCCATTCTAACAGGCTGGGAAACAGGGTTCCCAGCCACAAGCCAGAGTACGTGCTTCAAGGGAAAGACAAAAGGAACAGGAAAAGAAGCATTTGCTTCCTAATTCTTCATTTGAAAAAGCAACGAAATAGAACTCTCTGAGGAAAAATGAGACAAAACTCTAAATCTCATTAAATTACTTTTTTATTTGTGTAGCCTTAAACGGATTATTGTTCTCTCGGTCAGTAGATTTAAAAGGAACAAAAAGTTCCCCAACTCAATGTTATGGATGGTTTAGGTGACTGGGCTGCATCAGACCAACCACAAGAAATCTAGAGAGGTGGTTCCCGGACTTGGTTGCACATCAGAATTTCAGCGCTCAGGCGGCACCCCACATCATTAAATCACAATGTCTGGGGGTGGGAGCCTCAGTATTTTTTAAAGTTTCTCAGACGATTTTAATGCACAGCAGATTTGGGGAACCATGGTCTTAAAGGTTGTTTTAATAAAGCCCTGATACTGGCTTGCTTTCCTGCCACTTTTCACCAGGTGGAATGTAACCGAAAACACATTTTTTTTTTAGTTAATTGAATAAAATCCCAATTCATCGAGGTTGTGCTCTAATTTATTGCCAGAAGGCAACCAGCTGGGTAGCTGCTTACTTTAGTCAAAATAGCCGTCAGACCAGCATTTTGGTATCCTATAGTCAAGCCAATGAATTTATCCACCAATTAGTGGTGGTGGTTTTAATCTTCAACTTTGTAACTTGATGTTTTAATTTATCCAGACACAATTCTGGGCCCTGGAGATTTTCTGACTCATTTACCACCTTGTTTCCTGCAGTTCTTAGAAAGCAATGTGGGTCTTCACAGCACCAGATCTTTGTGTGACAGTCCATGGAGAAAGTAGCAATGAAAACCCTCCCACACCATCTCACCAGCTCAGTAAATATTTCAAGAGCTCACTCAGTTCCAACTCTCAGCTTCTCAGTTTCTTTTTCCTCTTCATGTGGGAACAGTTTTGGTGTTTGTTTTTTAATAAACATGGTTGAAAAGACCAGGCTATACTAGCTCGAAAAGGTCTGTTTCTGAGCGCAGTCTATTTTGCCAACATATTCCCATAGCCACTTGGCAAAATGAGAGTGTGACCTTTTTTGGTCCCAGCAACTGTGTTGTTTGGTAGCCCATAGATTTGTCATTTGTTTGTCCGCAGCCTTTAAGGAGAGAAACATATCCTGTAAGGAAGGGATCAGATTTAAGGCTGCTCAATCTGATAGGAAAAGCCTAACACGCAACTTGGTGATGGTCTCCAAAACCACAGCAGATGGGTAGAAACAAAATTCAAGCTGTTTGGTCTCTACTTCCACAGCAGAGATGAGCTGAAAGTGTAGTTAATTGGGAGTAAGTGAGCCAGGACAATAACTTCGGAATTAAATAATAGGTTTGGCTACTAAAAAAGCCTGTGGCCTCTCCATTCCTCAAGAGACAGTCTGCTATGGAGTGAGAGTCAGAGGAATGGGTGTGTTACAGTTCCATCTTGGCCTCCAACTTACCCTGTGGCCATTCATGTTACATGTTCTCAGGGCCCGTATTAGTTAAGGTTCTCCAAAGAAACAAAACCAATAGGATATATAGAGATATACATAAGAGGAGACCTATTATGGGAATTGGCTCACACAATATGGAAGCCAAGAAGTCCCACAGTATGCTGTCTGCAAGCTGAGGTCCCAGGAAACCCACTGATGTAACTCAGTCTGATTCTACAGGCATGAGAACCAGGAGAGCTGATGGTGTAACCCCCACTTCAAGGCCAAAAGCCTAAGGACCAGAAAGGGGGCTGGTACAAGTCAGAGTCTGAGGGCACAAGAACCAAGAGCTCTGATGTCCAAAGGCAGGATAAGATGGGTGTCCCAATTCAAGGAGAGAGGCAGAATTTGCCCTTTCTCCTTATTTGTGTTCTGTTCGGGCCCTCAATGGATTGTCTGAGGCCTACCCACATTGGTGAAAGCGGATCTTCTTTACTCAGCCTACTGATTCAAATGCTAATCTCCCCCAGAAACACCCTCAGAGACACACCAAAAATAATGTTTTATCAGCTATCTGGCCACCCCTTAGGCTGGCTGAGTTGACACAAAATTGACCATCACAAGCCCTCAGTGTCCCAATCTGTCAGGTGAGAAGTTAAGCTGGATAATACCCAAAGTTCCTCATTACACACTAATGCTCACTAGCCTTGATCAGTTTGGGTACTAACAGAAGTTATTTATCTGAGGTCTGTTCAACCTCAACAATTTACAGAGTAAGTACCCAATTTGTTTCCTATTTTGAATTGCAAAAAATATAAGCAAATCCAGACTAGATGATATCAAGGAATCATCAATTCTGTTGGATATGAAAATAACCCTATAGTTATGTAAGAACATGGTCATAATTGCTGGAGATGTACACTGAAATAGGTAGTGGTAAAATAAAATGAGGCCTGGGATTTGCTTTTTATAAAATAATATATCTCTATGTCCAGATCTCACAAGATGTCCTTTGGGCTGGCAACCTTTCTGAATGTGGAAGCTATGTTCTAGAAAGAGGAGTCAGGGGCCTGGAGTATGCAGCTATTAATGATCTTGAGTGTTCTGGGCACAGAACCAAGAGGCTAGAAGCTTTAGAGGCCACACAAATCTTTTCCTGAAGATCTTAGACATAGAGGTTGAATTTTTCTTTTCTTCTTCCATGTTATATGGAGAGGTTGGTAAGCAGAAATCAATTTCCCCTGCATAAAATGGAAGCCCTGAGAGATTTAAGTGCCTTTTCTAGTGATGCAAGCTAATGGACACATCAAAGCCAGAATGAGGATTGAAGGATGAGGTATTATGGCTGCCTCCCTCCACTCCTCCTTCCCCTCCTGCTGGGGAAGTCTCAAAGGTATAAGTACCCTTTTGGCACCATTTGTCCTATGGGGATTTTGTGTCTGTCCAGGGTCTTAATTATTCTTGAAGCTCTTTCTGGTGCTTAGAGCTCTCCTTTCAAAAAAAATTAACAAGACATTATAGCAGTGAACTCTGAACACTATCACTGTCTTCTTACAGAACATTAGCAACTTTCCCGCTAGAGGGAACATAGATGCTACTTTGGAATAGAACATGCATCATGTCCACTTTAGTCAGGCCAACCAAATCCCATACATTCCAACCATTTTCACTGATTAAAAATATTATTAAATTTTAAATTGGCTCATATAATAAATTATTTTTTTAAAAAGGTGTTTATAAGCATGGCCAGCCCACTCAGATATAAATCGTATATATTAGTTTCTTAGGGCTGTCACAACATAGTACCACAACTAGATGGCTTAAAGCAACAGAAATTTATTTTCCCACAGTTCTAGAGGCCGGAAGTCTGGAATCAAGGTTTCAGTGGGGCCGAGTTCCCTCTGAGGTGCAGGTCGAATCCCGATAGAAACAAGTATCCTCCCTGTGTGCCTCTTCTCTAAGTCTGCAAAGTAGCAGTCATATGGGATAAAGCACCCATCCTATTCCTTATGACTTCATCTTAAGCTTAACTACATTCACAATGATCCTACTTCCAAATGAGGTCATATTCTGAGGTACTGGGAGGCTTCAATATCTCTTTCTGGGAGACACAATTCAACCCATAACACCATCCAAACAAATGACTTATGAGAAGGTTTCCATTTTTGTCCCCTGGTATGGTCAGGCTTCTGACTTTACAGAATTTTGCAGCTAAAAATTCACTTCTTTCTGAAAAGTGATTTTTGATAAGGATTGAGAGAACAGCCCAAGCCCTGTGGCCATTGCCATTCCCTTCAGAAACACATGTCCCATCCTATGTGACATGCTCCATAGAACCCAAGTGAGTAGATGCTGCCAACACAGTGATGGCCGAGTAGATTGAGCGTCATGTGAAAAGGCATTCATGACTCACCCCGTAGCCTGCCCTTGCTACATTCACTCCACCTCTGCCAACTTTTTCCCCGTCTGTCTCATTCCCTCTGCTGTGCAGAAACCACAGCTGCTTTGAATCTAGCACTTTCAATTCTGTCACAGGTGAGCTATAAACCAAATCAAGCCACACCAAACAAATCCAACCACCCTCACAAGCAAGTTTTTCAATTATTGGTTTTTTGCAATGCAGAGAGGGGTAGTTAAGGGCCTTGTATATCCCGTGGCAAATATTCATCTCCCTAAAGAGTCAGCTTGCCAAGGGATAGTGGGCAAACAGGTTGGTGCTCATGAGCGCTGCACAGACTGGCCATTGAAGATGTTCAGAGTCAGAACCAAACCCCAGCAGGCACCCTAGGTAAATCTGGCAAGCTCTGGGCCTTCGCCTTTTGCGTTCTGCAGTAAGCACCCAAACTGTGGCTTGCGACATGCCCAGGGTAAGTCACCAGGCTTCTGGGATTCTGGGCAGAGTCCCTGTGCCACAGGCTGTCTTCACTTGCTCTGGGTGAGGACCAGGTCCTCTTGGGGAATAGCAGGGAAAGTTTTTTTGCAGACTCCAAGCCGTGTGCCCACTCCCACCCTACTGCTTGGCACTTTACCCTGCCTTCTGGGCCAGGTAAAGGGAAAGAAGGGAGGTGTTAAATTACTCTGTCACTGGCAGGGGATGCATGGTAAAGGGAAAAGGAAGAAAATGGAAGTCGAAATAGTATCAAAGGGTATAAAAATGTTAATATTGATTAAAATGACTCAGCCATCATTATAGGATGTGCTGATGTCTTGGAATGATTGAGAGGGTGGATTTGACCAAGACACTGAATCTTTCCAGATTTCAGGGCCACCTCCTGTCTTGAGATCAGCTGAACCCCAACCCCACATTTGCTGTGGTTGATCCCTTGATCTTTGTGTAAATCCTCCCTAACCCTGCTGGGCCAGAGACACAGAACGTGCAGAAAAAATTCTGTCAGAGTTGCACAGATGCAGGAAAGCTGAGCAGAGAATGAGACTCTCTCAGTTTTTAGAAGCTGGATTGGGATTTCAATCCAAAGGATACAATTTGCTATCACCTTAGTTGCTTGTACAGTAATTTGAGCAAATGAAGAACACTAAGAAGAGAACTTTTTTCTCTTGATGCCTAAATGCCAATCCTAATTCTTCTTTCCACTGCTGTTCTGATTCCTAACTCCTACTGTAGTGCACACTTACTGAAATAAAAGTTGCCTGCATTACGACCACCAGCATCCAGAAAGGAGAGAATCTGACACCATCTCTTTTTTTCCCTACCAGTTTCTGCTTTTTATTCACTAACAAATGGCTCTGGTTCCCTTTGCAATCAGGAGTCACAGAGGTAGAAAGCCCTGCTCTGAGTCAATTCAGCTCCAATGTGGAATGCTAGGTTCTCAGCATCAAGGTTTTGAAAGGAGAGAAAGACAATACAGGGATGGGGCCACAGATGCAGGCAGATTTGAAGGTTTGGCCTGAGTTGTACTTAATGAATAGAGAGCCAATTACCTCTGGAATGCCACCTTCCCAGCAGTCAAATACTTGACAGAAAAAGGCTAAAAAGTGAGGAAGTGGGGACAAGATTAACTATCAAGCCTCTGTAGGAGGTGGATAAAAATACCTTCTTGCTCATCACTGTTTATTCAAAAAGGGAGACTGAACAAGAAAGAATAGCTATTATCATTTTTGCAAGTAATTAGGGGCGATAACAGTCTAGTATTTTTTTAAGCAGCTTTATTGTGATGTAATTTACATTCCATAAAGTTCACGTGTTTAGAGTGTAGTTGTCACTCTGCATCCACAGGTTTTACATCCTCAGATTCAACCAATCAAGGATAGAAATTATTTAGGGAAAAAAATAATATACAACAATAAAAAATAATACAAATAAAAAATACAGTGTAACAACTATTTACATAGCATTTACACTGTATTAATATTAGGTTTCATAAGTAATCTAGAGATGATTTAAAGTCTATGGGAGGACTGTGTAGGCTATATGCAAAAGCTATGCCATTTTATATAAGGGACTTAAGCATTTGTGGATTTTGGTATCTTTGGAGGTCCTGAAACCAATTCCCCATGGATACCAAGGGACAACTTCATACAATTCAATGGATTTTAGTATAGAGATGCTCTTCGATTTACAACAGGGTTATGTCCCAACAAACCCATTGTAAGTTGAAAATTGAAAATAAGTCAAAAGTACATTTTCAATGTATTAATATGACATTTTTAACTTACATAACCCCATCAAGGAGCATACTGAATGTATATGTATATCTCTTTCACACCATTATAGAGTTGAAAATCATGGAACCATCATAAGTCAGAGACCATCTGTACTTACAGAGTTATTCAACCATCACCATAATCTAATTTTAGAACATTTCATCACCTCAAGAAGTACACATTGGCAGTTGCTCCCCATTCTCCTGTCTCCCCCACTCCCAGCCGCTGGCAACCACTTTCTGTCTCTGTAGACGGCTTTGCTGGACACTTCACATCAATGGAATCATGCCACATGTGGTCTTTTGTGTCTGGCTTCTTTCACTTAGGATTATGTGTTTGAGGTTCATCCATGTTGCTGCATGTATCAGTACTTCATTCCTTCTTATTGCTGAACAATATTTCATTATACAGATACATTAATACCACATTTTGTTTATCCATGCATCTCTTGATGAACAACATACTGTATTTTAATTCAAAGAGAAAATTACCATGATCTCTGTAATATGAATTGTATGTATATCTTTTTAGCTGTACACATGAGTTAATACAACATTTTCAGAATTTATTATCTTAGATTTAAGGGTATATAGTATTGATAGCAAAAAATGATTTCTACTTAAATTTGTGAAGAATGGTTGTTTGCAGGATGACCTAATGGTCACAGCATAACAAAGTCATGATTTTTATATTTGTGTCTTTTTCAACTATCTTAACAGAGTGGGTCTGTATTTAAGACTCTTTACTCCTCCCTTCTAATAAAATAACTTTAGAATGTATTAAGTTTTCTTAATGACATGCACATGGAATATCGCACCTGCAGTTGTGTGTTCAGCTGGCAAGTTCACAGCTGAGTGTGAAGCTAGGCTTCACCAGCAGGTCTGCCAGGATCTTCTGGCCACATGGTCCTATCTAGTTAGCTTTGCCTCTTCATGGCTTCTAGCTTGGGTGTGACTGAGGGGGCATGGAAAAGAGGAGGGATAGGGACAGAGGTGCACAGGTCTTGGAATTCCCTGTGGGGTCCATATTCAGGCAGTTCTTACTCAAGGCGGCAAAATCCTTCATAGCCACCCTTCTCACATGGGAAATAGGGGTCAGTGGAAGGCTCTGCAATCCTAGCATGGCTGTCTCCTATCTTTGGGACATTGATCCAGCATACTTGTCTCTTTTTTGTTCTCATTAGCAAATACAGATAATAATGGTTCTTATTTCCTAGAGATGCTTTGAGGGTTCCCGTGATTCCTGGCACATAACAAATGTACAATCAATGTTAGCTGTTAATAATATTAGCATATATTAATTACTTGCTATTTCCTGAACACTGCATCCAACCTCACAACCATCCAAAGAGGTAGCTGTAGCTATTCCCACTTTACAGATGAAGAAACTGAGACTCAAGGAACTCACATGTCTCGCTCAAGCTCACATGGCTAGGAAGTGGCGCAGGGCATATTTATATCCTTTTCAGTCTGATTCAAAATCCCATGCACATCCGTTGGATCATGCTGCCTATATGTAATGAATCAGGCTGATATTCACACACCATATCACACACAAAGAAAAACAATCCTTTTTTTTAATTAAAATGAATGGCTGATGCAATTGGGCTACTTTGAGGAATAATACCACCAAAACCCATGAAGGAGAAACAAAAGTGAGAACCCAGGATGAAGCTGTTGGAAGAAATTTGGGGCTTAAAGAACCTCAAACAAAAGCAAATTATCTAATCCAATGCTGTATCTTCCTGGCCTGATGGAGCCAGATCCCTTGGTTTATGGCGAATAAAAGAAACTGCACACAGTACTCTTCTGGCTAAAAACGGTGCATTGACTCGTCTCCATCAGCCAGGGAATTAGTCTGTCGTGCCCATGCAGGTATTTCAGTTCTCAACGGTTTAAGATGTTCCCATTATCATCACCACTTACCCACCAGCAACACTTTTAATTTAGCCTTGGGAAAAAATGAGTAAACAGAAGCACAGGTTATCCTTCTGCCAAGTCCAGCTGCCCGTGAAAAAGGCAGCATTGGACAGTGAAACAAACAACTGGACTGAAACACAGAAGTGTCAGCCTTGACACATGCTGCTCATTTGCTGCTTCACGAGCATCGTTAGCTGCCTTGCCCCGAGAGTGAGGGAGAAAACAGTTCAAGGGCCAGAGACAAATGGCTTGTAGATGGTCCCCAGCCAGGCTGAAGTCAAAGGAAAACCAAAACAGATCTTCCTGTTGACATTCCCCTCAGAACAGTCTCCCTGATTACACAGTGAAAATAAGAACCATTGTCTACTAATCCTAAATAATCCTAAACCTTGGATACTAAGACCAGGAAATATTTATTCTCTTATATTTCTAGGTAAAGAGGTGTTCTCCATTCAGATCACCATGAACATAACAATCTGCTATTTTAATTAAAACTGTGTGTTCTTTCCTCATTTAACAGCATTATGGCTTAAAATGCTTAAAGAACCTTTTCATAAACCCCCTCATGGGGATTTAGAGATCAGGACAAAGGTAACATTTCAAGAATGTTCTTAATATTGCAATCATTTGGGGATTATTTTTTTAAACCAATTCCTTGAGAAGTGTAGACAATGTCTTTTCATCACTTAGAGGTGTTTTTTTATTGCTGGTTCTCCGCCCACTTTAAATCAGTAGTATAAGCCTAACTTACAGATGCCCCTCTCCGTCTCTAGGAAGGTGGATTTACCCTTGTGAACTCTGAGCTAAAACAGGCAAAAAGCCATGTCATTTGGGTTCACTGCTGGTGGCCAGGGCATCCCGGTGTCCAACCCACGGTCAGCCCTGATGATCACTGGGCAGTTTCTGCAGACTCACGTTCACGCCACAGTCAGTCACTGGACTGAAACAACCACCCTGCTCTTAAGTGATCCCAATTGGGTGTTTTCATGCTTGCAAAATCAAGCTCTAAACTATTAATTTCTGCTGGTCAATCAAGGAGAGCTGGACTTTGCTTCTTTATTTACTTTATACTCATTTCCAAAAGGATTTGAAGTAACTCACTTGAGATGGGGACCTGCTAATAACCGGAACTGTCACCTCAGACAGATTATAATAAAAAACTTCTCACTTTTCAGTGTCTTACTGTTACAAAGCACTTTCTGTACCTTCTCTTGTTAAAGTTATTATCCTCAGAGAATACCAATCGACCTATATGCTGTGTATAAAGCCGGCAGATGGAAAACATTTTGGAAAATAAGGGCACTGCACAAAGCAGAGGTAACTCTGTTCCTCTGTGGACTGGTAGGACTGGTTTCAGTGTGTTGGTCCAACTTTGGTTTCAACTCTGGCCTCCAGAGAAGTTCCCATCCTGGATATCTGTCAAGAATGGTAGGTCAGAAATGCCAAAACCAGGAGGTCAAGGTGGGTCCATACAAGGAACTTGTCAAGGATCCGTACAAGGAACTTGTTGGAAAGAAATGAATTGAGGAATTTGGCCTGAATGTCAGTAGCTGGAAAGGGGCCTTGAATTTTCCCCAGCAGATTATTCTAGGAATATCTAAACTCTGGACTAGGGGTTATAGACTACAGATTAAATTGGAAGCCTCCAGCCTCCTAGAATCATGGCATTTCAGAGTTGAAAGTCCCCTTATTGGCCCTGTAGCCCCTGTCTAATCTGCTAACCTCTCTAGGATCTCATGTGGTCCCTGCACGAGCGTCCACAGTGACGAGGAGTTTACTTCCTACCAGAGTGGCCCATTTCATCCTTGGCCATAATAATCATGGAAAACTTATTCTGCCTTGTAACATGACTCATTTGTTTTAGCTCTGCCCAGTAATAGGCAATTGCAATGTCCAATGAGAAGCTCCACGACCCTTTTATTGAAGCCAAATCTGTCTCCATGTAATTTCCACCAGTTAAAGAGTCTCTCTTCTTGCACCTTTGGATACATTTTCTCAGTAATCACAGCAGCCCTGAATGGTTTCAAGAACAGCACACAAAGCCCCTGAGGACTAGCACATTGCCTTCTGCACTCTTAACCTCTCCTTGTCTTCTATACCTTCTGTGTCTCTTCCCTTTGCTCTCACATCTGCACCCAGCTCTCTTATAATTCATGTAGAAATTAAGCATGAACTCATACACAGAAGGCAAAGGAATTCAATGAAAAGAACAGAGGAACTTGATTCAAGCCCTGACAAGTTTTCACCTCTAAAGCCTCATAAATACTATGATTTACCTGATGGAGGTGGGGGGATAGAATGACAGCCTCTAATTGAGTATTCCTTATAAGCTGCAATATACCATAAAGCTACTGAATACTTCAAACTCTAAAAGACTTCAAGCATCCTAGCTTCTTGTTTTACATTAGAAGCTACTAACATTAAACAGAGAAGAAAAACAATTTGCCCAAAGGCCACAAGACCAGTTAGAAACAGAGCTAGAAACAGAACCCCAATTTCCCAACTCACAATCCCTTGCTCCCTCCATTGCCTCTCTGCTGAACAGTGAAATCAGTAAAATCATCCACGCAAAGACCCTAGAATAGTACCCAATACGTATTAGGTGCTCAATTACTATAGACCGAATAAATATGTGAGTAAACGAATGAGTGAATGAATGACTAGGACTCATTTTCTGTGATGACATTTTACAAGTTCACCCCAAATGTCACTTTTGTTTTTAATCATTGCTTAATTAGCTTTCTATTTAAGAAGCTTGGTTCTCAAAAGGCACTTATGAAGATTAGATGAAATAATGTGCTAAAGTGCTTAGAAACAGTATCTGACAGTCAATAAATAATAACTAATTATTATCTTCTATTTTCTAGCCATTTTTTTAAGTAAGATTATGCTAATGCCATAATCTGCAAATCACTTCGCAATTTGCTAATGAAAGGAATTCTGGAATTGCAAAAGTATTGCTACTATTTGTCAATTCCTACCCTGCATCTTAACTGGGCCACCCACACCCATCCCTTGTAGTTGGCACCCAGTAAGGCACAAACAACATCCTGGACTCTTTCACTTCCTCATCTGGGCTTGTGTTTACTCAGCCCCTGAGCTTTGGGCTCTGTCTCTCACTGTCCACCAGCACTTGCCTGTTGGGCCTGACGATCCATTTGACTTTACCCTGTTTGATCCTTAGTGTTGTTGCTCCCTCTCTCTTAATCTCAATCTTAATCAAGATTTTGCAATTTCCCTTTCGTCCCCTTCCCTCCCAGCCATGCTGGTAGCTCTACTCCTAAATCTGTGACTCAAGTTGGTGTGTTTGCCTCTATTTTGTAGGGGTCAAACACTTTTCACATTGTAGCAATTGTTATAAATATTCATTTTTTGGGTTCTCAATAAATGTAATTTAATAGTAGTATAATTATTACTATTATAATTACATTATTAATATCTATTAACTCGTTAATTTTTTTATGGAGACATAATATTTGTACATATTTATGGGGTACATGTGATATTTTGTTACATGCATAGAATGTGTAATGATCAGGTCAAGGTATTTGGGATGTCCTTCACCTTGAGAATTTGTCATTTCTATGTGTTGGAAACATTTCAAGTCCTCCCTTCTAGCTATTTTGCAATATACAATACTTTGTTGTTAACTGTGGTTACCCTGCTCTGCTATCCAACTTTTTTTGTGTTCCCTGAACTGGCTTTCCCGCCCCCTCCTTTCATCTGTTGCCTCTGGTCTCCCAGTTGGATGGCGCTCAAATTCAGCCTGCCCAACAAGACTGGTTCCCAAGTGCTCTATTGGAGGCACTCCTTTTTTTCCATGGGCTTCATGTGCATGTCTACAAATTGCCGTATGTAATCTACACCAGTTGCAAGAAGGCTTAAAGCTTCTTTCTGAATCTGAGTGTATCTGACAATTTGTTAAGACTGAAGACTAAACTTGAGCTAATGTCAGTAAATAAGAAAAAGTTTTGGTTAAATTCATTAGTTAGGACTGTACCTGCAGTTCTGGTGTGGACAAGAAATATTTGTTGTCGTTTTAATCGCTGTGTCTTGTGATGAATTACCATTTATTATCTTCTCATTTGTTAATCATGTACTGACCCCTACTCTATCCCACCCGGAATGTAAGTTTCTTCAGAGCATAGACTTGACCTGTTTATATTCACAGCTCTACCCTCAGCTACCTCAAATAGTACTTGGCAAACAGCAGGCAACCAGTCAGTGTTTGTTGAATACTCAATGAATGAAGCGATGACTGGAAAGCTTCGCTTCCAGTGAATGAAGGGTGACGTTACGGGTGGACCATAGCCTTTGGCATCAAAGAGATTTCAGTTCAAGTTTTAGTTAAGCCACTTCCCAGCTGTGGGTATTCTCTAAATTTCAGCTTCTTCACCAATAAAATGGGGATAATAATAGTACCTACTTCATAGTTTTGGGGGAGAATTAAATAAGATAATGCATGCATAGTTCTTAGCACAGTAGCTAACATTTTTTCAGAACTTAGTAATTGTTGACTATCATGTCTATAATTTTCAGGGAAAACCTTCAAATTTGATGCTTATTAGAGGTAATTGAACTAATGTAATATGACTAGTAGTAAGACAAATTAGTTCAATTAATCTGTCAGCAAGATTTTACTTAAAGAGTCAAGTAGACGAAAAATGTATTGCTCACGCCTGCCATGTTTAAAGCACTATACTAGGCTTTCAGGAGTGGATGGGATGCAAGGATGGATAGGACACAGCCCCTTCCCTCTAGGAACACATAATCTAGCAGAGTGACTATGTGTGCACTATACAGCTCTTGGGATACAAAAATATGAGACATTGTTACCTCCCAGAGCATCTGATTTACTCCCCATGCCCTGCAGAAAATTAAAATAGTCAACATCTGCTTTGAACCCCTGTAATGACAAGAACCCCACTGCCTCATGAAATTGCTCATTCTGTTTGGGAACAATAATCACAATTAGAATAATCTTTCTTAAACTTAGCACACATCTACCTCCCCATGATTTTTACACATTAATCCAATTTCTGCCTTCGGGACACCCCCCAAATAAATTCACTTTTTTTCTTTATATTGAAGTTGGCAAAGTAAGGCCTGCAGGCCAAATCCAGCCTACTGTTTATGTTTACAAATAAGGTCTTATTAGAATACAGTCAAGCATTTTTGATTATATGTTGTCTATGGGTGCTTTTGTGCTACAATAAATAACAGAATAATCACAACAGCAAACTAATGGCCCACAAAGCCAAAAATATTTACTATTCAGCTCTTGAAGAAAAACTCTTTAAATTCCTGCTCTATATGACAAAACTTAAAGACAAGTAACATGTCTTCTCTTAAAGTGAGAAGCAAGAAATTGAGCACAGGACTCCAAGTGGGAGCTAGTGGAGGCAGATTTAAGTAGTACTGTCACCTCCTTTGTTCTGAAAGCCATACTTCCAATAATGTGACCAGAGATCAGGTTGGTCTTTGACTGACACAATACTAAAGTGTATAAAAGACTGAATCTCTGAGAGATTTTTCCCAGGAGCTTCTGTTATGTCTCCCCACTCTGCATTGGTATAGTCTAGTGTTAGAAAGTACATACAAAACTTTACACCTTTCCACTTTGTCCAGAGCAATCAGAAATAATTCAGCAGGTATTCAAAGGCTATGTCCGCCAGGGTCAGACAGGAAAAGTATAGCACACGCAACTAGGATTTTTAAGAGAATGTTATGAAGAGACTATTTATGTACCTGTGGGCAAAGTTGAGAGAACAAGGGAAATTGTCACCACCCCTCTGTATAAAGAGGAATGGAGAGGGAGGAATTTCGCTGGGGCCAGTGATAGCTGGAGCCAGGGCACAGGAGCTGCCCAGCTGGCATTGTGGTGAAAGATGCACAACCACTGCTAGAACTGCAATGAGGAAGGCAGGGAGGGAGGGAAATAGATACCCGGCATGCTTGTTTCCTGTCCTCTGCCGACTGTGTGTGGAATCCCACCGGAAGCTGGTAGATGAATGAATGATATGAGCCCAGGGCTTGTTACTTAGTGTTTGTTGAATTGCAGAAACTGCGATCTCTTTTATGCTGTCTGCCCTGAAGCCCTCACTCCTGCTGTTTGGTGTTCCAGACTTTCCACCCCCAACGCAGCCCTCCTCCTATCCCTGCTCCCTCTGCACCCTTCCCCACCCACTAGCCCCTTGAGATTGCCGTCAAGAGTGTAAAAAAGAGCCTGGATTTTATTTGGGTGGTAATAGAACAGAGAAGGGGTTGTTCTGAACAGAGCTAGGATATTATCAGAGAGAACTTTAAGTCTTGAAATAATTCCTAGAATCTAAAATGCATTCTAGAATATTCAGAGTTTTAAAAAATTCAGCGTCACTGCACCCTATGGTGAAAAATTGGTGGCTTCTAAGAAGCCTTCCCCAGACATCTGTGTCACAGGCTCTGGATTCACCAGACACCCAATTACCAAATGCTCAGACAGCCCCCGTCACATCATAGGCTTTGATTGCAAAGATTTCTGGGCTCTCCATTCATTATGCCAACAGCTACAACGTTGAGAAAGTGTGTGAGAGGGAGAGATTGTAAGGATATGAAGCTGCTGGTGGCCATCCACAGCTTCCTGCCAGCCCCCTCCTCCTCCATCAGTTGAGTCAGAGGGAAGAATATTCAGCACTGGCTTCCTCAAGGGACATTCTTTAGGATTCTGGATTTTGAGGACTTAGAAATGATTTTCAAGCATTGTTTGGTCTGCTACTCTAGTTAGATTATTTGCTTTTGCATGGAATGTGCAGGACAAAACTGGGCACTAAATTAGGGATTGCTGTCCACATAGCAAAGCCTGTTTTAAAAAGTAGCTGCAAACATATATGGGCCTATTTTGTATTCAAGTCCTGAAATCATTTTTTTCCTAACTCAGATCCACTCTTGCAGCACTTATTCCCATACATCTCACAGACCCAGGCCAGTCAGTCCCCAAAGTTTAAAAGTTCTTGTACAAAATCTAGGGCCAAATATACTGACAGGAACAAGGCTGGAACTATGACTCCTGGGGACACAGCCCAAATTCCGGAAGGCTGTACCCCACCAAAAGTTACTCACACTTCACAAAGCATTCTTTTGCCAGTGCTTATATGATCCAATGAGATAGAATCAAATCTGAGCTTCAAATTAGAGTGGCCAAATTCCCAATTGAGCTGTGACTATGTCAGGGTTTCTCAGTAAGTCTCATTAAGGTCTCCAGGATCAAATTTCATAAACGCTAATCCAAACTAGGATGACTGGCAAAATTTGAGTAAGCTCTATAGATTAGATAATGATACTGCATCAGTGTAAATTTTCTGATTTTAATCATTCTGTTGTGTTTATGTAAGAAAATGTCCTTGTTCTTAGGAAAACATACTGAAATATTTAGGGGTACAGAGGCAACATGACTATAACTTAATCTCAGAGGATGTGGAAAAAATAATAATGTTTGTATACAGAGAAGAAAGAAGATGAAAAATCGAAGTTGATAAAATATTAACCATTAGAGTATCTGGAGAAGAAAAAGGATGATAAATCAAAGGCGATAAAATATTAATTAGGGTATCTGAGTGAAGGGTACATGGGATTTTTTTTTTACTGTTTTTGTAACTTTTCTGTAGATTGAAATTACTTCATAATAAAATTGCCAAAAAATTAATTCCAGAAAATTAGAGTTGTCATGTGCCTGTCACTGAAGTGACAGTGTTCAGCCACATTACGTGCTGCAGAATGAGCCAGAAATGGCATCTCCTGTTTTGTCATCTTTGAGTTAAAATGAGTCATTTCCTCTTTCAGCTAAAGAACTCTACTCCTACTCATGAAGGCAAACACTAAGGATGTTTTCCACACGAACCCTGAAGGTAAGGGGCACTCGATCACGGGCTGCTCAGTCATACCACGTATGGGTCCTACTGTCCTTTTCATCCAGGTACGGGCAGGGACTCAACTAGCCTTGTTCACAGAGAATAGAACCTCAAACCAGGCAACAACCACACTGGTGCATTCTCCTGGCCTCGTAGACCTTTCCAATCTCCCCAGCCTGTACAGCTCAGAAAACCTGGTGCTCATTCTCTTCTCTGTCTTCTCAAAGAAAATACCAAAGCCTTTAATAGCCGATATCTTCTGGTGGTGCAATTATGAGAGATTTTGATATTCTTTTCATCATTTTCTGTAGTTAAGAGATCGACAAAGACCGTGTTACTTTCATAATCAGAAAGAGAAATATCATCTTTGCTTTTATTTACCCAAGCAACTATACACAAATTCTTGCCACAGTTTTCTGGGTCCCCCTTCAGCACCCTAATATTGTCACTGCTGCGTGTCTCCTTCCTCCCGGTCTATGTGGCAAGATACATGTATGATACATTCTGGATCTTCCCCATCTACCAGTGGCAAGAAAGCCCTAGGAGTCCAGGACTGGCTGACAAATCGGTCATAAAGTGTATTACTCCATTTTACATATGGACAAACTAAGCCCCATGGCTTGCCTCTGTCTATGCAACAGTCAAATGGCATCCAGACCCCCTGAGATGAGCTTGGCATGTATAGCCTGAAGCTGTACTCTCTCTCTTTTGGAGGAAGTTAAGAACCTGTGAGGATGGGAAACTGACTAGGTTATTGGTTGAAGAAACTCCTAGGAAAAATTTAACTTGGATTTCTTGGGGCCACTTCAGGTGTTTATTAGTCCTCCCACATTGAAAACGGGACAGCCCCATGAGAGCCATCTGCCACTTTAGCATCAAGACTAAGCCTGAACTTTTCCTCTGGACCAGGGTCTCTCAAACAATACTTTTGACATTCTGGGCCAAACAGATACTTCTTCATTGTGGGGTTGTTCTGTGCATCATATGATGCTTAGCAGCATCCCTGGTCTCCCACTACATAATAATAGGCCACCAACTCTCCCCAGCTATAGCAACCAACAATGTCTTTACACATTGCCTAAGGTTCCAAGGAAGACAAAACTTCCCCCCTAGAAGTGGCAATAAAATAATGTTTCCAGGCATTGCCAAATCCCCTGCGTGGGGGGCAAAATTGCCCCTGCCAAGAACCACTGCTCAAAGTTACCTCAGCCCAGCAGGAGCTTTTGTTTTTCATGCAAATAGACTGAAATTTATAGGGTCCAGAGTAAACATTAGTCAGTATTTGTGGAAGGGATACTGTAAGGCATCAACAGCAGCCTGTATCATAACAGCCCTGCATGAGAGTCTCTGGGAACGTTGGAACTGGTCGATCAACCTACTCAGACTTCTCTGAGTTTCTTTCTCCTGTCAGGACAGCTGCCCCTTGATGCCAAATGCCTCATGATATTTACCAGAAGGAGAGGCAAGGGAGAACAGGTAAAGCAGAATACTGTGAGCAGTCCTTTCCTTCAGGAGGTTGAAGAGATCCAGAAAGCAAGGTGCAGCTGGAACTGTGTTGCAATGCACCAGAGGGGATTTGGCAGCCATTTTGTATCTATATATGTATTTTTTTGTAGACCACATTTTTGCGTGAAAGGTTTGAGACATAGTCTCCAATTTACTTTATAAAATTATGTTATTTTTTCAACAAACAAGTGCCCACTCTGGGCAGTGGCTTAACTAGAAATCCTTCTTTTCATTCACCAAATAGCATAGGGTAAGTGGGGTGGTGATAGTAGATGTACCTGTGGTACCAATTGGCAAACCAAGAGCCTGAGAGTAAATCCAAAGGGCTAGGGGTGGTACACACTCTTCTTACTCATGTCCAAGTGCACCTCAAGGGCCTTTTATTGCTCTTAATGATCTCCTTCCCCCAGCATCCACCCCCTACTGCCCTCCACCCTTTACCCAACCTGGTGTTTGGATTACAAAGATGCTCCTGATGCCAGTGGATATCTGTAAAAACACAGGCAGGAACTTGAAAGCAATTACATGGTCATCCAAGAGAAACACACACAGCTCATCGGTGAAAAGAATATCCAGAAAGCAACATTTGTAAAAGAATTCAGGAAAGAAAAAAACTCCCTAAAAGAAGGGATTAGAATTAAGAGTAAAATTGCAGTTCCTGTCCAAGACGTGACCAGAAGTACCATAGTGCATTTTGTGGCCTTTAATCTGGTTTCTAGTCTCTTAGACTTAGCTGTTACCTTGCCAATCCTGTCCCAATGGTAATGATCACTTCTTAACACTCCCTGGAGCTCCACCCCCACCCCAAAATGGAACAAAACGTCTCTCTGCCTGGCACGCCAGATTCTTGTGCAAGAGTTCTGGCATCCTTTGGGCTCTACCTGTTCCAGCCCTCCCTCCTCCAGCCCTTTCCCAGGCTCCCAAACACAGGCTTCTGACCTTACTTGTCCCCAGACTGCAAGAGGCTGGAAGGAGCTTTGATACAGCCCAAGGCACTGGGGAGGATGTGCCCATCCATAGCATGTGCTTTGTGGTGCGTCTGAAGCTGTAAGCTCAGAAACTTTTCACCCACCACTTACCTGCCAGAGATCCAAATCCCTATCACTTGAGCCTCTGCCTTACCTGAAGTGTGACGTTGCTTAAAACCTGCATTCTTACCTAAGAGGGGTAAGACCTTAATTTATGAAAAGCAACTTGTTTATGAGATTGACTTGCTGGTGCCTTGGGATTGGGACATAAGACAGGTGAGTTTTGATTGCAGTTGAGAGACTGCAATGATCAGATTATTGAGCTCTAGACCTGCACTGTCTACTATACACGCCATAGCTACATGTGTCAATTTAAATAATATTAAAAATTTAGTTCCTCAGTCACTCTGGGTACATTTCAAATATTTACTAGCCTCATGTGGCTAGTGGCTACCATTGGACAGAGTAGATTTATAACATTTAGTCATCATAGGAAGTTCTATTGGACAGTACTCCTCAAGACTGAAGCTGGTACTTCCAGTGAGGAGTTCTAGAAGGGAGAGGCAGCCTAACATCACCAGCTGTGTGGGGAGGGATACAGAAAAGTAGGAGAATGAACAGGATTCCAAAGGGAAAGGGGGGCAAAGACTAACTTTGCATGTTTTGCCTTCAAGAGCCCAGCTCTGAGCACACATGCATCTGCCCTACTGCAGAGCTCTCTATGTTGATATCTGGGGTCAGCTTTGGGGCCCATTTCCTTCATTGTATGGCCCCTGAGTCCTATGGGCTTCTTGTGAAGTGAGAGATCCTGTCCCCTAAATGCTGATGCAAAAAGAATTCAGAGCATCACTCACATACAGGAGCCACTGGGCTCCCAGCCAAAGGTACATCAGCACTCTGGTGGCACAGAGCAGCCAGGTGGTATCCAGGAGTCCATGTAGAGCTGGGAGTTTCCAAATCAAAAGACATTTAGGGTAAAAGGAGCATCTTCTCCATCTGTAATTATACCCCCACTCAAAGAATCTTAGGAACATAGAAGGTCCCAAGGAGCAGTTGTCACCCCTAACTGGTGATGGCAGAGGAGCAGTTGTCACGCCTTGCCAATGACAATAGCTCGCACTTATATAGCACTTTGCATCCCTGCGGCACACTTTCACAATAATCATTCATCTCATTCTCACAATAGCTGGCTTAGGAAAGCAGGGCAGATGTGACACCCTGAATACTTTATACTGGAAGAAACTCATGCCCAGAAAGAGGAGGAGACATGCCAAAGTCAATGTGGCAGAACTGGCCCTACGAGCCACTCACTGTTCTGTCTGGAGCTCACCTCTCTCAGGTGGTGGGGGCTACTTGGTACCTGTCCAAGTTCCTAAGTGTATCAGCTCCAAAGCATGCAACCTTCCCATGGATCATGCTGCAAACTCAGTTCATATCCAACCCCAAGCTAATGACCAAGCCTCCGAAGACCTCATAAGCTCTTCTTTATACAATGACTCACGAGAGCTGATGTCCTGAGAAATGCTGCTTACAGTGCTCCAGACCTACTGAGTCTACTTTCCTTTGCAAAAGACATGAGGAAGGTGTTGCTTCCCTGGCTCCTCCTGCAGTAGGAGACCCTTAAAAATGCCAGTAGATTTTGCTTTCTAGAAAAGGATCCAGAAATTGGGATCACAGTAGTCCATTTATGGGACTTTCAATAGTTTGTGGCCAGATATTTATGATTTATTCTCAAATTTGAAAGAACCCCTCATTCACAATGTATAAGGAGCCCTTTACATACTTGGCTACATAGCATATCGGATTCTATATTTTCCTCTGACATCATGCACATGAACAGATACGCAGAGTAATTATTGGACTTTCCCTTCCAATGAGCTCTAATGCTAAATCAGCCACTGTCTAGAAAACTAAAAAACAAAAACCAAGAGGATAATCAAACACATAAAGCAATATTGAGGATAATGACAAGAATGAAATGACTACTTTAAATGTGCCCAGGTAAGCAATACCCCTAGCAACGCACTACTTTCCTTCCCTTTACAGCAACATCCCAATACTTCTCAGTTAGCATCCACTCTTCTCTACCTCTAAGCCACTATATTTGAAAATTAAACCACTGAGCTGTCCATGCCAAACTGTGACCAGATTCCCCCAAAGTCAGATGGGCCATGCAGGGCTGTTCTACTCTGAGAGCTCTACATCCTTCCAGGGCCTGAAGAAGCGGAGACTCCAGTTAAACAGTGTATGTGTCACACTCACCCAAGGAGTGAACTCACAGTTCCAGGTTTGATTTAGCAACTCATGATATCTCTAAGGACCCAGCCTCTTTCCATTTGGTGGAGGCCTCTCCTCCTCCCTCTCTCTTTCACCAGGGAGGAAAATCTTTCCCAGCAGCCCCCAGAAGACTTCTAAGAGGTCTCCGTGGGCAGAATTATGTAGGAAGACCACTCTAAACCAATCACAGACAAAAAGCGAATGGGATTACCATGATTAGCTTAGACTGATACCTCCTCACTCCCTGGGGCTGGACACCTGACGCCTGACAAAACTGGACTCCATGGACAAAAACAAGGGGAGAAATGGTTGCTGGAAAAGCAATCAGCAGTGTCTGCCAGACCCAGTTACTCACAGGGCTACAGCGCTATGACAAAGAAGAGGAGCTTTCTACTCCTTGTCCCAGGCAGCTCCCCAGGCATGCCCCCCAGCCTCCTTAGCCAGGTCAAACCAGCCTGCTGTCGGCTCTCGTGGCACCTTCAGGGCTGCTTCTTGGTACTGGTGTCATTTCCATTTAAGTGTTTTACTAGCTGCCCTCCTCACCAGGACTGGAAGTGCTAGGAGGTTTGTTTCAGCACAACATTGTATTCTCAGGGCCCTGCTTGTGCCAGGCACATCTTAGATGCTCAGCTGGTATTTGTTGAAGGATGAACAAATGAATGGATGGATGGATAGGTGGGTACATGATGGGTGGATGGACAGGTGGGTGGATGGGTGAATGGGTATGTGGGGCAGTGGATAGATACATGGATGGGTGGATGGATGGACAGATGGATGGATAGATGGATGCTCCAGCCACTAAATAGGCCAGCCCTGCCATTTTCTGAAAATGCATTAAAAAGAGATGAATCTTGGTTTCCCTCCCTCCTCCCCATTCTCACTCAAGCAGTCTGCACTGGGAGTATTTACTGCCCTACCCCCGGACCCTGCCTAACTAAGGGCCCTGGCCATTACCCCTCTGGTTGCACAGGTGGCTTTTCTGCTAAGAAAGGGCTTCTGAGGGAAGCTGAATAAAATAGAAAGGAAAAAAAAAAAGAGTTAATATAAGCCAGTAAGAGAGACAAGCAATTATCTTGCTAGATAAGTAGGCTGGATGTTTTGAATGAAGAAGCAAGTCTGAAAGATCATATTCTCCCTGAGTGAGAAATGGTGACTAAATCAGGTAGAGACAGGATGTGCTTGTACAAGATGGAGCACGGTGGGAGGAGGGAGAGGGACCCTGGGGCTGGTAGTAATGTCAGGAAGCAGTAGAGACACTCACACTTCTAGCAATAGGCAAGGAGGTGCCCACCGCTCCCCCTTCCCCCATCCCACCTCTCTTCCAACTTCCAGACCCTCCTGCTTTCCCTGCCTCCTCTGCCCTCTGCTCCTCACCACACTTTGAGCTTCCAGTTCCGCTTGCTTTGCATGAGTAGGACCGGCAAGCACCCAGAGTCTCAGAGAGAACCATACTGAATTTATTAAACTCCTTTTTAATAATATGACCCAGCCCTTCTCTCAGGCTCTGAAAAAGGAGTTTTTCCATGAAATTGCCTTTCACCCACTTGTCAGAAGCATAATGGCAAATAATGGTATTTTAAATAACCCTAAGACAGAGAAAGTGATGGACTTCAGAGAAGCAGTGGCAATTCTTAAAAACAAGTGAGCAGGCGTGGAACATCAAGACTGTTTAGAAACTTTAGATCATTCATTGTGGCCGGAGAGATGGGGCACATACCCAGCTACACGTGCTAATTAGCACAGGGAGGTTGGCTGTCAGCAACTGCTGAAATTTTGCCACAAACGTACAAGTAATTTCTGTATTTTACCCTAGTGGAAACTGTTTCCATGTATTTGCACCACAAAATGCCAGGTTTTCATTATGGAGTTGCTTTTGTGGTGTTAAAATTTGTGAGATTTCTCTGCTCAATTACAAAAGTAATAGCTCTTTATTTTATTTAGATATTTTAGTAACGATTTGTTTTATTTTATTACAAAAGTGATCATGTTTTATTTCAGAATCATCCTTCCAGAAATAATCACTGCCAATATAGTGGTGTGTATGTGTGTGTGTGTGTGTGTGTGTATAATATATATATATTACCAGTCTGTCTTCTGTGCACATATGGAAATATATATATATATTAGAATTGAGATCACACACACCTACTTTCTGTGCCCAGTTTTCTTTTTACTTTTCTCATGTTTCCATATCATTAAAATTTTTATCACATTATTGATATTTAGATTTTTCCCACTATTCTGTTTTTATAAATAACAATAAAAACAGAATATTGGATTCTCTGGGGAATTCTCTTTGTACAGAATTGTTTTTGCACATCTCTGTTCAGTTGGGATAAATTTCTAGAACTGCATTTTTTGCTTTAAAGTGTATCTACTTTCTTAAGGCTTTTACTGTCTGTTACCAAAAAGATTACACTAATTTGCATTCAAAATACAAAGTGCCTGTCCCACCTCTACCATCTAGTAGCCAGAAGTGTTTACAAACTCAATGATATCATCCTGAAAACTCACAGGGTTAGGAAGAGAATGAAATAAAATATTTTATATGAACATCTTTGAAAACTAAAAATTCTACTAAAATACATCTTGTCATTATTATCCATTTTTAAACCATCCAAGATGGAAAAGGCATTACCTCCCTCAACCACATATTCCAATGGTTAACAGCCCTTTAGAGCATAAAATCCATACCAATTTCCCTCTAAATGCAGCTGATACCCAATACACTTCATTTATTCAGAACCATTTACTGAGCACCTGCTGTTATTCATTAAGCTTTGTGTTAAGTATAGGAGATATGAAAACACACACACACACACACACACACACACACACAGGCAGCATTGAGCTTCCAGCCTGAGACAGAGAAAGATAAGTCAAGATTCATTGTCAGTGCTGTGATAAGGTCAAGTTCTGGGTGTTTCATAGGCACAGCATTCTCCAGCTTTGAGAGACCCAAGCAAGTGCCTGTCTGGAGGAAGGAAAGCTAAACCTGAGGATGAGGAGCAGCTGGGCTTTCTGCTGGGTGGCACATGCCAATCCTTACTGCTTCACAAACAATATGGAAAAATCACATTTTCTTAGCAGCTAAATGCCTGCATAGAAAGAGAGCCACTTTTGTGGGGCAAAGACTTGAACAAACCACAGGATGGGGAGAGTAAGACTGCCCCCCATGGGGGGTATATTTGAGAAACACTATATGGTCACCATTTCTCTAGAAATCAGCCTGGCATTTTGGTGAGTGAGATATGCAAGCTGAGGCTTACTGCAGAATTGTTTGGGGCTACAGAGGGGATTTTAGAGAGGTGTGAGAAATGATAAATGGACACGATATGGCAACTGACAGGGGAGGAGCTTTGGGAGGAAAGATAGTTTCCTGGTTACTCATCTTCTATTCTGTAAACAGTGAAGTGCTATCGTGTGCTCAGAACACTGTGCTAAGCAGGAAAAACCCCCTGTGGACTGCATAGGATATCAAAGTGACCACTTATCTGCTGCTCTTCCCATGTTGACCCACTAGGCTCCCTGTGCCTGGGCATGCACGTGCACTCACAGAGCTTTTTAGAAATGGAGGGGATTATAAAGAGATCTTTTAGGCATTTAAGAACATTCAAAAATGCATTCCAGAAATCCAGGTGTGGGTCAGCACTTCTGCTTAGGCACACCCATGAAAAGCTACCAAGCTATGTATATTTTGACCTGCAAATAAATTGGCAATTGATAGAACTGAGAGTATCAGCAAAGTAGCAAATTTCTCTTCCAAGTTATATTGTTCTTGTGATAATATTAAAATTAATTTCTTACTCCAAAGCTGAGTTGAGAAGCATGGGAATTTGGCAATAGGATGTCTGCCAGGCCAATGATGAAAATTCATCATGTATAAGCTAGTAAGAAGAGTTTTCACACAGAAAAGAACATCAGGAGAACAAAGAAAGGAACATCAGGAGTTATAGAATCAGGGAATTTTGGACCTAAAAGGAGCCACACGACTTGAAAGGTATTCTGATTCAACCCCTTACTTTTACATATGGGACAACTGAGGCCTGGAAAGATGGAGAACCTTGGCCAAGTGCCTGATGGGAGAATCTTTGGAGCTTCAGGGTGGGCACATCTGAGAAAACCGACAAGTCTAAGAAGAAATTCTCAGGAACATTCTTCCTCTCTAATTCCTTGATTTTCCTTACCACCTCAGCAAGAACCCTGGGAATCCATTCACAGGAGCAGTAAAAACTTCTAGTGTCCATCAGAATTTGGGTTTCCTTTCCTTTCTGGACACACAGTTAAAGTTCACTTCATTGCCTCCCCTGTAGTTAGATGGGGTCAGATGATTGAGTTGTGGCCTCTGAAAGTGGGTAGAAATAACAGACAGGCATTTTTTAATGCCAATCCATTTTTTAATTTTGGTGGTTTCAAAGAGGGGTGTCTGGAAGGCATACCATCAATTACATGCTGTACAAATAAATAGGTGGTGTTATTATTATAAAGCAGTTCGTCAACAATGATTTACAGGGATCTGTCAGGACAATGTCCTGGTAGCCAAATATGCAGATATTTGCATAGGTCCATGCTATTTCCATTGGCCCAGGAAACCTAGCATCCAAATAGGAGTTAAGCCTACTGTTTGTTGATATGCACTACTGACGTGGTAGCCTTATTAAGCAATAGATAGAAAGATCATTTTATAGTTGACAATAGCATTTGTCTCTTAAAATGTTAATCATATTAAATCACATTTTTTCAAATGCAGTTGTCTTACTTTGGGATGCAGAAATGCATCACTATTTAAAGCTCACTTATTCAGCAACCTTAACTATCTGGACCATGTATAAGATCCAGGAAGCAAGCCAAATAGTCTTTTGAGCAAAATATATACAACAAAATTCATTTACCTACAGAAGTGGTAGGAAATTCCTTCAGACCTCACTCAGAGCATAGCTATTCTCATTTTAAATTGCTGTAATTTTCTAAAATTTAGTTATTGGGTTTCTGAATTCACATCAGATCAGAAGCAACAGTAGAGTAGAGTCTGCTGAAAGAGTCCCTTGAGTCTGCTGAAAGAGAGTTGATTAAGAAGAGTGAGAATTATTAGCTGTCAAATTGAATGTAAGGGAAAAGACGTTAAAAAGGAAAGGAGGAAAAAGAGAGAGAGGGGGGCTAGAGGGAAGGAGGGAGGGAGGGGGAAGGAAGGAGGGACGCTATAAAAAGGAGACTCAGAAGCTAAAAATGCTCAAGTCCCAGGCATTTGATTTATGCCAAGAGTCTTTGGTCTGTAGGAGCAGCTGAGGGTATCCTATATCCACCACATCACACCATAATTGATACATTCATAAGTGACCTCAATACTCTATGGAAAGGTTCGATTTAAGAAGGCATGTGCCTGAGCAGAAGGGGCTTGGGATTTTTATGGAAAGAAAGGAGAGGAAAGAAGTGATTGTTGCCAGCTGATAGCAGAAAACAGCTGTGAAACTGCTGTGTTTGTTTTTCTCTTCTCTATGAGGCTGGCTTTAATAGAGTCCTTGAAATGTGGTCCTGGCAGGAACTGGGGTGGAGAGCTTGCACCGCTGCTATCTGCTCAGAGCTCTTCAAGGCTGGTAAAACAACTCTCAAGTAAAACAACAGGTGGTTAATCAAACAACGAGCTGTTGTGTTGTGATCTTTTCCTTCAAAGGGGCAATTATGTGCTGTGAGTTTATTTCTCTTTCTTTCTGTTAGACAGTTTATTTTTCTCTGTTAGTTTATTAGCAAGGCTGCCCTATCACATAGTACAAGTGTACAAAAATATTTTCTTTCTTTATATCTTTATTCTATAAACTTTTTTCTACTTTTAACAGTTTTTATTTTTGTTTTTACTTTTTAAGCTTTTTTGTTACAAATGAAGTCACAAACACACACCTTAGTCTAGGCCTACACACAATCAAGATTATCAGTATCACTATCTTCTGCGTTCATATCTTGTCCCACTGGAAGGTCTTCAGGGACAATAACACACATGGAGCTGTCATCTCCTATGATAACACCTTCTTCTTCTGAAGGACCTGCCTGTAGCTGTTTTATATGACTGGCAGTGCAGTGCGTTTGTTTACACCAGCATCACCACAAACACAGGAATAATACACTGTGCTATGATGTTCCCATGGCTAAGATTTCCCTTTTCAGCTCCATTATCATCTTACAGGACCACTGTAGTATATGCCGGCTGCCATTGACTGGAATGCAGTGCATGCCTGTCTGTTATTTCTACCCACTTTCAGAGGCCACAACTCAGTCATCTGATCCCATCTAACTACAGGGGAGGCAATGAAGTGAACTTTAACTGTGTGTCCAGAAAGGAAAGGAAACCCAAATTCTGATGGACACTAGAAGTTTTTACTGCTCCTGTGAATGGATTCCCAGGGTTCTTGCTGAGGTGGTAGGGAAAATCAAGGAATTAGAGAGGAAGAATGTTCTTGAGAATTTCTTCTTAGACTTGTCGGTTTTCTCAGATGTGCCCACCCTGAAGCTCCAAAGATTCTCCCATCAGGCACTTGGCCAAGGTTCTCCATCTTTCCAGGCCTCAGTTGTCCCATATGTAAAAGTAAGGGGTTGAATCAGAATACCTTTCAAGTTGTGTGGCTCCTTTTAGGTCCAAAATTCCCTGATTCTATAACTCCTGATGTTCCTTTCTTCTTGACACAAGCAGGGAGCCAGAGAGGCAGTGCCAGTAGGCCAATGATTTATTGTTTTTATTTTAACTTTCCTTCTCACCTCCCAAGTCCAAGTTTCCAGTCATTAAAATACAGCAATAGACAAGGTTGTTCCTAACAAATAGTCATTTGTTATGCCAAAATAAAGTTATTTTATGTTTAGATGAACAGCACATTCTCTCTCTCTCTCTCTCTCTCCCTCACACACACACCCCTATATAACACACAGAGATCCCTCTGCAAAAAAAATAATCTTGTTTGAACAATTTTACAAAACATATATCCTTCTCCCCCTACTCTTGCCCTGTATTAGTCAGTTTGCAGTAGTAACAAACACCAGTGTTATGTCAGTATCTTACAACAACGTTTACTTTTTGCTCACTTTATGTAAGGACTGTGGGCAGCTGCAGGTTGGCTGTGGCTCTGCCAAGATTGGCTGGGTTCCACCTGTCTACTCGTTTTAAAACCCAGATTGAGGGTGTAGCCACTATCTGTGACATCCCAAGGGCAGTGGAGAACAAAAGCAAGAAGACCTCAGCCAAACCCTGCAATTGTATTGAAGGCTTCCAGTTGGATGCAGCAAAAACAATCACAACCATTCACATCCCATTGGCCAAAACCATTTACATGGCCAAGTCCAAAGTCATCAAGGTGGGATGTGTCCTCCTCCCACAGGATGCATGAGTATGTCCCATGACAATGGATAGGGGTCTGTATTCCCATGACCAGGGGGAGCAAATAAAATAATCCAATCAGATCAACCCAGGTACCTCCATGGAAGTTCTAGATGCAGTGTTTCCCATGGAGAGGACCCCACTCTCCTCCCTCCACTGCATCTTCCCTTCTCCCTTGTTTTAGCTCAAGCTGGAGCTCTCAAACTTCAGCTGGAATGATCATCATCTAAGTGCTTGTTAAAAATGCCCCTTCCTAGGCCCCACCCTCCAAAGACTTTGACACATTATGTCTGAGGTATGCAGGGTACGCAGGAACAATGCTCCCCGAATGCCCACTGCTGTTGAGGAGCCATCCCTGGGTCTCCACAGCCCTCAGCATTAGAGCTGCCTTTGGGTCAGGGGAGTGTGCTGAGTAAGCACTTTATCAGGAGGAGGGCTGCTATAAAGGGCTCAGAACCTGTGACCCCAAGATCCTCTGATCTATCCCCACTCCCCACTGCCAGGTTGGACTTTGTATTTCTGGAGGTCCTTGAAGGTAGGGCCATTGCTCCTTTGAAAGTGTGGTGGTTAACACAGACCCTGGAGCTCAACTGCCGAGTTCTTCTCCTTCCATAGACCACTCACTAGCTGTGTGACCTTGGACAACTCACAGAGCCTCTCTGGGCCTCAGTGTCCTCATCTGTTAGATGGAGATAATAAGAGGACGTACACCTCAGGCCTGTGGCGAGGGTGCAGCAAGTGAACAAGCAGTGCCTGGCATGCAACATATTACATGTCAATATTTCGCATGTAAATATTAACATATTTTTATATCAGTGTGCATAAGCATATAAGTGTGTCCCATACAAGGGTTTGCTGATTTTATCTCCACACAGTTCTGAGCACACTGGAGGCTTTTAAGATAAAGTTGTTGGTTTAAACCACTTATTCCTTTGAGCCTCAGTTTCCCCATCTTTGAAATCAGAACAATAATGTGTAATAATAATAACAATAATAGCTGCCCTGCCCACGGAACACTTTATTTTGTAAGAATAAAGTACGATAATGAAGTGACAGTGTTTTATAAAGTGTAGATCACTGCATAAACAAAAGTTTTGTGATTTTGTCTTTGTTGTTGCTAATCTGAGGCAGGGCTGAGAGTGCACAGACTGGATTCCCATTCCTGAGTGTGCCTTAGGGACAGAGCTGGTCACCGCTCTGAGCCTCAGTTTCCTCTCCTGTCAGTGCAGCATCACATGTGTTAGGTGACATCATGTAAGTCAGTGGTCCTCAACCCTGACTTCATGTTACAATCACCTAGAGAGATTTTTATAAATGCCCATGTCCGAGTGGCCCTAACTCTGAACCAATTAATCAGAGTGTCTGGGGCCAGGGCGTAGGAAGGAGTCATTTTAAGAAGCTGCCTTATTGTGATGTGATCCTGGATTGAAAACCACTGCTGTCTGTAGAACCGCTTTGTAAACTGCAAAACATAATGTACAGATTATGGGTGTTTTTTAATTGTTTGTGATTGATTGAAGATCTCATGAGGTACTAGTTTCTCTGAAAATCAGGCCAACGTGGATTTTCCACCATCTGTCCCAAGGGTGCAATGGCCCAGGGAGAACTGAAACTCACCCAGTTCCTATTCTTGCCTTTAAGCCAAAAAGGCTCAATGAAAACAATCCTCCCTCAGAGAAAAAAAATGTTGCAATGAATGAGCGGAGTCGCTGTAATCGAATCTGGAAACGATGCCTCCAGCCATGGGGAAGTGTTCAGTGTTCGGTTCTGTTAAAGTGACTCTCGTACAAAGGTGCATCCATCACACTGTGGTGACTTACCCCGACCAGGTTAGAAGCCAGGAAATCTTTCCATGCGAGTCCCCCTCTGCCGAACCAATCCTGAGTCGGCTGCGGTGTAGACAAATTCTGTCTCTGCTAAGCGTCTGCCTCTCACAGACTGCTTAGAACTCACCCTCTTCTTTGATGAATCTTCACAGAGCTCAGAGTCTTCAAGAAGTTCTCCCCTCAGTGGAACTTTTGAAACTCCTGGGAGAGGAGGGAGAAGTATCTGGAACAAGAGGAGGACACCATACAGCAGCCTCTATATGATTTCTAATTACTGTCACTCAGCCATGCTGTTCTGACTAAACTGCCAGATTCTAATGTGATAAACATTTTATATAAAAGCAATTCCCTTGTGGAAAATTCCAGATGCTTCCCACCAAAGGGTATCTCAAAACAGAGTATAGGGTGGAAACCTGTTCAAAGAGCAAGAAAATGTAAACTTGGTGATTGTGATGATAAAAAATAATAACAGCTGACCACATGGGCAAGGGTCCTCCTGTGTGCATTCACAGGCAAGTGTATAAATGTGCTGCCTGGGCTCTGGGCAGGTATACACTCACTGCTGTGGGCATATGTTTGCACAAAGCCACTTACTGGCAGAGCAGGAATAGCTAGAACCTTCATCTCCCCATCTTTGGGCCAGGGTTCTCTTGACACTATATCCTCAACTTTCAATGTTTGAAATGAAAGAGCAGCCACCATGTTCTCCTTAAAACCTCTCCAGATCCCTCAGTCAAAGACTGGGAACCACACTGGCTCCAAGTCTACTGTCTGATAACACTAGCATGTGACCAGTGCCCCCCATGCAGGGTTTTGTCCAATATCTTAGAGTCTTGCTCTGTTTTTTTCCCCTTTAAGTCTTCATTGATTCATTTATTCATTCTAGAGGCATTGACCACTGACTTTGGGCAGAGCTTGTATAACAGCCTTAATCTTTAGCCTGGTGTGTGATAGCTAATCCCCTCTGTTCCTCTCTCCTCACCCTGAGCACATTATGCCCTTTGTTTTCCAAACTAAATGTTGGCATTCTGTATTGGAAAAAAAAAAAGTCAGACTCCTGGAAATAAAATGCTACATATGGGCTTCGCTCCCTGTTATTTTGGCCTCAGGCCATCTATCCCAGGTGGGGCAGGGCAGGCAAGGAGACCCAGCGGGCAGAGGACCCCAAGAAAGAAGCACCTAACACAGCGCCTACCACTTAAAACTATGGATGAATGTAGTCAAGATCTGTTTGCGAGAAATGAGACTTTCTGCCTTTTTAGGACCAAAACAGGCACTTGAAATTTAATTTGGGTTGATAGGAGATGTGGCAGGCAGCGTGCTAACCATTTATAGCAGAGAACCAAAGCTGGGGGAGAGCACAGAGCGGTTGTGAGGTGTGCAGGGCTTCCCTACCACGCGAAGCTTGGTCAGTCTCAGCAAAACCAAAAGTTTGCCAAAACTGGAAACAACTCAAATGTCCATCAACAGTAGGGTGCGTAATGGTATTTCATTGAGTGTAACATGAAGATGAATGAGATTAAATGAAAATGAATTATGTAAAACTACATATAACAATCCTACATTTGTGAAATGAAAGAAGCCAGAGACACACACTCAAAAAATGCATGTTGTGTGATTCTGTGTATATAAAGTTCAAAAGCAGGCAAAACTAAGCTGCAGTGCTAGAAGTCAGAAGAATGGTTTGTATTGGGAGGAGGTGGGTAGAGATTGCGAGGGGCACAAGTTGGATTTCTAGGGTGCTATTAGTATTCAATTTCTTGACCTAAGTGGTAACATGGATATTATTCACTCTGTGGTAATTCATTGAGCAGAATACAGTCATGTGTCTTGAATGATGGGGATAAAAGTTCTGAGAAATGTGTCAGGCAATGTCATTGTTGTGTGAACATCCTAGAGTTACTTACACACACCTGGAAGGTATAGCCTACTACACACCTCCACTCTGTGGCATAGCTTATTGCTCTGAGGCTACAAACCAGTACAGCATATTACTGTAGGCAACTGTAACACAATGGTAACTATTTGTGGATCTAAACATATCTAAACATAGAAAAGGTGCAGTAAGAATACAGTATTATAATCTTATGGGACCAACATTGTATATGCAGTCCATCATTAACCAAATCATAGTTATGTGGTATGTGATTGTATAATACTTACAGTTTGTGTCGTATGTGTGACAGTCTAAAGAAATCCAAATCTTGGATTGGACCCTGCTTGTTCATTGGGGAATTGGTCTTGCAAGAGCTAAAAATGCCCTCAGAATCCCTGCCTAGCTTGCTAGGTTCATTTCTAAAGTCACGGGACTGGAGTCTAAAACCTGAGTAAAAGGTTAGGGCAACAGCGGCAGATACCATGGGACAAGGTGGGGCCTGCACTCGTCTCAGGGGACCACATGATGCCAGTTGTGGGAGCAAGTCCTGCGGAAGGGTGGGGCCGACATTGCTGGCTTTCAGGATTGGCTCAGGGACTGGATGCGCCAGCACATGCAGACAAAGTCTGGCGGTGGGTGCCACAGAGAATGCGGGGTTGCAGTGGAGAGTTGTGTGCTGGGAGCTCAGATCTGTTTGTTTGGTTTTTCAGCCCTCAGGGGCCACTCTGCCCCTCTGCTCTGGCATGCCCTCCCTAATGTGGATTGTAGTCAGCTCAGGCCATGGGACTGTGGCCCTGATTCTCCCTCTGGGGAGGGTAGCTGTAGTTTCTCCACAGTGCAAGCTTTCAGGGCATAGTAAACTGCTGGACCTTGTCCTTGACTGTTGGCCTTTTGGGAAGAGACTTGGCTTAACGGAAGAGGGTGATGAAGGGAGGCTTTTGGAAAGAGAGGACCAGCGTTGATGCAGAGGGACATGAGGGAGCTCATACCACAGTGGGACAGAGTGTGGAGGGAAGGAGTATTTAAATAAGGTAATAGGGAGGACTGTTCAGATGGGAGAGTCTCTGAGGATTGAGGAGAAGGAAGTCAAGGCCACAGCCATGGACAAGGTGAGGGGCTGTGGACTTGCTACAGACCTGCCCTTCAGCTCCATGCCTTGCATTTTAAACCACAGTCACACCCAGGGAGCTGGTGAGGAGTGAAGCCTAAGATGATTGCCCTTAGGCTGGATGTGCAGGGCTAACTTTTTGCCAGTTGGACTCCATTAGCATTTGGAGCCAACTGCTGCTATAACATCTTGAAAACCAGGCTGTGGACCCTCATTGGGTGTTTCAGTCCCAACTGGGGGTGGGAGGGCCATGCCTGCCCCTGGTCAAGATCCTGAGTGCAATGGATAGTGAACTCAGAGAGACAAAACCAAAATTATCCCCAGCCTACTGTCTGCCAGCCATGAAAAGTGCTCAGTGGACACGCAGGAGGGGTGCTTAGTGCTGCGAACACTATCATGTGTGATCCGGGTTAACATTTAGCATAGCTCCCTTAGGGCTGAGCAGTAGTGATTATTTTTCTCTCTGAAGACATAATTACCCCACTGTGTTTGCTCTGATGGAGAATAAGATTCAGGATGAGTTGGGAAATCATTACTGAAACGTAACACAACAGTACTATGAATATGTCTAATTTTCTGGCAGAGGGGTTTCAGGCATCAAAAAGTGCATGGTAGTAACCAGATTCCAGAATATATCTTAGGAAATCCTGGAAGAAATCTGTTTCTTCTTAGTCCATAAAATGCTTCCTGAAAGCATTTTCATAGGAGAACTTTATTTAGGAGAGTGTCTTTGATCCTGCTCCAGGGCATGAGGGTTTATAAGCCGATGACAATATCTGCTCTCGCCTGTCCCGCTCTGCTTCCCATCCCAGACTTACTTTTGCAAAAACACATGTGCAGCCCTGCTTTGGCCTCTGCCAAAGCTGTCTGGGTAGCACCTGACCTCACCAGAAGGGTATGATCTATAGCATGTTGATGCGATGCCCAAAAGAACAGGGAAGTCTCAAGAGAGGGATATTATAAAAAACCTTCAGCCAGTGGGTTGAATCCCATCTCCAAGCCAGGCTGAGATCACCAGGTCACCAGGACAAAGAACTCTTCCAGGGCTAAGGTACCCAATGAAGCTGGACTGGTGAGATCAACAGCGTTTGACGTCCTCGGGCATAAACAGGGCAGTAGCTGAGATGGCCGCTCTCAGCCTTGGCTCTCCCGCCCCTGCTCAGATGCATGCCCTACCAAGCTTTGCTGGACCAGTTGATTTTGTCTCCACTGTCTGTCCAGCAGAAGGGAGAATAATTGCACCATCCATCACAGACTTTTCCCAAATCGGGATAATTTATCAGAGGCTCTCAGATTTGCTAGATGTCTTTTCCCCATGGGCACGTAACTGACAAGTTACTACACCTGTCTGTATTTCAGTTTCCTCTTCTGTTAAAACCTGCACCTGCTCATGGGGCTGGTGTGAGGGCAAAATGAACTGTAAATGATTAAGGTACTTAGCCTGGTGCCTGGCCCACAGTAGGTGCTCCAGAAGTGGAAGGCATTTAAAACCCACTGGGAGCCTTTAACCACTTGATTGAAATCAGATGACCCTGAGGGGTTAGCGGGAGCAAGTCGTTTAGAATGTGCAACTCGGGAAAGCATTTGGAAGGAATCCTGGCAGAGCAATTAGAAGCTTTCCCAACGAGCAAGACACTGGAGGCCTCTTAGGACCCATCACTGAACCTTAAGCCTCATCATGAAAGAGATATATGGTGATGCCTTTGTACCCCAGACCTCTACTGCTGCTAATATTTGAGTGTGTCTCACAGGGAGTAGTAGCAAGCAGAGAAAGCCTTCAAGAAGCTGTCCCTTAGTCGTGTCTGTCTGGCAGATGGAAAACTACCCTTTGGACGGGAGATATGGCAAAGGCTGGTTTCTTATGGGCTCGTCAAACAACACTCAATCATCTCAAATGTCCCAAGATGGGCAGCTTTGACCCTAAATGTTCTTCTCTTGATTGAAAAAAAAAAAGCAATAAAAATTTAAAGGAAAATTTAAGCCATGTATTTCTGAGAATTTATACTTAGTTCATCAATTCTATTGTTCTCTCGGAGTTGTTTGAAGTCTAACAAGACTAATGAGTCTTTTTTTTCAAATGTCTTTAAAAATCCTTTTCTCTTAGGACATTTAGAGACTTTGAACATCATTCCAAGGGTGAAAATAATAATACTAATAATAAATTGCTCAAAACTTCCAACCCCTGCATGTTCAAAATTAATACTCTGAACCCAAGGGATTTAAATTATTACAGGAGTTTATCTCTTGTCTATGGAGATTTTCAAAAAGGAGAAAGAAACCACGTGGAGGTTTACTAGAGTTCATTGTGTAGTTCTCTTCTTGGTCATGCCCAGAGCCTGGAAGACTTGTAGAACCTTCTCAGCTTGAACCTTCAGGGGAAGCCCCCTAACTTGGAGGTCTCAACAGGGTTAGGTTGGAGTCGTACTGAGGGTACTGACTTTTCAGCCTGGACTATCTTTGGCTAGTGGATCAGAACCAGAGCCCTCCTTGTGGTGGTCTTATAGGGCATGCAATCTATGTCACATAAAATGGGTGATATGTGGTTAGGTGACTACCAGGTGGAAAGAGAACAATTTTTCTCTGGGGTGTGTGCAAAGGAGCTGACTGCCGCAGTGACCCTGGAACTCTCTGCGTTGTCATCTGAGGACCTCTGCTGGTGGACTTTATCCCAGCATGTGTGAATCGATGCTTCTGAGCCAAGGCATCCAGCCCCGTTACATTTTCCTACATTCCTTTCTCCTGTTTTGTCATTCACATTAAGCAAGGAGCAAGAATCAGTTGCAAAGACCCAGAATAAAGTGGTGCATGTGCCTGACCAGACTGTCATTTCACAAAACTTGCCTGGTGCCTTCTCTTCTAGTGAACCTCTGATACATTTCCTATAGCAAGAAAAGGGAGTCAACATGAAGGAAAATGTGGCATCCACAACTGTTTTCATTCTGCTACTTTTTCTCAACACCAGTCTTCTGAATGGTGAGTAAGAGACCGTCCCACTCTCTTTCATTGCCCGGGGTGTTTGTCAAGAGAGTTGAGAGTCCGTCACAGTCTTCTTGCAATGCTGTTATGAGAAATGAAAATGTTTGTGTCATGTGCTGCTATTAAATTATTCATAAAATTTTTGCATTAAAATTAATGAAAAATCTTGTCACTATGCTCTCTGCCTTCCTTCCTTATTTTGGGAGTGTAATGAAACTGCTCTAAGGATGACAGGACCTGAGTTCTAATCCAGGCTCTGCCAGTTACTAGCTGTGTGATCTTAAGCCAATTATCTCATCTCTCCAAGTTTTGAAATTTTCAAAGTGAGGGTAGTGATGTCTCCTCTGCCTCAGATGAAATTATGTATGTGTAAGATCTTTGAAAAACCATAATAAGATGTAAGAGACTGATGTTACGTGGTGGGGAACAGGTACAGCCAACTCTGTTATCTGTGCTAATGAGCAGGTGGGTACCCGTATATGTACATTTCTGTGTGTCTACCCCTGTGCATTTCTGGGTGTGCAGGTTTCTATATGTGCTCGTGGTATATTTCTATAAGTGCCTGATTGCAAATGCTCCTCTGTGTGTACCTGTATATGTATACTTCTGTGTGTGGATATATGTCTATGTGTGTGCCTCTGTGTATGTCTACATTGTGTATTTCTCTCTGTGTACCTATATGTGTACTAGTGTGTACTTCCATGTAACTGAGTATATTTCTGTGTTCATACATGTACTTCTGATGTGGGCTCTGGGGGGGCATGTGTCTCCACACGTGCATGTGTGATGGGTGCTTGTGTGATTTATTCTATGTTTCTGTGCATTGAGACAGTCCAGTGAGTTTAACAGTCTTTTCTAAAGTGAGTGAAGGGAACATTTGACGAATTGTAATTTTACAAGTTTACCTTCCTCTCTTTAGTTTTCCAAAGGTACTATTAATAACCAGTAAAATGCAAAAGAGATAAGCTTTTAGCAAGAAATAAAAGGGAAAGCAGAGGTCAGAATAACCCACAAGGGAAACTAAATACTCAAATTACCAGTGATTTCTGTAATTGGTTTCCAAGTGTGTGATCATTATTGAACCATAGGGTTTGTATATTTTTTTTGATAAACTTTTCTCTCTACTTCACACACTCCTCCCTCCCATGACAAAAACAAAACAAAACAAAAAACCTTGAATTTTTGTTGTGACTCTCAACACCATGTTACCCTGAAGAAATTATCCCTAGAGGATGAAGAGTGTCACAGATATTGGCAGAGCCACACCGGGCTGGCACAGACAGTTTTCAGCAGGGCCTGGGAGCTGGAGGGCAGCCGGGCTCCAGTGGACACTCCAGCCTGGTTTCCTGGGCCCCAGCCTGTGCATGCCATTTCCTTAAGTTCCTCTTTCTGGCCAGCTTTGCCTAGAGACCACTCTCCCCATCTGTTTCCCTTCACTGAGGTCTCCTCCAAACTTGCTCTTTCTGATCCGGTGCCAAGCTCTGGCCTAGGAGTCGGCCTGCGGGATTGGGGAAGGAGCGTGGGAGGAAAGAGAACCCCCTGAGTTGCTGATACCACCCACACCTGAAAGCTCTCCTCTCTGCTCCTGACTTCTGACTGAGTGCAAGGGCGTCCAGCTAGGCAAGGAGAGGATCAGCTGGAGTCGCACAGGTGCACGTGATTGGCCTCCCAGCCCACCAGCATTGGGGAACCCCCCGAGGTCATTCTGTCCCTCTTTGGACCTGCCAGCCAAGCAAGAGAAATGGGGACCAGCTAGCCAAACACTTTGGGGATTAAGCAACCAAACAATACTATCCCTTGACATTGTATTTCCACACCACCTCAGATGTGGCTTCTAGCCTGGGGCTGGGTACAGCCATTAGGTAATAATGGTCTCGGGCCACTCTGCCATCTCACCACAAAAAGATGCAAGGAAAGAAGGGGAAATACGGGAGAAAGAGAGACTAAAAACCAAGATTCAGAAATGGGGACAGAGAGGACAGGGAGATAGACTGTGAGAGTCTGTCATAAGGTCAAAGCTGAATGGAATCGAGGAATAGTGAAGGGGAGAGGGAAGGAAAGGAGGAGATAAGGGGAGAGAGGACGACGGCAGCTGGGGGGTGCTCGGGTAAAGGCAGCATCAGCAATACGGTGAGTGGTGAACGAACAGGTCGGGAACAGGGTGAGTGAGTTGCGTGGGGACTGCAGGATGATGGAGAGTGTTGCGTGGAGTGGAGAAGCACCAGAGCGCGATGCACGGGCAACGTGTCTGCAAGGGCTTGTACCTGGCGAAGGATTCTTTGCATGGTCGCTCTTGGGCTGTGGGAGGGTATCAGCTTCACAGCCTCTGTGGCATACAGAAGGGCCACATGCTCCTAAATCCATGTGTATCAATCTTGCTGTCAAGGCTCACTCTTTGTTGATGTCTTTTAGTTAGTCACTGGTCCTCACATAGGCTCTTGGTATCTCCACCTCAAAGTACACACACACACACACACACACACACACACATACACACACACACACACACACACACACTCCACTGCAAAGCTCTCTCTCTCGCGCGCGCTCTCTCTCTCTCTCAGAGTCCTGCCAATGTCAGGGCAGCCCACAGAGGAATGTTCCTGGATGCTGACACTTTGGCATCCCTGAGGACCCCACCCTAGGCCCACTCACCTTGACACTTCGTCACTAGCCTGGGTCCCATCAATCTGCTTCTGTCCCCAGCAGAACAGTGCAAGGGTTGAATGGACCTCAGTATTGACTCCAGCGGCTTTTGGCTTTTTCTAGGACAGTCAGCTCCTGGAAAACCTGAGATCTCTAAATGTCGTTCTCCCGAAAAGGAAACATTCACCTGCTGGTGGAAGCCGGGGACAGACGGAGGACTGCCTACCAATTACACTCTGATTTACCACAAGGAAGGGTAAAAAGTTCTCTTCTCTCCTATCAAACCCCATGGTGCTCCTGCCCTCCAGGCCAAAGGAACACTGGTTCTGTGTTCAAATGACAACACTTCCCTGGATTTACACCTGGATTTACAGTAGGGCTCATACCACTGGGGAAAGGGGAGTCTAAGGGCCATGCCCACATTTCCTGTTAATGTCCTTTACGAGCTCTGTCAATCTTCATAAGGTCACATCAGCCTCACAGTGGCAATACAATTTTAGCAATGTTTCAGATTACCTAACTGTCACAGCCTAGGTTCCAGCCCAAGGCCCTTTGTAAGTGTTTCCTAAGTGCTAGTTAATCCTAGATGCTCATCTACAAACTTTGTGCCATTTATAATTTTTTTTCACTAAACATGTTACTTTTACAACATAGAGGATTATACATGCATTAGGTTTTCAAACTTGTTTCATGTTCAAGAAAATAATGAACCTTGTAAGGAAAAGAAGGCGAGGATTTTTGCTTAGCAAATTGCTGATCCGGGACACACAATCTCCTAGAGGGCATGCTTGGACCTAAGGTTGCCGTGAGGAGTAAATGAGATCATCTCTGTGTGAGCATTTTGTTGTTCACAATGAGACCCTCCTGGAAACCCTGAGAGAGCTGTATCCTTCCCCCAAAAAGAAAACATTTAGTTACTGGTAGGGGCAGCTGGACCATTTTCCAGTGACTGCACTTTGTTTGTACACAAGGCTGTTGTCACAGCTGGGAGCCAAAGGGGTGACCTGTACACAGAGTTCAGGAACTCAAACACAACCAAAATCGAACAAGCTTTCATACCTGTGCAGTGTGTCTTGAGTTGAGGCTCCTAAGTCTAAACGTGAGCAGCCTACTGAGCCACTGGGGCCTGAAATGTCCCCTTTCAAAGTCACTTCACTCTGTTGCTGACCTAGTGCAGTCTGAAATGTACTGCCATTACTTTTTATTCTCTTGAATTTTTTTTAACAAAATGTAATTCAACATGTGCAATAAATGCTGCATTGGCAATGATCCCACTGTGTGTGTGCACACAGGTGAAAGTCCCTGTTTTCTGAAATGACCCAATGGCAGTGCCCTGGGTATGGTGGTGCCTTGGCCACGGGAAGCTCAAGTGTTTTTTGGCAGGGGGTATATATCACAAAGTCCACAAAAGCACCTCTAGAAGAGAACGGCTGATGAGAAGCAGAGTATTCAAGGCTCTAAAATAACCTTCTCAGCACACTCTTCTCTCACTCCCCACTGATGTGGGCAGAGCACAGAAGCCCACACGGCCATTCGTCTGCTCTGGCTTTTGCGCTTGGAATGACTGGTCCCCAAAAGCCAGTGGTATTGATCTATTAAGAAAAAACTAGACTCTTTTTATTACTTTCTTATTCATTCATAGTATATTACTCATTGCAGTGAGACACTCACCCATGAATGTCCAGACTACAAAACCAGTGGCCCCAACTCCTGCTACTTTAGCAAGAAGCATACCTCCATATGGAAAATGTACATCATCATGGTGAACGCCACCAACCAGATGGGAAGCAGTTCCTCAGATCCACTTTATGTGGACGTGACTTACATAGGTAAGGGGAAGGGCAGTGGGTGAGGAAGTTGTTACTCCATTACGTATTAACCAAAAGTCAAACTCATTTTGAGTCTTCTTGCCTTTTGGATGGATCTCCATAAAGAAAGATGAGAAAATTCACAATATCCTTGTCAACTGAGCATTTCAAATCAATTTTGATTGAGTCATTCATGACTATAAGGCTGGCACTTGGTCTCCTTGTGTCCCTAACATTGATCCCGTCTTCTTGCATCCAGAATGAATGTTCCACATATGCTTCCCTTGTCAATCCTCTCCTGCCTTCCCTGCAATCGATGTCCCCTTCTTCCATGGCGAGCTGGGATTTCTTTTCTTTCTCCCCATGGAAGACAGAGCTGCTCCATGGAGAGGCAGCTCTGAGAAGGGGTTCATCTGGTTCTGCATCCAATTGCTTTGCCCCAAACTCAATTCTCTCTCTCTCACTCTTGTCTCTCTCTTCACATGTATGACAAAACAAAAAAAATACACACACACACACACACACACTTCTTAATATCTGAGCTATTATGTTACAAATAAAGAATTGGGGAGTATATAGTGTTACTTGAACATCAGGCTAAAGGCCAAGATCACAAGTATAATGTTTGGGGAAGTCATTAATTAGCAAAGTAAAACAAAGTCAATCTGAGAGATGCTTCTTGGTTTGTATGATCACCATTGAGCTGCCGGGCAATTGAGCGTAGCCGTAGTGGCCTTGCGATTTAGCAAGGATGACAAAGGGAATCCTAGGACGAGAGATGGCTGGCCAGGGCTGGGTTCAGCCCTCATCTAGGATAATAAGCTATAAAGTAGCTAATTAGGTTCAAGGTCACCCAAGTCTTCCTGATGTACCTGCCACCATCCAACAAGGAAAATCAGGCTGGGACCCTTCTGTGTTCACTGCCATATCATTGCATTGGCATGTTATCAGTGGTTGACTCTTAAAAACTAGAAAAGCTTCCAATACCAACTGGCACTCAATCTTGAATATTTTCTTCCCCCGACAAGTCATTGGAATGAGCATGGGGTGGGAACTGAATTCGTTCTTAGTTCAAGAAAATCAGAAAAGCAATCTCACTGGCAAGTTGGAATGAAATAATTTCTGGTCATATAAACTTTCTTGAGACATGAAGTCTTTAAGATGCTAAATGCCAAATAATTCCATTTTCATGGGCTCTTTCTTGAATTACTTTCCCCTCTAATGTTATCAGATTTGAGGGCAAAACAATGAAAGCAAGAAAAGTTGTAAAACAAGCAACTGTTATAATTAGTGTGAGCCACAAGAAAAGGGGCTCGCAGAAAGAGTGGTGTGTTTAAAAAGTGACATCTATAAGTATGTATCAAATTCACATGTTCTCTGTAAAACAAGTTCTCTGGTGAAAGAATGTGTTGGACCATGTTTTTCAAAATAATATAAAAAGTGTCCATGGAGTACTCATATAACCTGCAGGATACAGTGTTGGTGACAGGCTCTGGAAGTTCATTCTAAAATAAACAGTACATTTTCTAACAGCTTGACTCTCATCCAGTGACAACCTGCAGTACAGAATGTCAACATTGGCAGATGATTGCTCAGAAATAGATTGCTTTGTTGTTTTTATTGTTGTTGAGTAGTATTTAGCTATGTTGAAGACACTTGAAAGCAAGTGTTCTCAACTGGGGACTATTTTGTTTCCCACAGGATATTTAGCAATGTCTGGAGACAATCTTGATTGTCACACCTAGGCAAGGAGGGAGGAGGGGTTTTGCTGGCACCTAGTGGCTAGAGCCCAGAGATCCTGCTAAGCATCCCACAGTGCACAGGACAGCCCCCTACAACAAAGAATTATCTGGTCCCAAATGCAAGCAGTGCTGAAGTTGAGAAGGTTTGCTTTAAAGGAGTCATCCTGAACATTTTATTTGTGGTTTTGTACAAATTTTTTAATCAGAGGCATTGTTCAGTATGTGTTTAACTTAAAATTGATATTAGTTAACTGATATTTGTTTAGCAAGTATGTTCAAAATAATCTTTCTTAGGTATTTACTCAGTAATATATAAGCAATAGGACTAGTGGCAAATTTTTTTAAGTTCAGTTTTTAGGCAAATGTAGGTCATAATGCCAAGTACGCTATAGTTCCCCTTACTCTTTCCCCACCTGGTATACAGACCGATTTGAGGAGGTAGTAAATAAATGGAGAAAATGTCACTGACCAGCAGGACCAAAACTAGGGTGAGGCAAGCCAGCACTCCCAGGCACCTCACTCTTAGGCAGGTACTCACAGGGACTATACCTACAGGAATCTGAGAGTAAGTGCCCCCTCTGTTTGTTTTTATTGTGGTAAAACACGCAAAACGTAAAATTCACCATTTTAAAGTGTGCAATTGAATGGCGTTAATTTATTTATAATGTTGTACAACCATCACTGCTATCTAGGTCCAAAACACTGTTAGATCCCTAAGTGGAAACTCCGTATCTACAACTAAGCAGTTACTCCTCGTTTCTCTCTCCCTCAGCCCCTGGCAACCAGTAACCTGCTAAATATCCTAGTCTGGATATTTCATATATATGGAATCATACAATATATGGCTGTACCATATTTTTTTATTTCAGCATATTACGGGGATACAAATGTTTAGGTTACATATATTGCTTTTGCCCCACCCAAGTCAGAGCTTCAAGTGTGTCCATCCCCCAGACGGTGTGTACGGCACCCATTAGGTGTGAATATATCCATCCCCTCCTCCCCCTCTCATCTGCCCAGCACCTGATGAATGTTATTACTATATGTGCACAGAAGTGTTAATCAGTTAAGACCAATTTGATGGTGAGTACATATGGTGCTTGTTTTTCCATTCTTGTGATACTTCACTTAGTAGAATGGACTCCAGCTCTATCCACGATAGTACAAGAGGTGCTAGATCACCATTGTTTTTTGTACCATATTTTTTAATCCATTCATCAGCTGACAGACATTTGGGGTTTTTTACCTTTTGGCTATTGTGGATAGTGCTGCTATGGACATTCACATACAAGTTTTTTCTGGAACATCCATTTTCAATTCTTTGGATTATATATACGTGGGCATGGAATAGATGGGCAATGATGGCAATTCTATGTTTAACTTTTTGAGGAATTTCCAGACTGTTTTCCACGGTGGCTGCATCACTTTACATTCCCACCAGCAATGTAGGAGGGCTCCAATTTCCCCACATCCTAGACAACATTTGTTATTTTTTGTTTTCTGGAATCTAGCCATGCTGGTGGGTGTGAAATGGTACTTCACTGTGGTTTTGATTTGTATTTCCCAGAAGACTAATGACATTGAGCATCTTTCAGCATGTTTTTTGGCCATTTGTGCCTCCTTAAATTTTGCACCCTGTGCACCTGATTTGCTTTAAACTAATCCCAGCCCTGCTCATGACCATGACGGGGTGAAATGGTAGCGACAGCTGCCTCTAAGTCATAGTTTGGAGTTCAGATACCACTTTTACCAAAGGTGTGCCCGTAGGCAAATAATTTTCCCTCCTCTAAAGCTGTTTCCACCCTTGTAGAACGAATGGGTACAGTGATAGTACTTCATGGAGCTGTTGGGAAGATTAAATGAAATTATGTAGGGATAGTGCCTTATACAGTGCCTGGCATGTAGTAAGCACTTGAGAAATGTTAGCTATCATTTTGCTAGTGGGAATTCACTGAGCATTGGTTGGGTAGGTAATTGTGTCAACAGGCTGTTATGAGGTCCTAGAAAGGACCATTACCAAAAAGTTTAACCTCCATACACATTTTAATAATTGAATATCTGGGAGAGTGGATTCCATTCACCATAGAGAGTACACATGTATAGTGAATATAAAATGTAATTGCTGAAGCAAAGATGGAATCTGTAAGCCTGTTACCTACAAAGTTATGAGTATTAATAAATCATTCACAAAACTATGTATCACCAAGGAGAATCTCACTTCCAGCTGAGGGAAATAAGCTATTTGAAATCCCTTCCTAATAATCCTCCACCCTAATTCCCACTTGCAAATCCTAGCCCAATTTGTATCACTTGGTCATAAACATCACCGGAGTTGCTATGTGACCTGGCTGGTGGAAAGGGGAGAACATGCAAAGAATAAATCTCAGCTGCTTGTTACGCTTACCATCCAAACCTCATCTTCGAGCACAGACGTGATTGATCACATACTACGAGGCAAAAGACATAGCCCTTGTCTTCCGGGTGCTTATAGTACAGTGAGCTGCTCCATAAAAGCAATTCATGACAGAAAATGGTAAAGCCAAATAATGGGTACAAGCAGTGAGTGCTACTGGATCTTCCTATGTATCTACAGTTGAACCAGACCCTCCTGTGAACCTGACTTTGGAAATAAAACAGCCAGAAGACAGAAAACCGTATCTGTGGATGAAATGGTTTCCACCCACCCTGGTTGACGTAAGATCTGGTTGGCTCACACTCCAGTACGAAATCAGATTAAAACCTGAGAAAGCAGCTGAATGGGAGGTGAGTCATCTATAAGATTCTTGAAGGAACCATGGTCTTTGGCAAGGATGAACTCATAACTGAGAACAGCTCATTTCTCCTCATTTGGGGACCACTATGTTGGCTTCCCAATGCAGATGTGATGCACTCAGATGTGGAAAGTGCTTCTCCCTTCTCCCCTCTATCGGAATTGTAGGGGCTCATTTTCACTGCTCTCCCAGGGCTCTCCTTGCATTGCACCTGCCTCCCTCCATATATCTTAGATCTAGACACCCATGAGAGTACTTAATGACACTAGGGGGAAGGGGAGGCATGGAGACTCTCAGTGTGACTGGCCCATGGCCAATGGTTGTGTTTTTCTTCACCTTAAAATGCTTCAACATAAAGAAATAATACAGTAAAGTGTAGGCATTATGATAGTCTACCCTTAAATCATTTATTACATGCCTCTTTTTTAAAAAGAACATGTCCAAACATAGCCAAAATGATAGGATCTCATGTAGGAAAATTATTAAAATTTCTTAATACCATCTACTAGCCAGCCCATAGTTTAATTCTTCCCAATTGCTCTAAAACATCTTTAATAGCTAGTTTGTGCAAACCAGAATCTATTCCAGGACTACACATCATGGCTGGTTGTCATATCCCTTCCATTTCAGTGCACTCAGGAGACTGGATCACTTGTCCCATAGAATGTCCCACCTTCTTCATTTGTCTAATTAGTTCTTTGTAAGATCATTTTAGCTAATTTCTCTGCCCCTACATTTCCTGTACATTAGATCTAAAGCCTTGATTAGATGTAGGCAAATTTTTAGCAAGAATACCTCAGGTGATATCATGCACTTCATATTGCATTTTATCAGAAGAAACAAACCATCTGGTTGACCATCATAAATGATGCTAAAACTTCCCCCTAGACTAGGGAGATGACAACCTGACCGCTTGATTATAAAGTCACATTTAATTTGTACACTATCACTTTAACATACACAAATGCCCAGGTCTCTTCCATCTAGTGGCTTTAATACCAATTAATCATCTTTGAATCAGTTATTTCCTTAGAGTTTACAAAATAATTTTCCAATTTTATTATCCCATCTACATTTATTAACTGGTTGTTTTCCATAAAGTATAGGGTGGGGGGCAGAACACTTGTCTTTTTGAAAAAGGGTTCCAAAGGGAAAGAAAGAAAACCTGTTAAATTTTCATGTGATCAAGTTTTAAGTGGAGGAAAGGATAGGGCTGAGGGGGTGGAATGGTGAGAATAGAGTATCTTCTCCATGTAATCATCCAGGCTAACTCCTCCCTAGTTTATTATTTAGGAGAAATTATTTTTCTTCATAATAAAAGTCAGAAATGACTTCTGTTTTTCTTATTCCTTTTAGACCCACTTTGCTGGGCAGCAAACACAGTTTAAGATTCTCAGCTTATATCCAGGACAGAAGTACCTTGTCCAGGTCCGCTGCAAGCCAGACCATGGATACTGGAGCGAGTGGAGCCCAGAGAGCTCCATCCAGATACCTAGTGGTGAGTGTCTTGGCTTCATTTTGCTTATATCCCTAAATATTTTTAAAATGGTAAATTTGCATATATTAACTACTAATAGAGAAACGATTTTTGAGCCTTAGCTAGCAGAATAGCAGAGGTGGATTTATAATCTCTCTACCCAATACAAAGACATTTTGTAGGGAAGCATTTCTCCCTAGATGACTGCTGATGAGGAGCAGTTTCTAGGATAAAGCCACAGATGTGGACCCAGGATGCTTCAGAGGGCTTGAGGCACGATAGTCAGTCATTCTGCCCCCACCTCATCATCTAGTTCCCCCAGGATTTAGAAGACAGTATCCCATCTCAAAGGCATGAACTGATGATGTCTCTTAGTCTCTTAGTCAAAGCATAATATATAAGATGCACTCAGTTCCAACAAACTGCCTTAACACAGTGGCTTGTGTTCCATAGAGGAATGATTCGTCTTCCGTTTCAAAAATACTTTTCAGCTTACAAAGTCTTTATCTAGTTCAGTCTTCCCAATCCTTTCAGGTATTCAGAGACAATATAATTACCATTAGGAATTAAAAGTGAGGAAACCAAAGCTCAGCAAAGTTAGGGGTCTTTCCCAGAACACTGCAAAGTCTAGCTCTTCCAACAGCTTGCCTGACCAAAGCATTAGGGCTTCTGTTCTTTCATTGTCTTGGCATACTGGAAACAGCACTGAACTACAAATCAGGACACACATCTAGTCCAGTCCTGGCTCTTACTGAATAAAAGCACAGGGTCTGGAAGCAGAAGGTCTGAGTTCAAACCCCAGTCTGCAGCTCTATAGTTATATGGTCATGGGTAAATCACTCTTTGACTCTCAGTTTTCTTATCTATATAACAAGTCAACATATGTAAAGAGCTTAATGCCATTGATGGCTTTTAATAAGAACTTAATAAATGTTAGCTTTTATTATTATTACTGCAACTGACTATGTGACCTTGGATTTCCTCTTTAAGGCTCAAATAAAAGAATATGTGAAAGGATTTTGAAATTTGTAGCATACTAAAATATGTACTATTTATAACATGTACTATATGCAACACATTAAAATATTAATAATATTGGCAAAAATTAGACCTGTCATTGATGCTTTGTTTGCATTGCTGTTCAAATCAAAAGAGATATAGATGGGGAAATAAACCTCTTGGGCTTAAAAGTTTCATTCATTAGGTTTATTTGTTTTTAATAATGCTGTGTGTGATCAAAGCTTTCTGGCTGTTTGTTTTTCAGACTTCACCATGAGAGATACAACCATGTGGATCTTTGTGGCCATTCTTTCTACTGTCATCTGTTTGACGATTGTCTGGGCAGTGGCCTTGAAGGGCTATAGGTACTTCACTGTCTCTCAATCCTCCTCCCTATCATGGTTGTCAGAGATAACAGCAAAAAAGATAAAACAAAGATGATGGAAACCTACAAATAACCCAAGCACCTAATTTTAGCCATTAGTTGTAGTGTGTTTGCCCATAAAATATCTTTTATCAATGCTAGAAAAAGTAGAAAAATGGATTCATTTGAGGCTAAAGCTCTTTCTATCAAACAGAGGTTCATAGTTGTAAAATATAACAGTAAAAATCTGACAAGAGAGCTAAAATCAAGAGAACCAAATAGTCCAAATAATCCACTAACATCAAAATCAGCCTCCTCAATTAGAGCTAACTTTAATGGAAGACTATAATTACTAATTATCTTCATTATTTATTATTAGTTTTATGTAGCCTCAAAACTCTAACTCCTACCTCCCATGGTCCATGTAGCAGCTATTTAGAAATAATACCAATCTTTCAAAAATTACAAAGTCAGAAATGAATCACTTAGACAATCTCACAAATTATTTTATAGCATGGTGACCTGCATCTTTCCACCAGTTCCTGGGCCAAAAATAAAAGGATTCGACACTCATCTGCTGGAGGTAAGTGCCAGAGACAGAGAATACAGTGTGACTCCCTGGCTTTGTGACAATTAGGTCCTCACAAGGTGCCCATCAACTCAGCCTTCCTGGGCTGACTCTCCTCTCAGGGTGTGTGTTAACAGAGAGATGTGGGACAGATGAGGGTGCTTGCTTTGAGACGCTAAATGGCAGAGAGCAAGGAAAGAGAGCCAAGAAAATGTGAAAACACATAGCAATGCTTGTTAGATTTACCAGGTCCACTCATAAGCACAGAGATAAACATTTTGTACAAATAATCAATTTATAAAGAGGGTGAATATTTTGATTAATACAAACCAGGGACCCACGACCGTCCCCTTTTTCATACATTGGTAAAAGCTTCCACTTGAATGTTCTTTACATAAAGCCATAATAGCAGAATATTCTATTGCAATCATTGCTCAGTCTGAGCACCCAGTTGGGGCTAGATCGATACAGTGGGGGCTGATTCGAGAAGGAATTAAATTTCAGTGCTTTGAATGAAAGCTTGAACATTTTTAATTTCAGTCCAGGTTGAAATATATCCTTTCAATTTATATATCCAATTTGACTTTTAGCTTAACACTGATACACAGAAAAGCAATTACCTGTACATGAAAGCAAATATCACTTGACCCAGCTGCTTTGAGTCTGACAGTGCTGGAATATGAGAAGTGAGTCCCAGAAAATTTGGCTTGTCTGCATTCATTTTGTTTACAAATGTCAGAGAAACTGGAGCCCAGGAGTTTGGGCTCTTGGTCCAGTATTCTCACCCCACTACCAGGTCTGGTATTGACCTCACAGAACCAGCACGAATGTCTCTGCTAACTAAACTAACTACGTCTAGCTCACAATTCAACCTGCTAGCCACAGAGACTCGATAGTAAAATAGCTACTTTTGGTGTCAAAAAAAATATTTTGGTCTTCTTAATTATGTTACCCCTAATCCTAAAAAGAACTGTCCCAGGTGGGTAGTACTATCCCCATTTTTAAAATGAAGAGGCTGAGGTGCAGGGAGCAGCTGTCCCAGTGTACCCTGTCATAGTGATAAAGCCAAGTACCCGGGGAGAAGAGGGGAAAATGAGAAGAGAAGTGGAGTACAAGGAAGAAGGAGGAGGAGGAGGAGGATGGGAGGGAGAAGACTGGATTAGGAGGAAGAGGAGGAGGGTGGGGAGGAGGGAGAAGAAATGGAGTGGAAGAAAAGAAAAAAGTGGGATAGGAAGAGGGAGGAGAAGGAAAGAGGAAAGAAGTAGAAAGAAGAGTGAGAGATAAGAATCACCTTACTATTGTCAGACTTAAGAAAGTGGCAGAGGAGGTCAGGAGGCCACAACCTCAGCTCCACCAAGGAGCCCCAAGGTGTCAAATGCCTGCATGACCACTGCAGGTTCGGATGTTTCACAAACCTTTTTTATTTAATAGTTTGATGTTTATTATATGTGTGTAGTGTACTTGCCCATTAAGCTCATGGTCATTATTGCTTAAAAGAGACTAACTTAAAATCATGAGTTGACTTAAAGAAAAATATTCGATGACCAGTATCTGGAAGGTGATTCTATAATTCCCCTGTGGCCCAGCACACAGGTGTTTGAGGGCTGGGGAGTTCTGTGAGGCTGTTACCACATCCTGCCTGCTCGTGGTAATGTGATGGCGATGTGAGATGTCGGGAAGCTAACCGCCATCCTTCCTATGTCTGTTTTCACAGAAGGGAAAGTCCGAAGAACTACTGAGTGCCTTGGGATGCCAAGACTTCCCTGCCACTTCTGACTGTGAAGACTTGCTGGTGGAGTTTTTAGAAGTAGATGACAGTGAGGACCAGCAGCTAATGCCAGCCCATTCAAAAGAACACCCAGGTCAAGGTGTGAAACCCCCACACCTGGATCCTGACAATGACTCTGGCCGGGGAAGCTGTGACAGCCCTTCCCTTTTGTCTGAAAAGTGTGAGGAACCCCGGGCCAATCCCCCCACGTTCCAAGCTCCTGAGGTCATTGAGAAGCCAGAGAAACCTGAAACAAATATTACCCGGCCCTGGGACCACCAGGGCATCAGTGTGAAAGGCAGAATCCCCTACTTTCATGCTGGTGGATCCAAATCTTCAACATGGCCATTACCGCCATCCAGCCAGCACAACCCCAGGTCCTCTTACCACAGCATTGCTGACGTGTGTAAGTTGGCTGTGGGCCCTGCTGGTGCACCAGCCACTTTGTTGGACAAAGCAGGTAAAGATGCTTTAAAATCCTCTAAAACCATTGAGACTGGAGAGGAGGACAAGGCAGCCAAGCAGGGGGAGGTGGAAAGCTCCCATTCCAAGACTGACCTAGACACGGCTTGGCTGCTGCCCCAAGAGAAGACCCCCTTTATCTCCACTAAACCCTTGGATTATGTGGAGATTCACAAGGTCAACAAGGATGGAGCACTGTCCTTGCTACCGAAACAGAAAGAGAACAGTGACCGTGCAGAGAAGCCCGGGGCTCCTGAAACGAGCAAGGAGTATGCAAAGGTGTCCAGAGTTACGGATAACAACATCCTGGTGTTGGTGCAAGATCCAAGAGCTGAAAATGAGGCTTTGTTTGAAGAATCAGCCAAGGAGGCTCCGCCATCACTTGCACAGAATCAAGCTGAGAAAGACTTGGCCTTCTTCGCGGCGACACCAAGCACCTACCGGCTCCAGCTGGGTGGGTTGGATTACCTGGATCCCGCATGTTGTATGCACCCCTTTCATTGATAGTTTAACTGATGGGATGATTGGTTAAAATGTGAGTTTTCTTCAGGTAACACTACAGAGTACATAAAATGAAATCTCTAGAGAATGCTGGAGAATGTAGTCAGATTGACACTACTCGATCTCACAGTTAGCTCCTTTTCATGCTCCATTTTCAACCACTTGCCTCTTTCTCCAACAGCTGATTCCAGAACAAATCATTCTGTTTCCTAACTGTGATATGCAGACTTATTTTTTTGCTATTAGTTATAAAATTATGTGTTCAATAAAATAAAAGCACATTGCTTAGTGGTCCTGAGGGACAGTGCCGATAGGTATATCCTCTGGAAAAGGCTTTCATGGTTTGGGATGTGATAGATAGAAATGAAATTGTCAAAATTGTTTACAGATGACAGATAAGTGGAAAATGCCACAAAAACTGATTTTGAAAGCCAATTGCTGAACCTTCACATTCCTCTTCCATTTTATTAGGATTACCCAAATATAACATATTTGAAAAAAGAACGCATTCCAGAGTACCTGACAAATTGTTTACATCAGTTCCTATACTTTGCAGACACGTTGCCGTATGCAAGTAAAATGATGCCTCCAATTTCTTCTTAAAATTGTTCAAATAAGTTAAACATAGATTTCTCCCCTAAATTTTATTTTATTCTAAAGCCTCCAGAGAATATAGTTCTGGCAATTAAAATTTTCTTATACAAGAGGCAAATGAATTTCATGTGGTGAACCCTTTTAGGATGTTTTCCTGCTTCATTTCAGTATAATAGTGAAAAAAATCCCAAAAGAACTTTAATTTAAAAGATAACCACAGCAGAATGCTAATGGAAAAACTGCCTTACTGTACATACAAATTCTACTTTAATACAAACCCATAAGCTTAACTTGTATTTTTGAAGACTATTTTTCTATCACTTAGGTAAAATAAAAGAATATTTTCTATCTTCCCAGTAAAGCTGTTTACATATTCAGTGGGTACAGTATTTTCTGCTACAAGGTTTAAAGAGTATTTATAGTACATAGTAGTATATGCAGTCCCTGTTTATTGAGTAAAATGCCATAGCCACCCAAAGCCGACTGAGGAATACGAAGTGGATGATGAAATTCAGTTTCCAACACCATGTAGTGTAGTTTATCTGATTCTTTTTGTCTCCAACAGCAACTCCCACCACCGCCAACCTAGGGTTTTAGGACTCTCTGCAGACCAAAAATTATTTCTCCTATGATCTTTGGGCCACTCTGGGGCTTCTTCCCATCTATGGGTGAATCTTCCCACAGCTAGTATGAAAAAGGAAAGTGGCAATTTCTAATATGCTGTTTCGGAGAGAGAGGTTTGGTTTGGTTTGGTTTTTCTGAGAAATCTTGGACAGAAAAAAAAAATGTAAGCCAAACCAGGAGACAGCATCTCTCTGAAGTAGATCCATGTGCAAAATCTTGGCAGAGGTGGCACTTACATCAGTAGTGTCCAGATAAAAGTTCTAGGAAACCAGTCATTTGTACAGCGGTGGGAGCCACTCCAAAGGTCAGGATATGGTAGTGAGAATTTCCAAGTCAGTTCCAAGGTCAGGCTTCCTGACAGGGATCAAAGCTGGGATCTTCATTTTGAAGGAGTCATCCATCCATGTGTGCAAACTGTCTCCCTCTATTTTGCATTTTGCCGATGGTAAACCCATTCTCTATTGCCCATTCACTAGCTGAACACAGAGAACTTCAGTGCACTTCTGTAAGTTAAATCTTCCACCCCAAAAAGCCCATATTGATAGGAGATGGACTCAAAGTTCCCTGATGCTTGAAAGTGAAGACATTGCCAGTGATTTCAGAATTGCAAAAGCAATAGATACAAAGCTCTGTTTTCCCAATATACAAACCACATCCTGTGAGTGAGAGAAGCATGTGGAAAAGTTGTCTAAGCTCATTCAGTCCCCTGGATCCTTGATCCCCAAAATGTCTGGGGACCAACTGCATCAACATCACCTGAGTGCTCTTTGGAAATCCTGTTTGCAGAATCTTAGGCCCCACCTCAGACCTACAGAATCAGAATCTGCATTTTACCAAGACTTCCAAACGATTCACATGCACACTGAAGTTTGAGAAGCACTTCCCTAGGTGCCCATTTCTACTATAGGTTATTTTAGTGCACAGAAACAATCCTCTCTTGGAAAGTACAGATCAAGTCTGTCTGACTTGCAATGAACAACACTGTATGTAAGGAGAAGGCAAAAAAATATATTAGTGGTTTAAGATCCATGTAGTACTGAATCTTATGTGAATTCACATAAGAGAATGACTTGCAAAAATACACAAAAATTCCAAGAGGGCCAGGGAATATAGTCCACTTTGAGAGGCACTGACCAAAAGCAATGATATTCAAAGGCAATACAGACTAAACCTTGCCAAACCATAGTCCATTCTTCTCTAAGATATATATCAATCATTCCTATAGCTTGAAAACTTAAAAATAATTTGCTTTTGACATATAATTCTCATATGTGAAAAATGTTATGACTAAAGACTCGAACTAAATCTCTGAAAAACACTAATTAGCAGCTCTAAGTAAAGTCAAGATGTTAATTCTATGGTCAATTGGCATTATTTGAATTAAGTTTTTTTAGCAGTCTAACATATTTTCTATCAAGGAGACAGCTGTTCAAATGGAAGGATACATAGTGGGTTCTAGTCCTAACTGTTCTGCCTTAGAGAGACCAATTCCCTTCTCGGAGCTTCAGTTTCCTCTGAAGATGTTGGACCAAATAATCTCTAAGGTCCTTTTAAACTCTGACTCCTTGATTTCATGACTTACTAAATATTTTCCTTCAAAGATAATTCAAACCAATGCCTCATGTCTTAATTAAGCTGACAAAAAATTGCTCTTATTCTTGGAATTACAAAGTAATCTTCAGTGATGTGCTCATTACACTTCACTTTTTAAATCATACATTCCAGTTGATCTTAATATATTGCACATGCATTTTATAAGTGATGTAGGTATAGAATCATATTCTAAGATTATGTGCAAATATATGTATAGAAAGAAGAGGCATGAGACAGAAAAGAGACATGTTGAATAAGACACTAATCTTTAGAAATTTGATCTTGTACTGAATTAAGCCATACTCATTTCTGGCTGAGTCCAACAGCCTCAAGTCTCTATCTGGCTATTAATTTTTTTCCTCTTATCATAAATTATGAGCGATCATTGCACAGTATGCTCTGAGTTATAAACAGTTGTATTTTTATAAACAAATACCTAAATAGTCAAGTTGCAAAGCACATGGAAAATGGATCTAGTCAATGGGCGACTTACAGAAACTTATGACCCAAGCAGCAAAATGTTCTCTGATCAGTTTTAACAAATGTACATAAGACCCCCTAATAGGAGTACAAGTTAGTTCTAACTGTGTCAGATATTTAAGATTCTGCATTTCTCTAATGATATTTATCTAATAATATTTCACAGACTCTGCATCTTCCTAAGTGCCTAAGACCAATCGTGATAGTCAGGCATATACTGAAGTCTCCCTTTAACTGGTTTGGTACGAGATCCAGGCAGTTTGACGCCTTGTCCTATGTTGACCCAACCAAATTGGAGAATCCTGTGAGTTACTGAGCAACCAGAGGCCCCTAGTTCCCGGGAGCAGCGTGGAGGCAATCTGGCTGCCTATCTCTTGCAGAAAGCCTTGGCTCTGCCTTTAGCAACTTCCCTATCTCCTTAGAGTAGACAAGAAAGAAACAGATTTGTACACATTTTACCAAGTGCCTTCCTTCAGTTTTATTTTTAAAAAGTGTTCATTTTGCAAGAAAAGTATATTGATTAGAAAGTAAACTTTACCTTATAGGGATTTTTTACTGTAAATGAATGGGGAGATGAAAAGAGGAAAAGCCAGAAAAAGAACAAAATGGTCTAAAAACCAACCAGCAAATGTTCAGCAAATTTTTATGTATTGTTTAACTGAGTTACCATAGAGCTGGTGTGAATAGTGTAACTTACTTTGCCTGATTAAAAAAATTGAGTCTGGCTATGATTTGGGGATAAGCCTGCCACACTGTGATTTGAAACTCTCAATTGTAAAACATATTGATGCACTTTTGAATGTCATTGAATTGCATGCCTAGGCCTGAAAGGAAAATACATGCACATTGGAACTTTGTACACAGACAGAAAAATATTAATGACTTTGAATCACCATCCCCACCATTGCAAACATAACTTTGCTGTTGATGAAAGCCTCATGTGTACTTCAGTGAACAAATTTCCTTTTCCACCTTTTTGGCTCAAGCACAATAGTGTTGTCGCTAGGCTAGTGACAGAGCACTCAATGTCGAGGACTAAGTCACATCACTGCCACTAAACAGGCTCTCTGCCCTTCGGTAGGTCCTTTAAACTCTGGTCGCCAGTTTTCTCACTTGTTAAATAAGTGGGTTGGCCTAAAATGTTTCTTAAACCTCTTGCACCTCTGGTTTTGATTCTCACAGTCTGAGTAAAATCCAGAGTTTCAGGCCAAAGGCCCAGGTACAGGGCAAGAAAGTACTGCTGACATGCCCTCGGCCTGAGCAGTGGACATGCATGGGACAGTGCGTCACAATGCATAAGAGAAAAACAGAGATCCATTCCTCCAAGTCGGATTGATTTAACATCCTTCCTTCTCCTCTTCCTTCCTAGCTTTACATACTTGTAGGCTTTTTATTCCCTCCCTTCAGGGTATATCATTTTTCCTAAAAGTTAGTAGCAACCATAGGATCTGCAAGAAATGAAATTATTCATAAACAATGAATTTGGCCCTACAAAGGACTATGCCAAAGGTTAAATCAGCCACACAGATATCCAAGACCAAGTTGAAGGTCACAAGTACACCCCACGTAGAGATTTGCATGCTTAGAAATTTAAAATCATGTTCTTTAATTATTTAGTTAATTTAAAGGCTATTAATAAATCCAAACTATGTTGATGTCTAGGAACTGGAGGTCTTAAGGGGAAATTTAAAAACACAGAATTATTGCTTCAGATCAACCCAGAAATTCTATTTATAATTATAACCTGGACTTATGATTAGCAAATTATCATCAGAAAGTCAAACAGGAGTTCTCTCCCTAGACCTTTGATTTTTGAGAAAGATGAGTTTTGGTCTGGGACCCTCATCATATCTATTTCATTGAAAGGAGAAAGATAGAAAAATTGAAAATCAAATGTTTCCAGAAGTTTGGGCATCTCAGGATTTTACAAAATGCCAAGAGTGGCCCACTAAACACAATTCTATTGGACATGGTAAATCTACAATCTATTTAGTGTTCTGAGTTTATGACTAAGAGATATACATAATTTGCCTTCTCATATACCAGCAGCTGTTTTGTCTGCATCAATTCCTTTGATTTTTGCTCCATTTCAATTTAGAAAGCACTAAAACACGTAAATTAGAAACACTTATCCCATTTATATGGTCGTGGTCAATGAATAGAGGGACTCAGATAATCTTAGTTTATTAATTAACATTTTACCTGCTGCTGATTAAAAAGAAAAATAATTAACTCAAAAACTTTAGCAACTGAAGTAGTAATATCAAAAATAACCTTTAATAGTTATTATGGTCAAATTATGCTTCACCTGAATAAACTTCAAAATACCGTCTGAATTTTTCTGTGCACACTTTACAAATCCTGGGGGAAAATTATTTTTATTGTGTTATCTAAAATTGAAAAATGATATGGCAATGATACCTCTGAAAAATAATTTATTTTATAAAATTCCTGAAAAACTGATTTTGAATTTTTAAAAGTAACTACCTCCCCTTCATGTCCTAACGTCTTTCCTTCAAAGCTGCTTGTAGTTTAGAAACAAAAGACGTCACGTCTCATGCTTTGACTGTTTTTCGGTGGCATATTTAATGTATTTGCCATGTGACATTCCTGAATTTCAAGTAACCATAACTGTTATATTATTTTGTATTATATCGCTTTATGTGGTTCAAAAATATGCCACATTGAAATATATAATCGTCATGGTGTGAAACTTGTCATGTAATACAAATGAAAATCAATATTTAATGACTTGCAATGTATCCATATGTAGTTTGCATATGATTGTCTGTGTCTGTAAAAGAAAACTGAAAAAATATGTAACTGTATATTTCTATTGAAATTGTGAATATACTAATTCTTATTCTTTGTCTAGAAGTAGGATCATATGCCATTCATTGTACAGCTGCTCTAGAGTGTTAAGTGTTTCAAGTACAATCCAAAAATTGTTTAAAAGTCAACCCCCTGGCTTTGCTTCATGTGACTGCTGATAGCTTCTTGAGTGTTCCTCGTTGCTTATGCGCTTTCGTGTTCAACAATGGAAGCGTCTCACGTGGAAACCAAAACAATCTAGAACCAGCCTGCTGGGTGATCATGTCTTCTGTAAAGCCATATTGAAGTGTAGCTATATAATAGCATAAGGGTCCATATTTTTCAAAGCTATCACTACCTCTGCCCTTCCTCGTTTCGCAGAAAATGCCAAGCAAAATTCCTCAAGATTGAGTGAGAAATTAGAAGTGATTGTTACAATGAGTTGCTGGGGTTGTTTTTGTTGTTTTGTTGTGTTTTGTTTTGTTTTGAAAAGAAAATACACTTTCTAATTCACCACTTTGCAGGTTTACGCTATTGTTTCTGAATAACCATACTTACATTTTTACATTTTATAAAAACTGGCTGACAAGTTCAGAAAGAATACATAGTAAATCATCAGATGAAAAACATTACAAGACCATAGAGTTGCAGATTTTTTCTAACCATAAGTCTTCTCAAGATAGTTGTCCAAAGCCATGATAATGATATTGCTTACAAATTGATTTCCCCAACCCCCCCCAGAAACAAATCTTTTCCTTATTTGATTTTAGCCATCAAATATAATATGGCATGGGAAAAGTCAATCATTTATCAGAAATAATCTTGTTTTTATTTTAAAAGCTCATTTCTATATATGGTTATTGTAATGTCTATTTTTTTTTCTTTTTAGCCTTAAAGAATTATAGAAGAATTATAGAAGGCTATAGTCATCTGATTTGTTATCTTGCATATTTCATTCTGTAAATCTTTGGTTATTGCACTTTGTGCTTTCTGTTTTGCATGGATTTATTCATTTGTCTCCTTTTATTGTGAGGGGACAACACGGACAGTTAAATCTTTGTCACTACTAGGGGAGATTATGCTAACTGCCATTATCATAACATCTTCATTTTTACTGCATGCCAAAAACAATGCTTGCCAAACAAAATCTTAGACATCTCAGTATAATATGGTCATGATATTTCTATTCATATCATTATTGAAAATACCAGCTCAGTGCCTGGCACAATAAATGTGTATTTCCCTTGCCTACTCCTCCTCTATTTTTTTTCCATTTAAAATGGAGATGAGCAGAATAACATGTGTGTGGCTAAAATAATTTTCTTGAAGGTTTTTTGCTGCTAATAGATCTGTAATACAGGATATTATTTATACAAGTTGAACCAAAACAATTTTTCCTCTTTATCTTCACCCTTCCATATGATGACAAGACAAACTTTCCCTCCTTTACACATGAGAGGCTGCAATAAATAAGGTGGGATGGAACCAGGAGCATAGAGATCCAATAAGAGAAGCTCATTTAAATATTGTGAAATAAAGGAAGCACCAAACCATTTTTTAAAAACATGGATTCCCTTTGAATGCTATTATTCATCCATATTATTAACATCTTTTCTGACAAAATTTATCAGATGAAATGTAAATGGATAACCTTTTACTTTTAATGGATGTAGGCCTAGAAATCTTCACTACTGTTCATGCTTGTTACAGAACTGTGAAACGGTGTGTGGGTCTGTTTTAAAAATTCTTCTCTGCCTCCTCTTAATTCTTTAATGCCATGTCTTACAGAAGATTGAGAAATTTCTTTCTTATGTGAGTGTCATGCTCTAAAACTTGGCTTCTGCCAAAAAAAAACAAAACAATACTGACTCTCCCCTGTGTACATTAGAGCCATCTGTCTTTAATTCTTGGGCCCACTTCTGTTTTTAAGCTGCAAAATTTGAAGTATCTGTCACCAGACACAGGATTCCTACAATTCCTGTGATGCACTGAAGAAGTAATGTGTAGCTAATTTTCCAAAAGTATTGCATGTGCTTTCCTGAAAGAAAACAGAAATTGTATATTGCCACATCTTGCCAGAACCCCATCTGAAACCTTAACCCTGTCACACTTCCTGCAACTTACTAATCAAGTTGTATACGTTTTAAATCTCACGAAGTTTCTAGGGGCTGGGATATCTCCCAACTTCTATTTAAGGGAAACCTTGAAATGTTGGGGTGAGGAAGCAGGATGAGACTGGGAAGGAATTTAAGATAATAGGATTATTGAAGGGATCCCAGCAGGGACCTTCCTGGCCAGAATATGGGAAGAGCAAATCCTACTGGCTTTACCTTTGAGAGTCCCTCCAAACCATGCAGGTGAGACTAGACCTGTTTTTGATATAGTCAAGTGTGTTCTACTTTGGAGGTCCCAATATCTAAACCGGAATTCTTTCACCTACAACATCCTCCACCCTCCCAACGCCACCCCTCAACTCCTGCTGCTCATGCTAACAAGCATTTTTCTCTTGCTATGATCAGGTTCACATTAAAATGTATGCTTATAAATTGACTTGAAGCACAGGTATTTTAACGAATGCAATAAAATGTTCTTTAAGGAAAAGCAAGTAGATGTCAGTCAAATAAAACACCTTGTGGATGTTGGTTGGTGAACACTGGTATGAGAAAAAGGAGCTCAGGAATTTTTATTACTGTATTTATAAATGTATTTGAAAGAATTTGTAAATGCCACAGGTACATTTTTAAGGTGATATGTTTGGTCCTTATAAAATTATTAAAAATTACAAGGTGAGCTTAAATGACATTTGACAGTTTTACTTTACATGATCAATATTGATACTGTTGCTGAACTATGTAACTTTATGATACATTTTTCAATCCTTTTTCACAGCAAATGCTTTTGCAATGGTAGCAATGTTTAAATTGACTTAATAAATTATTTCCTGAGCAATGACTTTTGGAGGGTTTTTATATGTATATGAAACATGTATTACCTGAAAAATGCAACTTAAGACAACTTCTTTTCTTTGTTCCAACAAACCTTATTAGAACATGTTTTTTAAAAGAAAAGGAAAAAAACAGCACTTTAAGCCTCTCTGGAAATAAAATATGCAGACACAGGCTAAAACATTTATCTTAGGACACTCTTATACATAGCTTTTTTTTCAGGCACGAATGTTTGTAGTCATCTTTCAACAGCTTCTCTGATTTTATTTTCCCACTAATTATAAATCAAAACTGAATCTTGCTTCCAACTCAGCCAAATTCTGCATCTCTTTCCACTGTCCTCACGTTCCCCTAGTCTTTATTCATTTGCCAGACCTGAGCCTTGAAAATGCAAACATGCTTGGAAGCACCCAGAAGGTCCTTGGACTTTCTCCTGGGTAAAACCAGGAACAATCCAAAGGAGTTTCCAAATCTGAGATAGCGATCAACTTTTTCAAATGAAGTTGAAGCCACAAACTCAGTGCCAGAGATTCTTATTTTCTTTTGTTTGCTACTTCCTGCCTTGAATTATCCTACGTCTTCACTTAAAACCAGCTATGATTAACTCATCCATTTATGATCTTTTATTTGTTGCATAAAATATGTCATAAACCCTTGAAAATTACATAAACATAACAAAGACCCATTACCAACATCCAAATCTTATAAATATTTCACCTTATCTGTTCCATATTCTTTTTTTTTTTAACAAATCACAGATTTGTGAACACCACAGATATGGAGATATGGCAATTTACACCCCTCAGCAACCAAATTTTCTACCTCCCTCTTTAGTGGTAGCCACAATCCTGCAGTTATTGTACATCTTTTCTGGCTATTTTTAAAACGCATTTACCTTATATCTATGTATCCATAAATAATACATGCAATTATTTGGGTTGTTTGTGAATTTTACATAAATAATAGTATATATTATCATGCACTTTGGGTTTTTTTCATTCAGCATTGAATTTCTGAGATACAAATAGCTCCTGATCAAGTTTTTATTTTCATTATTATAAGTGACTGTAATGAGCATTCCTATGCCAATCTCATCTTGTATGGCTTCTCCAGGATATATCCCTAAAGATGGAATTGTTGGGTCATATACAATGCATATCTTAACATTTCCTAGATATTGACAAATTGCTGTCTTTTCAAGGTAGTTGTACCAATGTATTCCCCTGCCATCAGTAGGAGTTCCCATTTCTCTTTATCTTTATCATGACCTGGTCTCATCAGATGTTTTAATTTTTGACAATTTGATGAGCATAAAGTGATATATTGTTGCTATTTTCATTTCCATTTCCCTGATTAATTCATCTTGTATCTGCATAACTCATCTCTACCTGCTTATCTTTCGTGCCATCTTTGCCATCTTCCAAGTTTCTATGCCCAAATCTTAGGGCTTCTCTTCTGGTCCATTTTTCTATTTTTCTATCCCTGCCCCAGTGCTCCACTGTTTTATTACCACACTTTATACAAAGTCTTATTATCTTGTATATTAATTCCAATACCACCATACCTTTCTTTAAAATTATTCTGGCTATACTTGGCCATTTATTCATCATACGAATTTTGAAATGAGCCTATCAAGTTTCCTAAAAAATTATATTGAGAACTAGATTGTGATACATTGAATTTATGTATTAATTTTAGGAGAAGTTATATCTTTATAAATATTATGTCTTCCTAATCATGAACATGACATATCACTTCCTTTACATTGGTCTTCAATAAAACTTTATACTATTCTTCAGAATTGTTTGCATGTGTTTTATTAGATTCATTCCTATGTACTCTATAATTTCTGTTGCTCTTGTAAATGCAACAATAGCAACAGAAAAATTTTTAAATTAAAAATTACTAAAAACATAATTTTTTTAATTATATTGTTCTAAGTGATCATTGCTGGCATATAGAAACATCCACTGATTTTTTTAATACTGATCTTGCATCCTGTTATTAGTTCTTATAATTATTAGTTCTTATAATTTGTAGGTTTCCTTGGATTTTTGATTTTTACAACTGTATCATCAGAGAGTATTAATATCAACTTTGTTTCTTCTTTTACTGTCCTCATACCTCTTATTTCTCTTTCTTGATCTATTTCCTGGGATAGGGCTTCCAGTACAGTGTTAAACAGAAGCAAGATAATGGGCATTTCTTCCTGTTCCTGACTTGAAAGAGAATGCTACTCAAAGTTCACTATTACATATAATGCATCATGTAGGTGTAGGGGCCAAGGCATAGCTTCCCCTTCACCCTCCGAAGTCTCACTGAAAAATCACTGACAAAGGTAAATTAATAGGAGAAAAGGCATACACAATTTTTGATCATAATTTTATACGACGTGGGAGTCTTCAGAATGAAGACCCAAAGATACAGGGGAAATCGTTGATTTTTATGCTCAGGTTTAACAAAGTATGAACAGTCATGTAGAAATATGATTGAACAAAAAGTGTATGATCTAACCCTAATAGACTGAGCAGACAAACTCGGCAAGGCCTGTCTGTCTAAATTCTTCTTGGCCTCTCTGTGTGGCATTCCTTCCTTCTGGGTATGGAACAGGATCCTCTCTGGAATGGGGGTCCTACAGTCAAACGAGGTAGATAAGATAATTTCTTTATGGCCAATTTTTACACAGAAAGTCAGGGGGAGAGTTAGAGTAATGTCTTTAGGTTTTATGGCTGGCTTTGGGGAGAGGGGGTTCTGGTTCTATGACCTACCTTGGGGAAGAGGAATTCTAGTTTCCATGGCTAGCCTCGGGGGAGAATGAGGGGACAGAGACAGGAGGGCAGGAGAGCAGAGAGAGCAGCTCTGGTCTCCAAAAGTGTTTACAAATACCCTTAATTATGTTAAAGAAAGTCCTTTATCATCTTAGTTTGCTAATAATTGTTATCATTAATTGGTGTTAAAAGTTTTCGCAATCTTTTCTACATATATCAGTATGATCATGTGGCTTTTCTGTTAACTAATGTGTAAATTATTATAGAGAATTACTTTAAAGAATATATTTTCAGGTTAAATTACCCTTGCATTCTTGGGATAAACCTCACTTGTACATGATGTAATTTTTTTTTATTTCAACATATTACGGGGGTACAAATGTTTAGGTTACATATATTGCCTTTGCCCCATCTGAGTCGGAGCTTCAAGCGTGTCCAACCCCCAGATGGTGCACACCACACCCATTAGGTGTGAATATACCCATCCCCTCTTCCCCTCTCCCACCCGCCCAACACCCGATGAATGTTATTACTATAGTACATGATGTAATTTTGCAAACATTATTAAATGCAATTTGTTAAAATTTTACCTAGGATTTTTGCATTTATAATATTTGACCTTTTGCTGCTTAATAGCTCATTTTCTGAAGTGATTTATAAGTTAATATCTTCTAGGATTGTTCTACTTCTTATAATTCTATCAATTTTTGCTTTTACAATCTGAATTATTTAAATCAGTCAATTCTCTAATACTTACTGTAGAAACAAGATATAATTAAAGATCCTTATCACATAATTCATTGTACCGGAGGTCCCCCAGTTTTTTTTCTTTCCTTCAATTCCACAACTGCTAAATGAGTTAGGAAAGGGAAATGATTACTTTGGAAAAGTTGTTATTTATCCTCAGTATCTCTTACTGGACCCCGCTTTGTCATCGACAGGTACCTGGGGGTGAAGAGCAATGTTCAGTTACACTGAAGACTTAACTGAAGCATCCTTGTGTGCAAAAACTCTTCCCTACAATTATTAACATGACAACAGAATCTCCACATTTCCATAGTTGCCAAATATTTGTTTTCAAAGAAAAATCTCAGTATTTCCCTCCTGATGAAATACATTCTGTGCCTTCAAAGTTATTCATTGTCTGAGAAATAGAGAATTTCAGGGCGTGATAAGACTGATGCTTTGCCCTTCCCACTAACCATTGTGTAAACTGGGGTGGTCCCTCAGCTTCTCTGCTCTTATGTAAAATGGAAAAACCATACCTGAATTGCTCAAAAGAGAAAGAAGGGAGCGACTCAGAGCAGATGTCTCTTAAAGTCCCTTATAACTGAGATGTAACATCTGTTTAATTGGAGTTTTATCTGTGAACCAAGGGTAAGATCTTGGATTGATATTCCAAGTGATTTCTAGGTTGAGGATGAAGACCGAGAGGGAATCTAAGTTTCATCGTCATTCCAGTTTTCAGATTCAGTGGATGTCATGAAATTCTATAGAGACCAAAAGAGTGAATATCTTGGCAAAAGTTTTGTGCAATGTTAGTTGAATTATGAATTGATGACATCTTATTAGGCTGCATTTAAAATGTACATACATTTTGACTTAGGAATCCTTCTTCAAGGAATTTATCCCAAGAAAAAAATAGTCAAGTGCATGAAATTTTCTGTCCTAAGATACTGTAAACAATCTAGTTATCCATCAAAATGGGCTTACTAAATAAAATGTATGGAGACTTTCAGTTTATGAAATGGCATGCATATACACAGATATACACACGTAGAGAAAGATTTCTGAAAGAGCATTTACTAGTACATAGTGGTCAGATTTGCTGTGATTTATACTTTCTTTTTTACACTCTTCTAGACTTGAGTTTGTTTGTTTTAACAAAAGCACGTATTATGTTAAGGAAATCAGAAAAATGTTTTTCTTTTAAATGAAGAAGGCATAACATCTCAATTCCCCCCTAGAAGTTATTCCAAATGTACTGTTCTGCTTCCCTGGTCTAGGCAGATCCTGATGTTGTGTACCTATCACCATAACAATCTCTAAATTTATAGCCCAAGAAAAATCTCAAGTCAAAAGAGACTACAGCCTGCGGCATTCACAAAGGCAAAATTGACCACAACACAGCAGGGCTGAAGCACATGCCAGACCTCAAGAACTCAACATGTTCTCCCTCGGTCCAACCGGAGCGATTGTGCACCCTCGGGAGAGGCTGTGTATCCGCTGGCCTCAATGACATGGGTCACTCCTGCAGCAATTGACCAGCCACATCATATAACCTCTCTCTACTGCCCCCAAAGCAGAATGGGCTGGAAGCTCACGCAAAGGGGGATAATTTACATTGAATTTAACATACTTTCTGTGCTTACCTGGTACCCTCTCCTCCTGTGGGCACATCTGGGTGTTGGTAAAGGATGTGGCCAAGGTAGTTGTCCCCTCTACAGGGTGACCCAAGATTAACAGCACCCACCCAGCCTCACTCACTTGACACCCTAGTGCCGGTTGCCTTTGTCACTGTCCCCATTAGGCACTGCCATGCAAAGCACGACTCCTGTTCTGAAGCAATGGGAAACGTGGAAGAGATGGACTCATAGCAACTTGGTTGGAGCTTAAAAACATGGCTCTAAGTGGGGAAAAAAAGACACACATTTTACATATTTGCATAAATTAAAATGTTTTCACCTTAAACAATACACATTTCACAAGAATACGTGCCAAAACAAGAATATATATTAAACACACTTGATTGTTGCCTATGGGAATTGGGGCTGGGGTGGCAGGAATGGAATAAATGGGAATTTAAGAAATTACAAATATAATAAAAATAAAACACACTAACTCCTCAGCTCTAAACCATTTGCTTTCCTTGGGCACCTCAGGGGATACACAGCTGTCCAGAGCCTTCCCTGGCTATTTGATGCCCTCTCCGCCTTCCCTCGGAATGCCTCTTCCCCCATCGTTCCTTCTCTCTCTCTCTAAGACCCCCAAACCAATTTCGTTATTCATTCACTCATGCAGACACTCCCTCTTGCTCTCTTATTCACACCCCTTGGTTCTCCTTCTCTGACCCCTTCTGCCACACCCATCACCACCCTGCCACAGAGAGCAGCTCACCCTGATGTGCCACCCTGATGCTGCACAGAGCTAGCAAAATTAATCCAGGTGACCTTCGCTCAGTCGGCCTGCTTTCTTTCCTCTTCTCTTTTGTCCTCTCTTCTCTTCCCTTCTCTTCCTTCTCTCTCTCTCTCTCTCTATTCCCCCCTCCCCCCTACTCCCTTTCTCTCCCCCCTGAATCGTTGTTGCTAGCAGTGGGCGGCTCTGGGACTGGCCTAAAGCCATTGGCAGTCACCACTGCAGGATTTCCCTTCTAGAGCCACCTCCCCCTCCTGGTTTCAAAGTCCAGCAGGCCACTGAGCAGCTGGAGACCATCCCGTGGCTGATTCCATGCGGCTCTGCTTCCTGACTGGGAGAGATGACTCTAGTCCAGAGACATTTGCCAAGAGCCTTGGGCCTGGTGACCTTTCCCAGGACCCCCAAGCCACGTCCTTCCCTGAGCCGTGAGTAGAAACCAGGGGAATGTGGATCGGCAGAGGGTCCATGAGAGGGGCAAGCCTGAGGTCTGAAGCCTGTTGCCTGGGATTCTGGAATGTTAGGCCTGGGTGGGGTCTTCAAGACCAGGCGTGGAGCACAGAGGTCTCACCCTGTCACCAATGCCAATATTTTGTAATGCCTCCTTTCGTCCTGAAATGAAATTCATAGATAATGAAACACAATTTCAAAACAATAACAACTGCAATACGAAAATGAAATCAATTTGAAATCAGGTATTAACTTCTATACATAGACGCCCAGAGATGACTATTTGAAAAGGCATAAAGCATCCTCACAAAGTGCCACCACGCCCCTAGGAAGTGGGGCCACCCCTCAATGCTGAAGAGGAGACTCTGAGAAGGGCTGTGATATTCTCAGAGTCCCCCACCCCCTTCTTTCCACTCAGACTCTGCTCTCTCTCCAGCAAAAGCAGAAAATGTGGGGAGACCTGCGGGAACCAGACAGGTGGCTTTAGGAATTACACCCTATGTGCTCACGATTAGCACATGATCTTGTATGGCAAGAAGCCCACCACCTCCTCACTGATTTCCCCCATGCACACATGAGCTTAAGCAGCTGTCCGCATGTTTATGTGCCATGGTGGGATCCTGTGTCCTACAGGTACAAGGGACCCTTACCCATTCCCTATCATGATCAACTTTGTCTGCATTTTCCCTTCTTCCTTCCCTTTTCTCCCTCCTTCCTTCCTTTCCTATTTGGTTTTTTTCCCCCTGACAATTGCAATTTTTTGAAACTTAATACATGCCTGATACTTTAAATGCATTATCTCCTTTCATCTTCAACCAAACCTGTGAATTTTCCTCTTCCACAGAGGAGGAGACAGAAGAATAAAGAATAACTTTGAAATGTGGTCAAAGACAAAAACAGAGAAGTGACAACTTGGGATTCAAAGCCAGGTCTGTCTGACTCCAAACTCAGACTGATTCCACCAGGCGCTGTCTTCCCCACCCCCAATCCTGCTTGGATTTCTCTTTTCCCTGAGTCAGGTCTTTTGCCCAGAACATCACTTAATTCCATTTTCTCGGAAGCAACTAAAACTATACGCAGAGTCTCATGCTCAGTAAGGAAGAAACTGTGCTGAAAGTACCAGTTGTGGACACAGCAAGAGAAATGCCCTGTAGGCTGCCCCTTCCCCTGTCCTACCCCTGCTGCTGAGAGTTGTGGAGCTAGACTGAGGGTGGCAGTAGGTGACCTAGAAAGGGCAGGTGCCTAAAATCTTGATCAACTCGTTGGGGACTCCTTACCGTAGGTCCACCAAGGAAACTACACAGAAAAAATAACCTTGCAAACCCATGCTGCATAGACATGAATGCCACACTTGTCACCTGGCCTTTCAAAAACCTTTGGGGATTTTATGCCAACTATTTTCTTACCTACTATACCTGGATCTATACTTGCTTGTATTTGTTCATCCAAACACACACTCATTGAGCATACCCTTGTTAAGCACCTGCTGTGTGCAAAATATGCATTCAAAGTATTTGAGCATATATTATGCACCAGTGGTGCAGATGTAGCCACAGTGAAGACAAAGCCCCTGCCCTTGTGTATTCTAGGAAGGAGATAGAAATAAATAAACAACTGAATATGTTGTTTTTTAAAAGTACCCAGTAGAGATACATGCTATGAATAAAGCCAAACCAGGGTAAGGGGATAGAAAGATAAAATAGGAGGAAAGGGAAATGGGCTACGTGACACAGGGAGATCACCATGTATTAAGTGTTGTCAGATATGCAAAAGTAAATAAATCACAATCTTGGTATATACCTACATACTTACTGTATGATATTCCTATGCATAAAACACTCAGCCTCGCTTATGCCCGATATGCACACTTTGGGCTAAATATCTACACAAAGTTATAGAAGCAATCTGTTTTTAGAATAAAAGAGTGGAGACAATATCTCAGTGGTGCCTTCTTTCCTATAATTAGCTAATGACTATGAAATTTATAACATTTCCAAGTAGGTGTGGTGCGTGCTCCAATGTGCCATTTTCCTAACATACGCCTCCTCCCCCACAAAGCAGGGCTGCACGGAGGGCGAAGGGGTGGTAAATACGCCCATTTCCAGCTAGAAATTTCCCAACTCCTGTCAAACCTTTTCTTGACATTTTTTTTTTTTTTTTTTTGTCAAGACGTTTTCTTGAAATTTTTTTCTTAAAAAAATTTATAATTAGCCCTAAAGGGAGGCCTCCCACCTGCACCCCTCCAGGCAGTCCCGGCTGCAGTGGGAAGCTCTGATTTAACACAGGCCGAGCGCCACGGGGGAGATGGCAGAGCAGGCCGACTCCCACACCCAGGGGGCTCAGAGCCAGGCAGAGCCCCTGCTTGTGAACAACTGCCCCTGTTCTGCTTCAGCGAAAGGGCAGATGCTGGAAGGCCATGGAGGGAGCTGAGATGATCGCCAGCAGGGTGAGGAGGTGGGCAGAGAAGTGAGGAAGGCCGGGCAGGAGTGGAGGAAATTCCGGTTGGAACAGCCTGGCACCAGCGTCTCTGCAGGGAGGCAGAGCACACAGGACATAGGGGTCCGCTGCAGAGAAACAGCGGTGTTAGAGATCATGGCATGGGCTGGGATACCAAGCAACAATGACAAGTGTCCCCTGCCACTTCCTGTAGGATACGGACCAGTTTGTGAAGGGAAAAGGACCCGCTCTGAGTCTGAGAGCTGCCAGCTCCAGCGCAGGGGAGCAGATGAGAAGTTTCTCCCCCAATCAACCAGGCACTGCCCCTCGCACATCCAGGCCCCAGCAAGGCTCCACCAGCCTCTGTGACAGGGGTTGCCTCAAACCCTCAACGCTGAGGGGCCTTCAGGCTGCCGAGGCCTCTCCTTTAATCTGCCACTGCCTCCTCGGCTCTAGGTTGATAAAACCTTCCTTTCCTAACTCAAGAGCTACGAGCTAACTTAGGAGCTATCCTAAGTGTCAAATGAGATACCAGATGTGACAAGTTTATTTAAAGCTACCCAAGATGCTATACAGAAATGAGACATTATTAGCATTTTAGTAAATCACACCGTGTCGATCGTATATTTTCAAGTATTTTCTAAGGTTTTTTGTTTTGGGGTTTTTGTTTTGTTTTGTTTTGTTTTGTTTTGTTTTTTTCATTTTAAAGGATGAGGAAGCCTGGTAAATACTTCCTCTGGGTTGAAAACTGGTTGTGGATGTTGGGAAAAGCTTTATTGTTACAAAGAGAATTTTCCCTAGAATTTCCAAATGTTCATGAAAATTGATTTCTCACCCTTACCTTGCCCAGTAGTTTTTCCCCTTCTGATATCATGATTTTGGGGAAAGGAAACAAAGTTAAGGTGATCTGCTTGCTGTAGAACTCTGTGAGAATTAGGCAGCTGGAAAATTAAATCCAGCTACTTACTTGGCGTTTATTACATAAGAGTGGTCCTGTTCTCCAAATTGAATTTCATCTTTAAACATCTTGAGTTGTTCATGTGAATTAAAGTGGAAATTGGTGAATTGAATTTAAATCATTATCTGTCATCTGTGGTTAGCCTAAAAAGGCACTATCCAATCAGTTAAAACAATAAAAACAAAAAAGAAAAAGCCTATTCAGAAATAGACCTTGGATTTAGTTTTATTAACTCAAATCTCAGTTATCCGTTCCCCCACTCTATTCTAGCTCTGTCTCCCCCCCCAAACATACACACACACAGGCACACAGAATTTCCAAGAACCCATGAAAAGCTTTATTAACCCTCAACTCTTAAATCATCCTCAAGACATAGGCCAGTTTGAATGAAAAATGCATGCAACTATCTAGATATTTAGATTTTAATTTTTTTCTGGCAAATAATGAAAATCAAAGCATTTTGTGTCTTTTTGTCCATCATTTATCACTATTCCTGTTATTTTTGAGTTTGGGTTTTTTATTGACAGGCAATAGATTTTGAGGTATTTTCTAGATTTATTTATTTCACTTATTGGCTAATTCTTTTTCCTATTTGCTTGCTTGCTACCTGTCTCTATTCCTTCCTTCCTTCCTTTCCTCTTTCTTCCCTCCTTCCTTCTTTCCTTTATTCCTTGGGGCAGAAGTTTATGTATTTCATTTGGAACTCTCAGTCCATCGTCATATGCTTATCACGTTTTAGTGAATGAGTGAATGAATAAACCTGTCTTGACTGTCTAAAATTCAGGATTTTTCCTATCAAGTCTTTCTCTTTAACTCCCATCCCCCTCTAACCTTTCATAATTCCTATAGCCTTGGAGTCAAGAGAGCGTACGGCCTCTGCAATGGGAGACTCCAATTTTGCAGATGGGAAAATGACATTGAGGAAGTAAAAGGATTTTGAATTCGTAGAAACACTCAGAATTTTTTTTCCATCTCAGAAGAATAACTAATGCAAAGAGACACGAAGAAAAGCTTTCAAAAGGTGAAATTCTCAGAAAACTTAAGCTATCATTTTTGTCATTTCTACCCATAGATAGCCAAAAGCCACTTGCTTTTAAAGTAAGAGCAAATTAATGACATTAGTGATAATTTAGAGCAGAAAAATGAATGGGATCTCTTTGAAAGAAGATATATTCAGAGCTGTTACTTTCCAACTTCATTTAAAAACACAATTGATCACTATGTTTCTCAGGACTATGACTTCATAGCCACACAAAACGCCAACATTTCATTCACACCTTCAAACCTTCACGCTGAATAAGAGACATCATTTCCTTAGTTCTTTCCACCTGTACAATCATTTTGATGTTGACCTTAATCTTCAAAACTAGAAGCATTCTTTTCCAAGAGTACTCAGAAGGTCTCTAGAGACCTGTTCCAGCTCTGACGTTCTGATTCCATTATTCAATCCGTTGCTATGGAGAGGCCGAAGTCAGCACTGGCAGAGAAGGGAGAAGGTGGCTGATGAATGAGTGAAAAAGGTTAAGGGTCAGAAACTTGGAGTTTTGTTCTTGTTCTTCAGATAACTAGTTTGGTGACCTTAAATTATTAATAATTTACCACCTGAGGCTGGTTTCATCATCTATACCATAAGCATTTTGACACACACCAAAAAATCTAACGTCCCTCCTAGCTCCAAATGTTTAATGACTGTGATTCAGCTTCTCTCTCTGCTTTGTCATGGTCTTGTGTTGGCAGCCTTTGTTTTGGAGGGAGGTTTTATCTTCCAGACCTATTTGTATATATTTTTAATACAGTACATTGCCTAACACCTGTCTCTCCTCATTCCTTGCAAAATTAATTCCATATATATTGAGAGCCAACCATGTACCAGGCACTGGCTATGCAAGAGGATTCAGGCACTGGGCAGCTCAGAGCCTAGAAAGCACCTCTATTAGCAACAAGGATGGACTCCATCAATACACTGTATTGGCAGAAGTTTTGTCCACTGAAGAGAGAATCGACAGGCAGGAGTAACATGGCAGGAGTAACATGGCAATTTACCTGGACTGAGCTTCCCAAGCTTGTGAGGGACTGCAGTAGATTTTTTTTTCTGGATTAGTTTCAAGAGGAACTATCTTTTGTTTTTTCCCCTCCATAAAATGTGTTATTGAGATACTCAGTTTTTACATCCAAACCAAAGGCTGATTAATAAAATGATTTTTAAAAACTAAGAAATAAAATCACCCAAGCATTTTAATTCAGGTAACTATAGTTGATTTTCACAAACAGACCTATGCCAGGCTTACTGGAGGATCCTAACTCACTTCACTTTCAGTAGGTGCTTCCTGGACTTCAGTAACCAAGCTCAGTCTTCATACCAAACCCAAAATGCCTCCCTGTGACTTCACGCCTGAAAGATACCAGGTGAGATTCGGGGCTTTAGGAAAACCCAAAGAGGTACTTTCTTTTGGGAAGTCTCAATTGTCTCTTAGAATCAACAATAAGTGGGGGTATACTTTAAAATAACTAAACAAGTGGTTTTAGAATGTTCCTAACACAAAGAAATGCTAAATGCCTGAGGTGATGGATACCCCAATCACCCTGATTTGATTAATTCACATTGTATGTCTGTACCAAAACATCACATTACCCTATAAAGACATACAACTATTATGTACCCATAATAATTAAAAATTTAAAAAAGAATGACCCACTAATGGCCCTGCTTGCTACTAAGCTATCCCATCCCAGATATTCTATCCTTTAAGTCATTTAATACTGGCGTAAGAATTGGTGTGCATATGTGAGAGACAGAAAGAGAGGACAGTAAAGACCATGCATGACAATATGTCAGGGAAATACCTATATCGCAAATGCGCTGGCACACATTTGCTTTAAAAAAAAATGTTCCCTTTTTGACTAATTCATGTAGCGATGCATGATCTGGTCTTCCTGAGTCCTCCATCCCAAAATTATAAAGTTATCTTTTTGTTCTCAGGCTAACAAAAAGAGACTGGTGCTCTCTCTCTCTCTTCTCCCTACCCGCACCCCGCCCCCCAACACACACACACTAACTCCTTTATTCTACATAATACTTGCAGGTTAGAAATTGTAGAATCAACAGAGAGTCAAGAGGGACCCACAAAGAAGGGAAGAATGGGAGAGAGATTTTGTAATTAGAGACACAAACATCACCAGAATTTATTTTATTTTTATTTTTTAAAAAACCACAACAAAAACGACTTATTAGTTAAGACTAATTACTTATTAGTTCAGATATTTGCTTCCAAAATCCATTTTTTTAAAAGCAAAATCAATTCAAAGCCAAGGCTTTCCATTGAGAGGTAGAAACTCCAGCCCCTTTCTTCGTATGTGATCTAGAAAGGGACCGAAAGGCTACAAACAATAATTTCCCCTCCTTCGGAGGAAGGGCTTTAACTTCTTGCAAGGAGGGTGTTGGGTGAGAATACCCCCTGTGAGCCTCTCTGGGGCAGCCTAGCCCTGTGCAGTTCACTAGAGAGACCAGGCCTGTTAAACTGACTGCTGACGATCTAGTAAGAAGTGTAGAGTTATGGAAAAGGGATTTAAAAATCTTGCTTGTCTACAGTCCCTTGCCTACAACCGTGTCCTGGAAATCCACAAGCAACATCTTTCTCCTGTGGAAACAGCGTATTTCCAGAAACCCTTGCTGCTCCACCAGGGGCACATGGAGTGGCTATTTGATTCTGAGGGGAACAGATACCTGGATTTCTTTTCCGGAATTGTCACTGTCAGTGTCGGTCACTGCCACCCGTGAGTATCCTTAAAATCCCAGGGTTTTAATTCCAGAAGAATATACGGAGGAGAATCAAGTTAGTGACTCAGAACCCCTGATTCATTTACCCTGGTTAAAAAACGTCTGTTACAGATCGTGGCTGACATACTCCCTGCTATTTCCTGGGTGTAAAATCTTGACCCTGTACTTTTTCTTTCCTTGACAATGCAGGAGTTTGTGGTTCTGATTGTACACGCACTGTGATGTGTGCCACGTGCCCAGAGCACTGCTGTGCGCACTGCTCATGAGCAACAGCCCCTCCCCCCCAAAGAGAGGGATGCAGGGACAGGAAGGGAGTGAAAGGTGGGTGGCTCTCAGAGAAACAGGGGCAGATATGTGGGATGAGGGATGAGGAGAGAAGAGAAGTGATTTCTAGCCTGACAATCTTCTTCGGGGACTCTCAGAGATGCAAGAGGAAAAAAAGTCTGATAAGAGACAGACACAATCCTAGCTGGAAATTCACTTGGAAATGTATTGGTCCCTTAATCTTCAGATTGTCCACAGTATTGACCATCAACTCACCTATGCAAACGCCCTTTGATGTGTTTTTCTGTGGTTCTTTTGGTTTCTGTGCAGCCATCTCATTGTCTTTAATAATCTGACCAATAAAACTCACACTAAGTGGGAAGAAAATAAATCAGCAAGTCTAAAACAAATTGAATAGGTTTGGCCCTGCTGTCAAACCAGGAGGCAGAGTCAGGAGGTGGGGAGCAAGTGCCTTGGGGCCCAGCCCTCATCTCTTCCTCCCCGGCCTTCTCTTACCCACCCCCCACCCCACCCCCACCATCTCCAGAGGAACCAGTCCCATGCAAGGTCCCAGCGAGCAACCAAAATAAATTTCAGATTATTTCAATTTCAAACACAGGGTGAACAAACATAAGAGAAGTAGAGAGAAATGGAGCAGAGAATGATTTTAAACACTCTCGTTGAATCCTCCCAATAACATGTCACACTGCCCCTGGTAAGAGACCACTGAGCTGGCTTTCACACCTCGGTGCTTCTCCTGATCTCCATCTGACCCCTGGACTCTGGGTGTCCCAGCTCCCTCCTTAGCCCGCAGCTTTTCTCTCTTGACCGCCTTCCTCCCTCACGTCCCACCATAGCATGGGTGCCACCCACCTCCCACCCCTACTCCTCTGGTTACTACGCTTTCAACAGCATTGCCCAAGTCTCCATCTTCAGGACTGGCCCCCCGCCAAGCTACAATAACACCTCTAATAACCCAGAGAGAGCGATAAGATGCCCTATATCTCCCACTGCCATCTAGGATGCCCCTTGCCCTGTGACACTGCACCATCAGCTCAACTTCAACATTTCCAAGACTAAGTCTATCATCTCCACAAAACTGTTACAGTTCACATGTGCATGGATTGAAGGAGTGCATATGACCCTCCTGCTCTGGGAAGTCCTCTGCTAAGAGCTGGGGAGCTGGACAACTGGCCATAGTTCTCAACTAATCCTGGGGTCCCCCAGTGTTCCAGACAAGAATGTTGAAGTCATCTTTGACTCTTCCTTGCTTTCAATGCCTATAGCCAACCTGATGCTAAGGTCCAGTTTCCCTTCCACCAAAACGTCCCCCTTGCTAGCCCCTCTCCCACTAATTCCCGCTAACACCAGTCTCCTCCCGTACCTGGAAAGGCCACCATGTCCACCTCACTTGAAGGAAGCATTACCAGGCTTCCTTCCCCATCCCACGCCTCATGCGGTTCTCAGATATAATGTGCTAAACATGCTTTTGTGAAATATCTCTCCTTTTTAAGAGTTTGCTGATACTCAGCAAATTTCTACTAATCCTCAATATGAACCTTCGATCCTTCAAAGACTGTGGCTTCATAGTTACAAAATGTTCATCAGCACTGACCCAGATACTGGAATCTTCTTTGAGGGAAAAACTGTTGATCGTATATACATGTGCTTGATGAATCTACAGTTCTTTAGAAAAACAAAGTGAGAAGACACTCAGACTAATAGCCAATCATCTCTACTTTCCAAAGGGTTCAAAGGATGGTTAATAAAAAAAAAAAAAAGTACAGTTAGAAGAAATTCCAAGCCCAAAGTCCCTCCTAAACTAGGCATTTCCTTTTTAAAATCCCTTTGAACCCTTTTCTCAGTGAGGAATTCATTACCTTTCGAGGCAACACATCCCATTGCTGGACACCTCTAGTGGTTACAGGAGATTTTTCGGATGTATGAACGAAATCTGCCTCTTGAAACTCTGAGAGAAAGCAGTGTGTTTGGGCTCAATGGCCAGGGCGTGTGTTGGAGGGACGTGCCCGAGGGCAGTACGGGTAACTCTGCTCCTCTGCTCATCCAGGAAGGTGAACGCAGTGGCACAGAAGCAGCTTGGCCGCCTGTGGCACACCAGCACCCTCTTCTTCCACCCTCCAATGCACGAGTATGCAGAGAAGCTTTCAGCACTTCTTCCTGAGCCTCTTAAGGTACGATCGACGCTCTCAGCTCAAAGGGACAAGAGTCTCATGATTCCAGGGGAGTTGCCCTAGGAAGCAGGAATATGGGCAGGGACTTTGGTCTGTGCATTGTGCATCCATAGTGGCGAGCTGATAGCTATATCTGAAAGCAATCAGATAGAAGAAAGGAATTTATGAACTGCTTGTGAAACAAGTCAAGCTTCACTTGTGTCATTTCTTAGCCTCTGCCTCTTCTCGGTCATTCTCCTCACCACGTCTTTGCAGAAATCACTTATCAGGAGCCCCAGACCTCCTGATGGTCTCATCAATGTCCTCAAGAAATGTTTTATCTCCTTGCTTCATAGCCTCTCTGCAAAGTCATTTGCATTTCTTCTTTTACAAAGAGTGGAGCCTTTTCTTTTCTATAAACGCCAGTTCTGTTCATTTGGTCTAAAATACACTTAGATATTTTTGTTAAATGAGATTTTTTTGCATTTGAAATGACTGAGTTTTTAAATGGAATTGAAATGTTAAAATGTTGGCAAAAATTTGCATTTAGGCATTAAATGAGTTAATATATATGAAGAACCCAGAACAGTGCCCAGTATCTGGCATTAACTATTATTATTTTACTATGTTATTTATATTATCTAGATACGCTATTTACTGTTTTATCTAGAATAGATGAAGAAACTTGGAATAGCTGCAACGTGAGTCCAGCCCCAGATGTTCATGGAAGCACAGAGGCAGGGAAGTCAACAAAGTCATAAACACAGGCCTCCCAGCCCTAGAGTCTAGAGGACACAGTTCCCTGTAGTTCTCCCCATTGTTTTGTTCAGGCTGAGCTGCATTTTTTGTTTGTTGGCTTGTTTTTCAACATTCGCACACACAGCACAGGCAGGCAGGGACAGCCCCCAGGGCCAGAGGTCTTGCCGCATCCCAAGCCTTCAGAATCAGGTAGGGTAGATGAGGTTCAGGAGCTGAGACCCAGTCCTCAGTCCTCGGGCTGCTCAACCACTAACCACAGTGTGCCTCTCAGCAAGTCTCCCAACCTTAGCATTTTGCAAAATATCAAATAAAGCCAATGAAAGCCCAGAATGTTTCACAGCTGAGACAATCTCTCAACCATTTTTGCCTGTGTAGCACTTCACAGCGGCTCAATGAAGGAGGAGCTATAGAATTCGTGGAATGATGAAACTAAGTAACCTGCACTGGACTGAAGGGAACTCTCCTTAATAGTCAGACCTGGGGCACACATCTTGAGCAATTTTGAATGAATTGGGTACTATGGAAATAAATTAAAGCATGAGTCCATGTGTCTTCTGTCCTCTCCAGGTCATCTTCTTGACAAACAGTGGCTCAGAAGCCAATGACCTGGCCATGCTGATGGCCAGAGCACACTCAAACAACTTGGACATCATTTCCTTCAGGTAATCATGCCCTGGAATATTCAACTTTAGTAACTTACCCCAATCCTAAATGCATGCCTTTAAATGGTAGCATGGAGGGAGAGGAGCTCTCTGAGGGATATTTTCCTAATATTAAGTTTTAGGGCAGGATCAGTCAAATGAATTTTATGACTGGATAGTCCCATCCAAATTGGGCTGTCCAAGAGAGTGGGCCCTGACTGGCCACAAACAACTTGAAGTCCTTGTTATGTCATGGATCTTCCTACGGACTTAAGGAGGAGGTCACATAACAATGTTTTAACCATGAAGAAGTGGTAGGGACTACCGCGTATGCCAAATGGTAAATGACTGCTCTACATCCACAGAGCATCAGGGCTCTGCCATATGACACCGGGACATTTTAATTTCTGCTTTTGAAAGGAGCCATGTATTTATTCCATAGTGCCAGCTGCACCCATTTTGGGCCTTTTATTCTCTGTAAGTTCAGAGGATGCATGTATGACCCTGTATATTTCTGCTTCTTTAGATGACTTTTGAGAACTGATAATTTAATAGATTAATTATTAAGCTCTTGAAGGCTATATTAGCATTAAAAATATTAGAAAACTAAGAACTCTGCTCACAGTTGCCTCTCTTGGGTAATTTTATACAGCACATTTAAACAGACTCTTGTTTTATGTAAAAGACAGGAGTGACTTAGAGTAAAAGCTGATGGAATGAAGAAACAGGCCCATTTTTTAACAGCCCCATAGTTTCTGTCTAAATTCAAAAGAAGGTTTTATTTCATCCTTGCTATGGCACATCTAATACTGCACATTCCATATCAAATGAACATGCAGTTACTACAGGTGTAAGTAAACATTTGCTATCAAAGAAATGTGGCAATAAAGAATAGTGATTGATGTTTTACCTAATTAACACTCCAGAATACGTAAGCCCAGAGAAGTATTGATCTATTCGAAGTAGTCATGGTATGACCAGCGTTCAACACATGTTGTGTCTCCTCTTCCAAATTATATGACCATTCTTTTGAATAGTCTTTTTGAATAGCTCTAAATCCTTAAGGGTGATTTAGACTTGGGAAATTGCCAAAACTCATTTGAAACCAAGCCTGGTGAGTGATCAGAATGATTTATACTAAAGATAACTGTTTCAGGTTCAAAAGAAACAAAACCTATGTTTCTTATAAGCCAAATAAGGTGGCTTATGCGGCACTTGAGGAGTCCCTAAAGATGGTGAACAACCGCTGCATCACAGGAAAAGATATTTGGCTTCTCAAGGTGACTACTTTGAAGACTAGTATTTGTTGAATGTGTTATTTCTGACTTGTTGCTAAAAGATGAGTCTCGTTACTTTAGAATAATGGGGTAGGGTAGATCCTAAGATCAGAGTTCCTGGCCAGACGATCTCCAGTTTCCCAACTCGAATTTCACAATTTCACAATTTTAAGTCTATGATACCAGTAGAAAAGATAAATAAGTACATTCACCTGACACAGGCTTAGAAGAGTTTTTAGAAACCAGCGGAATTGAATGCCTTCTTGAATTTTCCCGTTGGTCCTACTCAGTGGTCCGTAGGCCAGTGATCAAAGAAGAATGAACTTAACCCCATCCTCCTGCTGTTTTTTCTCTGCAGAGGAGCATACCATGGATGCAGCCCTTACACACTTGGTTTGACAAACGTGGGGACCTTCAAGATGGAACTCCCCGGTGGGCTGGGGTGCCAATCAGTGAGTTTTGGATTTTTCTCTTGTTTCTTTAAAGTCTGCTGGGAACATGGAATTGATCAGGTTTTCCTGATATTAGGATTTAGAAAGTAACATAAAGCCTGTCATTAAGAAGAGGTTCAGTTTGACTCAGTTGAATTGAAGACCATTTGGAGAAGATGTTTCTAGAAAAGGCTTCAGAGTCTGAGTAATAATTAATGATACGGTTTTTAAAACTTATCTTGCTTTTAAATAAAACCAAGTAAAGTGCAAAGTTCTGAGAACCTTGAATTCACAGAATTTCTATGGAGTCATCATTGTACTCACCTTCTGTTCTCACTTGCTGTACCCGGCTTTCTAGCATCAGAATCAGATACCTAATTATTCTTCTTCTTTCAGATGCCCTTATCCACCAAACCCTTGAGCAAGTTGTTTCCGGGCTAACACCAAAATCAGTTTCCTTTGTACAATGCCCAGATAACTGATTTCTAAGAAAAAATTATCTCTTCAAAGCAGAATATTAGATTTCCATCCTAAGTAGGGGAAGGGGGGAAGGAGGGATGGCAACACTAAATTAAGAAGCCCTCTTGACTTGATTGCTGCCATATGCTCCCACACATTGGCTGGCTTGTGTCCATGTGTTACCAAACTCCTTTTGTCATTTGCAGACAATGTGCCCAGACGTTTTTCGTGGCCCGTGGGGTGGAAGCCACTGTCGAGATTCTCCAGTGCAAACAATTAGGAAATGCAGCTGTGCACCAGGTCTGACTGGGCGGGGAGGGAGGGACAGAGGGGGAGGTCAGAGACATCAGGAACACGGATAAAGGCAGAACCATCCCTGAGTGAACAATTGAATTTGAAAAAAGAAGAAAAGGAAAAGCCAAAGGAAGCAAAACTAGGAAGTAGCCAAGTAACTCCTGGTTGAATCAACACTTCTCATGCCCACTATCATTTCATTCTCAGACAATCCTTCTGGCCACGCAGGAAAAGCATCTCAGGCTATCAGAGCTAAGCTAAAAAACAGACTATCATCTGGCATTTAATTAAAGGAGCTCAATTAGCAATAGCTCTGGTATCAATTTTATAAGAAAACAAGATGGGTGGGATTATGTACCAATTCCCAACGGAAAGAGGAAGGATGGAAACAAATACTTTTGGGAATCTCAAAACTCCAGTCAAAAAGTTCTCCAGGGCCTCAGCCAGCCAGCCAAATGACAGCGTCTGTGAAAACCTAGGGGTGTTCCTGAAGGCTGCTGACAACGCTTGTAAAAGCTGTAAAGGCATTCTCACAAGGAAAACTTCTGTGTATGAGTCATGTTTTCTTTGCCTTCTTTACCCATTCTTAACATGGGGAAGAGGAGGCGTGGAAACGTCATCTGCTCCCTGCCAATCAGCAAGCCCTGCTGAGGATTTGTCATCACAACACAGGACTTCTTGAAAAGCTGCCCCTAAGTGGTTCTGAGGGAAAAAACTAAATGCTCCAGCCGAAAGATTTTTAATGGAATGGTATGAGTCACTGGGTTGAGAGGAAGAGTGCAAAATGGAAGTCTTAAAAATCAGCTCTGCAACGAAGAAAATTCACAGTCTTAAAATTCAGATGAGATAATAGCAAAATGGAGGTAGAAAGATGAAAGACAAGCATTGGAACAAGACAAGCTGTCAGGGTCATAGAATTTAAAACCAGAAGGAAGTTTAAAGCTATAATTCAAACCCTCCATTGTAAAGATGAGGAAACCAACGTCCTCCTCGGGGATGAGAGGGCTAGGATTTGATTCCAGGTCTTCTCCCTCCAAAGCCAGTGCTCCCAATACCTAGGACGCCCTCCTCCACCCTGACATGCCGTCAGAATGAACTCAAGCTGAAAAGCGACTCCTGCTCTGCTGGCCAGGATGGAGAAGATGCATGAGGTCAGAAGGTCTGGATTGCAAGCCCAGCCCTGCCATGATTCAGCTATGAGCAAAAGCTCCACTTTCTGCTTCTGTTTCCTCATCTGTAAAACAAAGATAGTAAGACCTGGCCCCCACAACCCTATCTCGGCCCTTCATGAGATCAAGGCAGAGAGAGCTTTGTGTAGAGCAAGGCAGATAACAGCAACGCCCAGCAAAGCCAAATCTGAATATTGTAACTATATGGCATCAAGAACTCAAATCATTTGAAGCCACCTCACAGGCCTCTGTCTGACTGCAAAACACCAGCACAGGGGCTGGTAGACAAAAGCACTCAAGAGATGGTCATTCCCTTCCCTCCCTGCTATGTGCCCATCTCCTTCCATCCTCTCTGCCTCCTCCCTCTTTGAGGATTCTCCTCTACCTTAGACCAACTTGAAAATGCCAGAACCCCAGGGTCATCTCTCTAGTGGCATCTGCAGGCTAAAGAGTAGTGACAGACGTACATTTCTGCTTCTCTGAACTGTTGTCTTTGGCATAGCTGAAGTCAGCTCTTTTCTTAACTCACATCTTTAAGAGACAAGACTGGTTATCAGATCTTTAAACAGCATTGAAATATAAAAAAGGACTCCTGCCTCCTCCTGTGTCTTTAGGACCTGAGAAATGTCCTTGCTGTAAAATGAGTAAATTCATATATGTTTACCCAAGCAGCCCAACATGTAAAGTGCTTTGAACACAGATGGTTCCTGTTCTCAGTTCCTCTTAGGGTCATTCCCTGCGTGCACACAGTTACCAACCGTGGTAGGGGGATTTTTTTTCCACCTCAGAATCATGTCACCACTCCCAGCATAGGCAGGGGGGCGTTTTTTGAGTCTGGCAGAGATGCTTATGTGATAGATTTCATTATCTTACTACATCCATCTCCCCAGGATTTTTTCTTCCCAGGCCCTGAATTTTGGGTATAACCCATGAAGAGATTCACTTCTCATCACCTGCTGCCCCAAACCTATTACCAATCATGTCATTCTTCTCCTTTTGGACAACAAAGTTTTCATTTTATTAAAAATTGTTGTTCTTTCTTGGCTCCTCGATCTGCTTAACTCTTTCTGCACAACCTGCTGAAATAAACTTTTCCACAGCCACTCTGTTGTATCCAGCAGAGCACCAGCTTTCCACCCACTTTGAGGTTGTCATGGAGACACCACTGCACCGTGTCTCTCTGCAGAGGTGGCCTGACCCAGAGTTCTAGCAACCAGCCAGCAAAGCAGATGTGAAATCAGAGAAAAAGCTCATCACAGTAAATGGCCCTCTCCTTGCTGAACATGTGGACAGATGGGGAAAAAAATCATGAAAGGTCTAGCATAGGTTCAAGCACAACATTTTGGTTTGGTTTTGCCCAAATTTAAAGCATTGGGGTTGATTTTGTGTCACTCTTTGATTTCACTAGTTGCAAACGGGCCTGTTAAACTTCCAAATTATGTCTCTCAAACATGTCTGATCCATTCTTTAGGGTCATTTGGGGCTGTTTTCTCTTTCTTTCCTAATTAAAATAGGGAATTTCAATCTTCAGAGGCATAGATTTATTTGTCTACTATATTATGCCCATCAAGACAACATAAGTGATGTTAAAAACATACTTTCTAGGTTTGATATCTTTGTTATCACTTTCTTTCTCATTCCCTCAACCTCCAACCTACAACTAACCACAGATATCAGGAATCTCTGTCAATCAAGCTTCCCCCAATGTCATGAGTAACCTAAAAAGATGTTTGGGGCTAGGTAGTGTTTTTTTCCATTTTTTAATGAAGAACTGAAGTATAAAATGTGTGTGTACTTCAGTTTAGATGGTGATATTGCTGAAGGTTTCTATTCCCTCTGTCTAGCCTCCAGGAGACGGGGTTAAGTCCATGTCTCTAGGCAAGTGTTGGGATGGCAGGTGGCGACTCCCCTGCCAGACCACTTTCACTGGCATTGGGGCTGGGGCTTCCCATCGCAACCACGTCTTCCTCTGCATTCCTTCTGCTGTTCGTGGATATGGGCTTAAGTACAGAGACTGCGTGGTGCTGTTGAGAACCAAATTACAGGTGTGGATAAAAATTCTGAAGTCATATATGGCCATATATGGATGCTGTTGGCCTGGACCTTGGGTATTCTGGAGTAGAAGCCTTCTTCACTCTTGCTGGTCCTGCTTCCTTGGTGGTTCCCACTTTCAATTTTGACACACATATGGAGGCTTCTAGAGCTTGGGTGAGCCTCCTAGGCGATGTGACCCCTCTTCTCTGGTCCTCTCCCACCCATAGGATTTCACACCTACCTGTCTGCATGGTGAGGCTTACAGCCAGTGAAGCACCCGTCAGCACTGGCAGGAATGTTTCCAGCATCTTTTAGCAGGATGGGAAGGTAAACACGGTTACTACTAAGACACTTGAACTGGATGGATAGCTGTTACTGGTAACACGATAGCCTGGGTTACCTCCGGCTGAAAACAACTAAAAATCATGAATAAAATATGAAACACATCCTCTTTAAAACATTGATACAAGACAGTAAGAATTCTCAGAAACTCAAAGAGGTTATTAGGGCACTGCAGCCAGTTGTGCCCTGAGGGCATTTGGTCAAACTGAGGACCCTTGAGCTGCAGTGTTTATGGCTCTGTGAAGGGAAGGGAAGAGATGACAAAGTTGAGAGCCCAAAGTAAGGGAACAGAAAAGAAAGCTGCCCTGCCACAGTCTGGAACCCCCAAGAGGCCACACCTTCATTCATGGGTCAACTAGAACTAAACACGCCACCAAAAACAACCTGTCACAGGCCAATGGGTCTGCAAGGATTCGGGTGCCGAGTGGAGAGAAGAACATCTCTGGGAGGAACCACCACTGAAAATTTGAACTCCACACTGGCCCTGAAAGGCTGCGGATTCTGAATTCACTACCTCACGCTGATAATTTGGTGAAATCTCAGACGGGTAACACTCCATGGGCCTGGGAGCTGCAGGTGCAAATATCCTTTGGAGGAAACTACCTCATTTAGGCCTCAAAGAAGTCTCACAAATGAAATTCCAAGGAAAATAAGCCACCCGTAGTCAAAAGTAACGAACAAACAAGGAAACGGAGCTCCACAATCAAGAAAAAGACCCACAAGGATTTCCAACAATAGAATTATCGGATAGACTATAAAATGAATATGTTTAATACATTTAAAGAAAATCAACCATAAACTTGAAAATAAATGCAGGGAATAAGGAACTATAAAGAATGGCATAGCAAGTTTCAAAAACAAATATATCTTCTAGTAATAAAAATAATTGAAATTTAAAACTCAGCAGGTAGAAAAAGGAGAATTAATGTATTTACTATTAAAGACAGATCATTTGAATTAGGATACTTTAGTCCGTTTCCTAATAAGAAAGACTTTCAAGTGAAATTGCTCAATGTCTCACACCAGCCACAATTTCTACTGTTTATTTCCTTCTTAATTCATTAAACATTTACTGAGCACCTACAACATACCAGACAGTTTGCTTGGCCACAGACATTCCAAAACTGAACAAGGCATAGTTCCTGTCCACAAAAGCTCTCGGTTAAAGGGAGAAAGACCTATAAAAACAAGCATAGGACCAAGTTCCCAGGGCTGCAATGGATGGAAGTTACCTGGCTCTAGCACATTCCTCTTTAGTCTGAAACCTAATTCTTCTACAAACATATTTACTAACTCTAAAGATGGAGATACTTTGTAGCTTTAAAATTGCACATCAGATTAAATGGCAATAAAAGGTAATAATAGAGTTATTTTCAAATAGATTCAATTACTCCAATTACTTTTGAGTGAAACCCACCAGTTTGAGAGAATGGGTATCCTTAGATGAAACATCTATCCATTCCAGAGTCAATGACATTTTAGGGCATTTCTTCCCCAGATGGAAATGATTGAAGTGATTTGTTTATGCCTTTATGACTATCCTAATCTCCCTCCTTGAACCAAAGTACAAGTGGTTCCGACACAATGTTCCCCTTTAGAAATGCATATCCTTATCTCCTAGTTTACTGTATTCTGAGATCTCTAATCAACTTAACTCATCTTGTTTTCTATTCTTTTTTTTTTTTTTATGCTTTTCCTCATGCTTCTGGATGTCATTCTCACAGCTTCAGATGCTGTGGTTCTTTTTTTACAGACTGCTGCCAAGCTAAAGACCAGTATATTGAACAGTTCAAAGATACTCTGAATACTTCTGTAGCCAAGTCACTTGCTGGGTTTTTTGCAGAACCGATTCAAGTAAGTACATGAACCTTAAACAAAAATGAGCTGCACCTTCAATTGTCAGAGAGTTTTAATTCATGCATTCTAGATAATTCCAAATTAATTAAGTGTTCATTGCTGTGTTCCTTTCCAAATTCAATTCATTCTTTTGATCTCCTTGAAAAAACAAAAAGCCCTGATTTTCAACTTAATTTTAAAAAACCCTCCCTTCCATTCCCACGTGGACAAGATAGATAGATGAAACTATTGAATGCCTTAAATTCTTAAGAAAAGGAAACCCCAGCAATGTTTAGCTGCTTAACACTCACACTGTCAGGGGGAGTATTTCTTTAATCTTACCAAGTCCTCTTATTGTACTGTTTTCTAATCTCAGAAAAGAATAAATATTAGCATCCTTTTTCCAGAAGTCATGACATAAGAATAATGGCCCTTCTTTCACCCGTAGTTGAAACTGTTCTGCAGACTGTTATTCAAATTACTAGTTTTACTATCATGATAATAATGATAATGACGCTTTTGTTTTTTAATATAATACTTTGAAAGGACCTGTGCTGTTATTATAGGTCTTCTTGGTTTGGTGTTTTGCAGGGTGTGAATGGAGTTGTCCAGTACCCAAAGGGGTTTCTGAAGGAAGCCTTCAAGCTGGTGCGAGAGAGGGGAGGCGTGTGCATTGCAGACGAAGTGAGTGGCCATGAAATGCTGCCATTTAGTGCAGGGGAACAGGAAAGGTACAGACCAAACCCTCTTCTGTATTCCAGGCAAAAAGTATCTAGTGTATGAATTCCGAAGTGTGGCTATAAATTAATGAAACTTTTGCTAGTTGGCTGTTTGGTTGGTACATTAGCTTGTCAGCTTAACAAGGACATCAGAACTTAAATATCCAAACTGATGTCTAGCAAATAAGTTGCTAGGAGGCACAGGTGATACTACCACATATTTTTTAACTTCCTTTTGGGGGATTGCCTCAGGGACAGCTGAAAAGCCACACAGAAAATTTAATCTCATAACCAAGTTTTCATCTTAATTTTTGCCAAAATTGGATTAGGTAATTGGAAGCATATACCTTTCTGACAAAGCTTGCCTGGAAATGATATTTTAAAAATAATAATAATAATAATTTGACCTCTAGAGTAGAGGAGTGCTACTATTGCCGTATTTGGAAATAGTTCTTAAAAAATTGTTAAATGAGTTGAGGCACAGTGTTGAAATAAACACACAGTACCTCCCAAGGGGTCTACTTTGAAGGGAATAAAATTTAATGGCTGTATGAGCTCTAGCCTGTGTGTTTTTAAAAGAGGTCAATTTTCTTATAATTACACCTTATATTAGAATGTATTAAAGAAAGCCTCTGTCTACTGAAAATAGCTATGGAGATCAAAAGACCAGTGGACGGTCACTGGGGCCATAGAAATCTTCCTGGCTCACTGCTAGGTGACCTATGATTATTGTACTGACAGGTGTTTAGACCCACCAGTGCTACAGCCCAACCAGGTTCATTGCCCACTGCTCGAGAGGAAGCCAGTACACTGAGAGGTCAGGGGCGACAGCAGAGAAAGAGTTCAATATCACAGGTGCCATGCAAGGAGATGGGAGGAAGTTCTCAAATCCATCTCCTTGAAAATTTGGGAGAAAGCGTTTTTAAAAATAGTTTGGTGGCAAAAGTCTAGGCAATTGAGTCTGCGAATTGGCTGAGTTCGGCGCAGAACCATAAGGGGTATAGAGATTGTCTTTGCTGAGTCGGTTCTTTGGGGAGGTCACAGTACCAGCTGAGTCGATTCCTCTGTGTGAGCCATCAGTCTGGGTGGGTCAGCTGTTCCACCAGAATGCAGGGCCTGGGAAATATCTCAACAATTACCCTTAGGTTTTGCAAGGATGATGCTATCTATGGGAGTGAAGAAAGCTAAGAATCTTCATGACCATCAACCATATGACTCCTGAGTAGCGAGCAATTGTAGGAAAGCAAGCTCGGGAATAGTGGCTGGGTATATATACATTTCCCTTTCCACGGTTCCCGCCGCGGGCCCCTTATCAATTCTATAAAGAGCCTGTATGTTTCCTGCCTGTTTCAGTCCTGCCATCTTTACCTGAACAGTTTCCTTCAACTAAAAATTCCCCACAGCTGACGTTGTGCTGTCCCCCCACCCCACCCCATGTGTGTCACGCACAGTCAGGTCTCTGTTCTGTCCGGGGTGCACTTGATGCCCTGCATGAGGCTCAGGCCAGCTTTTTCCTGCCACGTCCATCCTCCTGTCCCCAACCTGCCGGCAAACTAATCAAAGTCCTAGCTGAAGAAAATCAATCTGCCATTAAAAAAGAAGAAAAGGATATTCAGTCAGTTTAAAAGAAACTGAGATCCCGAAAGAGATCAAGGAGCCTTCTCCAAGCACACAAATATGCATGGCCATGTCTGCGTGGTTCTATTCAGTTAGACACTTCTGCCACTCCTTCACTCATTCGACACTCACTCACTCCATGTCTGCTTTGCGTCAGGCACTCTGCTAGGTGTCGTGGACAGACAGAAGAATGACACATGTACATTGTGATGACAGCCCACGGTGAAAGCTTCCAATGGCAACATGCCCAGAGTACTTCTCGAGGGAGCCCTGCTAGCACTGGGGAAAAACTTCCTAGACCAAATGATGACAAAGTCATGTTTCAAAGGACAGAAGAAGTTAGTGAGATGAAGAAGTAGGAAGAGGGTCTCCTAGAGAAAGGGAACAACAGGCACACACACACACAAAAACCTAAGGTCAACTTTTAGTCCAAATCACTACAATTTCTAGGTTAGAGAAGTTCAACCCCAACTGGCTCAGCTCGGTCTTCCTTGCAATGCAGTTCTCAGGGAGGGGAGGGCACCCCTGGGAAGAGGATGACAGCTGTCTGGGCTGCGACAAGTCCCCGGGCTCTCACGACTGACAGCAGCTCCTGCTTCTTCCAGCCTGGGGCAGACCCAGCTTCTCCACTTTTCCGCCTTGCTGCCTTACTCGCAGGGGATGCTTATTACAGATTGTTAATCATAACAATCCCTTTCCCATGCTTTATTTATATGACCCTCACAGAGCCCTGGAATGTATTGTTATTAGTATTTCTGCTTAACAGGTGAGTTAACAGAGGTTTAGAGGATCTAAGAAACAATTCTGGAATCACACAAAGCTAGTAAATGGCTTTTGGTGCCTAAAAGCTCAGATGAAGCGCTTTGTTCATGATACTACAGGTTGGCGAGGATGATGGCTGACGATGACGATGTTGAGGAAGAGGAAAAGAAGGACAGAGAAGAGAACAGAGAGAAAACAGCATTTCTTGAAAGGTTTCCAATGGTTTTGAATTGTTTTCATCAGGTGCAGACAGGATTTGGAAGGCTGGGTTCTCATTTCTGGGGCTTCCAAACCCATGACGTCCTGCCTGACATTGTCACCATGGCTAAAGGGATAGGGAATGGCTTTCCCATGGCAGCAGTGGTAACCACTCCAGGTAAGACCCGTGGGCAGTTTGTGTTTGCTTCTGGGCCTCCTGCATTGGCTGTGGCATAAAATACATGCGCTGGAACTTGTATGGGTTGGGGACAGTGACGGGAACTACACGATCATTTCCCAAGCAAATAAAAAAGAGAAACAGCCTGTCTGCCAGATTGTGGAACAGATCAAAGAAAGCCAGCCTTTTCTGATCTTGCTGTACGGCAGACTACTTCTCCCATCCCCACAACGAAATGCAGGGTTCCACCACAGGGATTGAGGTACAGGAAAATATAGTACAAAACCAACCCTGAAACTTCGAAAGGAATCGTATTCTTGAAAAAGACTTGCTTGGTCTTGCTGAACCAATAAGCTATAGATTCAAGGTTCCCAGTAACAGATTTCTCATTGACAAAACATTCTATGAAATGAACATTAGTGAACATTAGAATTAACTGTCTTTTCCATTTAGCTAATTGAAGGGGGGGAGGGAGAGTTTTGATGTCTCTTCCATCTCTTGCTCTTCTGATGAGGAGACCAATCCTATTGGATTAGGGCCCCACACTTATGACCTCATTTAACCTTAATTACCTCCTTAAAGGCACTGTCTCCAACACAGTCACATTCAGGGTTAGGGTTTCAACATACACATTTCAAGGAGACAACTCAGTCCATAACATCCACTATCAGGTAGTGAAGAATGAATTGGATATAATATCATGTACAACACGTAAGTAAGTGTGACCCAAATGGTGTGAGGAGAGATTCTGGATAGGAATGCGTCGCTCTTTACCCACCTTGATTTTTCTCCCCCTAGAGATTGCCAAGTCTTTGGCTAAACGTCTTCTTCACTTCAACACCTTTGGAGGGAACCCCATGGCCTGTGCCATTGGATCTGCGGTGCTTGAGGTTGGTTCCAGCAGCCACATTTACATCACTCATTCCACAAAATGACTATTCCAAACCACACCCACGTTATCACACTGCATTATTAAAGTGGAAAGCTAATTAGTGATGCATCCATTTAACTTAGGTTTCCAGTTACTATTCTGCCTTCCCTCTTTTGGAAGATCTACTTTGAATACTTGAAGTATTGAGTCAGAAAAAGTACGTAATAAACCTCACATGTATAGGAAACACAAGAGTTCCCCTAGCCAGATGGTAGCACTTGAATTTCTTTGTTATCTACTATCTTTGTTTTTTGCTTAATTTTGGCCCTGTCTTGTGTATTTTTTCTTCCTTCCTTTTGTTGTACTATCAGAAATTGAATAACTAAGAGACTGGGTTCTATCTGATTACAACAAGGTAGTTCAGCTATTGTGAACAACTGTTTGGCCCTACTGCGTTGATTTAGCCTGGGGTCTCATCTGTTGAAAAAGATTTTTTTTAATGCTCTTGCTGATATACATAATAGCATTTGCTTATGTAAGTATAACATATTTCTGGAAGAATGTCCTAGAAATTAATAGCAGTGGTTGTTTGTGGAGAGGAAAACTTAATGTCTGGGGACCGAGTTCAGCAGGAGTCATCCTGCTGTGTACACTTTTATACTTGCTGATGTTTCAACCACGAACATGATTTATTTATTCAAAAAAATTAAATGTAAAAGTATTTTTAAATAAAGATAAATAAGTAAAAGCTTCCCTTGTTAATTAGTTATCTCCAAATATGATTGAATCATGAGATGAGAAAGTGTGGGTGGGAATGTGTCATTTATTTCATTTTGTAGACATTGCCAACTTTTTTTTAAGTGCTGGGTCACCTCAACCAATTTAGAAGGCAGAGAAGATTTAGGTGAACAAATAGGTCTTAAAAACATCAAGGTTTGCCTGGGGTCAGGCAATTATTAGCAGCTAAATATAAATGTAGTATATTTTATATGTCTTGTCAAGAATCACAAGTGTCTGCTGTGAATCAAACTTAGATGAAAATCTTTTTATGTCTTCAGGTTCTTGGACTCTGGGCTCGGCTAAAGAGGCCAGGCCCCAAACTGGGGTGCTAGGGCTATGACAGCCTCTGTCTTGGCTCCTAAGGTCATTGTCCTCCAGTAGGGAAAGCACCTGTGATAATTCGTTCCTCAGAGCATTCATCTTACGCTGCATTCCAGTTCTCAGCAAAACCTGGCAGTAGTGGACCTCAGATTACAGCGTCTATGTTGCCAAGTGCATGGAGACACACCTTTTACTCTTTCCTAAATTCTTACCCACCCCTGTCGGTGAGGGACCTAGGGGCAGGGGGAATCCCCTGTACTAGGACTTTTCTTCTCCTTACAACAAATCTCTCTGTAGTCCATGGTGTGACCACACTAGACTTTGTCCTGGGTTCTGTTTGGTTAAGGTACCATAAATAAGGTCATGTACAATTACCTCTCCACACTTGTCGGTCAGTCTTAGAACTTTGGCCGTGTAAGGTCATCCGAGGCTTTCTCTCAACAGGTGATTAAAGAAGAAAATCTACAGGAAAACAGTCAAGAAGTTGGTACCTACATGTTACTGAAGTTTGCTAAGCTGCGGGATGAGTTCGAAATTGTTGGAGATGTCCGAGGCAAAGGCCTCATGATAGGGATGGAAATGGTGCAGGATAAGGTAGGTTCTGATCTGCCGCTCCCTCTGCAGCTGCTTGGGGCCAGCCAGGATTAAAGTAGGAAGCATCGGCTGAAAGCTCACTTCATTCATTCTCCGGGAGAGCATGCACAGCCAGCAAGATTCTGCAAAGCCCCTTAGAGGCGAGTAGAGAATGTTGAGTAGGACCAAAATGCTGGCAGATTGTCAAGGATTCTAAAAGGGTGAGGAAAAGCATTTGAAAAAGGGAGCTGCTATTCTCCTTGCCAGACTAGGCAAAGAGCATAGGCAATGGTGAAATACTTAGAAATATGGGAAAGAGAGGAAGTTATCTGGGGAGGGACAGGTGGAAGTAAGGAGAAAGGGCTGGGAGAAGGTTGTGATGAAGATTTGGGGTGAGGATGTTCAAGATATATTGGGTTTTGTGTTTGTTTGCATGCTTGCTTGCTTGCGTGTGAGTGGACTTCAATCTCCCAAGTAACCAGGGAAGAATATTGCCCACTGAGACCTCAAACTCAACATGACAACATTGAGCTTAGCATTTTCTCCAAAACCAGCTGTTCCTCCCAAGATCATGGTTTCTGTTCTTGCCCTCCAACATTCTTGCAGCTACCCAGCCTAATACCACACAACAATCTGTGACTGCTCCTCTTCCCTTATGTCTGATGGCCAGTCTTATTGATCCCTTCTCTGCTGTGTCTCTAAATCCTTCCCTTTGTTCCTGCTGCTGCCCATACAGTCCATGCGAGTAGCAAATAGTTCCTGGACTCCATAAAAACAAAGCCTGAGGAGAGAAGCAGCAGGAGGATCTTGGTGTGGGGAGGCAGCCAGACTAAGCTCAAAGCCCTCACGCTTGTCCACGGGGATCCCGCTTTCCTGGAGTGATCAGCTGCTATTTGCTCTTAGCACACCATCCCCCTTGAGAAGGATTGCTGCTCTATTCTTCTAATACGCAGACCAGACATGGACATAAGACTCTTTCATTAATACCACTTGGCAGAGCCAGTACAAAGCTGGAATGTTTAAATAAGATTTGAAAACCAAGGGAAAATAAAGAGTAATATGAGACTAGGGCCTCCAGCTCACAAGTCATAATGTGCTCACCTTAAGCTTGTGGCCTGGTTACAGGGGTTGTAGTAAGGCTTGGAAGAGTCTATCCTAGTCTTCACCCCAGGACCTCCTTCAAAGATATCTCTACTCATCAAAGTCTAGGCCCAGAGAGGAGCACCCCATGAGAGAGGAGTTCTTCCCTTTCCCCTATTCCAAACCCAGCATCTGCGTGCTCAAAGTCATACAAACAAAGATGTTCATCAAAACTTTGTCACAGTAAAACACCAGAATCCTCCCAAACTAAGGCCACTGATGCAGAACAAGCTAAATTATGGCACATCCTTACTACGATGGCATAGATATATATTTGACATGCAAAGATGTGCAAGCTATATTGTGGAAAAATAAAACAGGCTATAAAATAGTATCCATAGAAGGAGCTGTTTTTCTCTTTGCTCTGCCACTTGTTAGTTATAAGCACAGGCTCTGAGGGTAGACCACCCAGATTTAAATTCCAGTTTCTCCACCCGCTAATTCTACTCACTGTTCCCTCAGTGCCATTCACTGTCCTACATGCAAATGACACTCAAGCTTTTCCTCAAGCATGGAACACAGTACTGTCCTCTCTGGCTTTACCTATGAAAGTCCTGGTCTTTTTTAAGATCCAGTGCTTCATTGTACCTGCTCCTTAATGCTTGCCTTTGCTTCTCCCCCATTCAAGGCTGCACCCTTCAGAGAATCCCTCTGGTACTCAGTGCCTAAGGAGTTCTCTTGAAAAGATCTTTTCCACCATCTTAGTCCATTTAGACTGCTATAAAAAAGTCCCATAGACTAGGTATCTTAAAAACAATAAAAATTTATTTCTCATAGTTCTGCAGGCAAGGCAGTCCAAGGTCAAGGTATGGGCAGATTCGGTGTCTGATGAGGGCCCACTTAGGTGTCTGATGAGATTGCACCTTCTTGCTGTGTCCTCACATGGAGAAAGGGGCAGGGGAGCTCTTGAGGGTTTCTTTTATAAAGGCACTAATCCCATTCATGAGGGCTCCACTTTCATGACCTCATCACCTCCCACAGGCCCTACCTCCATGACCATCGCATTAAGGGTTACGTTTCAACGTATGAATTTTGGGGATAGAGGGAACATAAACTTTCAATCTGTGGCATCCACCACAGACTCTTGACTCAGTTTTTATGTGTAAATATCTTATTTTCCTAAATAAACCGTACACCTTTGAGGCCAGGAAACATACGTGTGGTAAGTGCTTTATGCTTGTTGATGGATTTCAGGTCCCTGCAACACTGAGACCACGTTCATGTAATTATAACAGCTGAGAACTTTGATACAGTGCCATTCAACATAACCCAAGATAAATTCTCCCATACTCTGTTGGCGAGGAGCTACAGCCCTTTGGACAGCAATTTGTCTGACTCTATCGAAATTTTAAATGTCTATACATTTTGACTTGGCTATTCCATTTCCATAAATGTGTCCTAAAGAAATACAAAAGTGTGTGAAGATATATATATATGTAACAGGGATGTTTGTAGCATTGTTTATAATCATGAAAAATTGGAAACAACCTAAGTGCCCAACCATAGGAAATTGAACAAATTACTGCAATGAAATACTATGTAAACTTAAGAAGACTAGGTCCAAATATACTGACATGGAATGATAGCCAAAATATACTGTAAATTACTAAAAGAAAATTGGAGAACATTATAAAATATGACTTACTTTTTAAAAACATGCATACAGATATATTTGCATGCATAGAAAAAATGTCCAGTTCACACCAAATTGTTGATGGGAGGTGTCCCTAGGAGGAGGATGGGGGAGGGGACATTTTCTGTTTTTATTTTATGCCCTGCTATATCATTTGAATTTTTTTCTGATAATCTTGCACTACTTTTGTAACTTTTTTAAATGCAGATTCACCAGCAAAAAGCAAAAACCAAAAAAGATAAACACAAAACTACATTATACACCCAACAAGAAGTCTAATTACCAACATGACCACTTCATTATCAAGCTGTTGGGACACAGGCCTCAGCAGGCTGCCCCATAGCTTTGCCTCATTAGAGTTTCTGACCCTGCTTTCCCTGAGGAATAAATACATAACGTTTAATTAGTCACAGCAGTCCAGGCCAGGCAGGGATAACTAGGCAAGAGAGCAAGAAGGGTGCTGGCCCAGGCCAAGGTTGCAATGAGGCCAAACAAACTCCACCTATCTGGAGCTGTCATGTTGGGGAAGGCCCCACCAACCCAACTTCCCCTCAGGAAACCTTTCCAGGAGGCCCTGGCCATTTCTGACCTCTGGTCCCTCAAATCATATTTAACTTCTTCACAGTTCTCTGTGTTTAGCCCTAAATTATTTGTCTTCCCTCTCCAATAGATGAAAACCTTGGGGCAAGCAAGCATGTGTGATGGCATCTGGGGGCCAGTGAGAAGATCCTAGTCTTTCCCCCTTCCAGGTCCTCTGTGATCCAGTAATCTGAAAGTTTGAACATTATTTGCCTTCTCTTAAAGCTTTAAGACAGACAACAGTGCAAACATCTCTGGGAGGTCCAGTCTTATTCTATTCTCGGACCCTGACACCTCATAAGAAAGGGAGGATTTGGGGAAAGCGTTGAGCCAGGGGTTGGTGGGGAGGAGGAAATGGGTGCCACAGCCCAGAGGGAGGTGGGCAGGAAGCAGTGAGGACAGTAATGCCACTGGGCACACTGGAGGGGGGGGCCCTTGTGCAACTTCTGAGCCATTTCCTGGACTTTGAAATGAGCTCTATTTACATGGGCAGAACAAAGAGAACAGTCAAGGAGAATTTCCACATAAATAAAACAGACTCCAAATTCAGTTATTGAGGAACCAAACTCCCAAGGTGCCTGTTAGCAAAACCAAGATTTACTGCCTATCTACATGAAACTTCATTTTATCTTTGGGGATTTGGGATGAATTAGAATAAAAACAAATATTTTTAATAACACCCTCCAAAACTCTAGTTCAGCAATTAACAGCTTTATTTAATTATGGCAGGGGGAAGGAGGAGAGATAAAAGAAGGGCATTCATTACTTGAGGGTTTTCCCCCCTTAGAAATAATGCCTTTAACCATTCAAACACCAAACAGAAAACATTTTAAAAATATATTTACAGGTGAGCCGCAAGCCTCTTCCCCGTGAAGAATTAAATCAAATCCATGAGGACTGCAAACGCCTGGGGCTCTTAGTTGGCAGAGGCGGCATCTTTTCTCAGGTAAGAAGGCTGATCCTTACTCATCCCTTTAGGCAAGCGTCTCCCCATGTCCCAGTGCTGGTCGCTTTTCTTCACGACTGCACTGGGGGGCGCAGCCGCACTTCCTCTCGGGCTGATGCTCAGGTATATTTTTAAAAGGGGGGGCAGTGGAGCCATCATACCACTAGGGGGCGCTGTGGTAAATGGTTTGCTTATCGCGACTCTGGGGAAGATACCGGGGCGCACACAAGTACAGCCGAAGCAGACGATTGACGGTTTGCATGATAACAGATTCGTAGCAGTCGTGCAGTAAATAACCTGCCTCGTGTATAATTAATCCTAAGCCCCGTTAAAGCAATCCTAGCCGCTCGCAGCTCAGCCCTGGGCTCTGACTTTGGGACCTTGCTAAGCCTCAGCGGCACCTACGGCAGGAGGCAACCTAACAGCGCTGTCAGGCGCCGGCGACGCCTGCCGGGAAGGTGGGGACCACCCGGGGCACGGTCTCCAACGCAGAACTCAAACTCAGCAGCTCCCGGCGTCCCTCACGCTCAGGCTGGGAGATGCGGAGACTGAACTCCCCGCTCCCTCCCTGGAAAAGCCGAGCCCGGCTCGCAGTCGGGACCCCGGCGTCGCTGGGAGCGCACGGGTCAGCCCCAGACCCCTCGCCCCGACAGGCCCCTCGCCAGGGACCGCCTGCAAGGCAGAGATTTAACAGTGGAGGTAACTTCTGCTCCTTCCTAATTTGTTCTTGTCCTTGACCATCTTTCCTTCCCGTTTTAAACGTTCCTCATTCCTCCCAGCTTCCTGGCTCCATTCCTGTTTTTCATGGTTTCAGCGAACACCTCATACTTCTCAGAGAAAATTGAAGCTATCAGGAAAGATCTCTATATGAACTCACCTGTCTTCCTGTCTATTGTTACCTCCTCTGTTAATCCCTTTGGCTGCTATAACAAAATACTATAGACTTGGTGGCTTATAAACAACAGAAATTTATTTCTCGAAGTTCTGGAAGCTGGGAAGTCCAAGATCAAGGCATCAGCAGAGTCAGGGTCTGGTGAGGGCCTGCGTCCTACACGGCCATCTTTCTGCTGTGACCTCACTTAGCAGAAGGGGCCAGAAAGCTCTCTGGGGCCTTCACTAATCTCCCCATGAACTCTGCCCTCATGACCTAAAAAAAGAGGTACTGAGAGGTTAGTTAAGCAGCAGAACCAGGATCCAAACTCAGGTGGTCTGATTTCTAAATCTGTCCTCTGAGGAGGATAAACCCAAGGGGACAAGACCAGAGGCAGGGAGGCTGGGTGGGGGCTGAGGATGCTGTTTGAACATGAGCAGTGGTAGTAGGGATAAAGGAGACCTTCTGAGGACAATCCTGGGAGTAAAATGCACAAAACCTGGATATGAAAAATGAGAATCAAGGATGAAACCCTGGTGTCTAACTTGGTTTAGGGAGCACAAGAATGAGTTCAGCTTTGTTTGAGCATGCGCCATTTGAGGTATTTATGAACATCTGGTTCTATCTATAGATGCTCCTTGACTTATGGGGTTACATACTGATAAGCCCATCCCAAGTTGGAAATATCCTAAGTCAAAAATGCACTTAATATCCCTAACCTACTGAACATTGTAGCTTAGCCAAGCCTATCTTAAATGTGCTCAGAACACTTAAGTTAGCCTATAGTTGGGCAAAATCTTTCAAGGAAATTATTTTTTACAATAAAGTGTTGACTATCTCATGTCATTTATTGAATATTGTATTGAAAGTGAAAAACAGAATGGCTGTATTGATACTCAACACACGGTTTCTACTGAATGTTCATTGCTTTCCTGCCATCGTAAGGTCAAAAAATCTTAAGTCAGAAACCATCTACACAAGTCTGTAGCTCAAAGGACAGGGCATAGGTGAACATCGATGTGGAGTTCATCAGCACATGAGGAAATCTCCTGGGAAGTCTCCTGTCTAGACGAGAATTGCAGTGAGGTGAGGATAGAAACTGGCATAACACCTACAGTCAAAGGGCAGGAGAAGAAAGGTGCCCAGGTGGAGACAGATGGGGCAGGCAGGTATTACTGGAGTAAGAAGACTGTGGAGTCATGGAAGCAAGAGAGTGGAGACATTCCTTCAGAGGAAGGGTCCTAAGTGTCAAGGGCAGCAGAGAAGGCTGGGAGGGATGAGGGTTGAAAGATGCCCAGTGGATTCTTCACTTAGCAGGCAACTTTTCTAGAGTGGTGTCAGATGCTGGGAGGGGCAGACACCAGACTGCCATGAGTTAAGATGTGAATAGGGGGAAGGCAGAGTGAGAAATAATGGCCAGTAAGCATCAACCAGTCTTTTTAGTAAGTGTGGCTACAAGTAGGAGGATAGGTAGCATTATATGGTAGCCAGAGGGAACCTGGGGATCGACACAGATTTGTGTTTGCTGTGGTTTGGACTGGGGTTATGAGAGCTTTACACCTGCTTGTTTAAAGGCTGAGGGGAAGTTGAAGAGAAGTTGACGATGCAAGAGAATGCAGGCATGTTTCCTGGCTTGAAGGTGATAGGAGTATCCAAGGTCAAGGGCAGGAGTGGACAGTTTAGGGTTGAACAGTAAAGACTCCATTCTTTGAACCTTCAGGAAAAGATATAAAAACGGATGTGAGAGCAAACAAGTTTATAGAAAGAGCTTTCCTGACAGCTTCAATTTTCTCTGAGAAGGATGAAGCATGATCATCTATGAAATACAGTGAGAGGCATAGGAGTTGAGCAAGGAAATTGAGAAGCATGATAAAGGTTTAGAATGAGAAAGGAAGCTAACAGAGGACAAGAAAAATTAAGGGGACCAGCAGAAGTTTAAGACCCTGAGTATCTAGTCATGTCAGCCAGCATAGCTGTGTGATTTTCTCTAATACTTCTCAGCCACCTGGATTGGAGCAAAGTGGTTCAATTCTAGTGGACTTGGCCATGTGAGTGCAACAGCAGAAAGGTGGATGCAATAAAAATGAGGGGGTGGATAAGAAACTAGTTCAGTTAACTATATGCTCCAAGCTGGGGAGGAAAAGAAGGGAGAGATCTGAGTCAGACAATAGACCTGAAGACAATGGTGGGATGAAGAAATTAAAGTATTCATGAAAAAGGTGGATGTGGTGGGAATTGGAGATTGGGATCCCCATGGTAAAGAAGAGTGTCTTGGTCTGCTTGTGTTGCTATAAAGGAATACCTGAGTCTGGGTAATTATAAAGAAAAGTGGTTTACTTGACTCACAGTTCTGCAGCCTATACAAGAATCATGGCACTGGCACCTGCTTCTGGTGAGGGCTTCAGGCTGCTTCTACTTATGGTGGAAAGAAAAGCGGAGCTGACGTGTGCGGAAGTTACATGGCAAGAAAGTGGAAGCAAGAAAGGGGGGGTAGTTCCCAGGGTCTTTTTAATGCCCAGCTCTTGTGAGAACTAACAGAGTGAGAATTCACTCACTACCACAAGGACTGCACTAAGCCATTTATGAGGGATCTGCTCCCACAACCCAAACACCTCTAATTAGGCCCCACCTCCAACACTGGGGTTCAAATTTCAACATGAGGTTTGGAAAGTCAAATATACAAACTAGAGCAAGGAGGCTCATGATGTTGGCTGTAAGTATTAATGGATGACTTATGGCAATCAGGAAAGTGAGAGGCGAGTTTGTTGGGTTGCACACATGGACATGGAGGTCACCCTTGGTGATGGCAGAAACGGAGTGTAAAGAGGGCCTGTGACTTCAGTGAAGGCAGTAAAAGGACGAGGAGGTAAACAGATGATGGAAAGGAAAGGGACAGAGCCAGATGGCACAAGGACTTGTCTGGAGATTGGAGGATGAATGGCCTGGAAACAGCACTGGGAAGGGAGGAAGAGCCAATCCAATGAGAGGAATATAAGAAATGTCATAAAACAAGGTTCAGGATTCTTAGTGTAGTGTATTTCCTCAAAGTCATTTGATTCTCTGATGATTCATTGCTCTATTTTCCTTTGTCTCCTCAGACATTTCGCATTGCTCCCCCAATGTGTATCACTAAACCAGAAGTTGACTTTGCAGTGGAAGTATTTCGTTCTGCCTTAATCCAACACGTGGAAAGAAGAGCTAAGTAAAATTTTTAGAAATAAAAAAGCACAAGCCTCAAAAACTTACCACTTGTGTTCAATGGTGAATTCAAGGATTTCAGCACTGGTATTTAGAGGATACCTACAGCTCTCCACAGTAATTCTGAAAGAAATGGTTGACTGCCTACCAGCCATATTTGTTAACAGAGCCCCTATTATCTTGAGAACTTCATCCTTCAGGGAAAAGATCTCTATGCCTAGCTCGGAGACTAAATCCTATTTAGTTTAGATTAGTTATGGTAATCTCATTCCCCCTGTCAGTGATTGGCTGAGCATGATTGTTGGAATATAGAATTAAGAGACATGGAAAGTTTCAGGAGTTTTGCAGGGCTTTGCCTTGAAGGAATCTGTGAGTGTGTTAGTTCACAGACCGGAGCTGCTTAGCAAAAAGGGGGAGCATATCACTGATCAGAGGCACCGGCAAGGCAACACTTGTCTCGAGACCTGCAGGCCAGTGCCTGAAGCTTGTGCAAGGCAGAGCATGGGTCACAGGTTAAGGACTGATCAAAGAATGCCAGCCCAGCAGACACCTGCAGCTAAAACAAATTAACCTCAAGGACAGTTCCTGCTTCACTCCTGACCACATGTCTCAGTTAATGAGAAACTAGATAAATATACAGTCTCTATATTTCACTTTTACCTTTTCTGCTACTTGGCAATTTTATCTTTAACTTGTGTACTCAGCTAAGTCTATTCTTAATTTAGGGCTTAAGAAGTTTATCTTAGAAAAATTTTGTAACTGCTTGTTCATGTAGATAGAATTAATTAAGGGATCGCTAGAACACTTTCTGGAGCCTTGAAACCTAAACAAATGATCTGTACACATAATTACTGTACCAATAAATACTGATGCAGGATTTCACTCAGGGCTTCCTGGCTCACAGGAATGCTGGAGGACCCCTGACTCCCCCATCACTTTAAACTACACTTTGTCTCTGTTTCTTTTATTTCCAAATCTCTTGCGACGATCCTGCCTGGGACCTGTTTTGCTGGGAGAGTAGCTAACTCCCAGCACATGATCTTGTGACATATTTTTGTCTAGTGAATCCTGAAGGAAAATGTTTTGGTGGAAGTGCCCTCAGGGAAAGGTTTCTTCACCCTTTACTCTTCAGCTCAGAAAGAGATGTCTTCTTCATGCACTGAAAACATATGTCATGATCAGATTCCTGGAACCATGTCAGCCATCTTGGCATCATGAGAACAAAGCCTCTTTGCTGAGGTTGGAAGATGGATGGAAGTTGAGTGCTTAGTGATATTAATGAACCACTGACTTAAGCAATCCCGGAGCCACTCTACCTTGGGTCTTCTTATTATATGCATAATAAATTCATTGTGTTGCATAAGCCTTTTGGTTTTCCCTTATTACAGCCAAAAGCATCCTGAGAAATGGCATAGAAAATATTCCAAAGAGACAACTGCACCCCTCTCCTTTAACTCCCTTAAAATGTCTATCAGAGTCTTCTTTTCTTCTCCATTTTCACTGCTGTCACCCTATCCTGATCTAAACCCTTACTCCTTTTGCAATAGACTCCAAGACCAGAATTTCCCAAACTGTAGTCATTAGAAAACACATTTATAGATGTGTACCACTGGTCTTAGAATTGAAAATATTTCTCCTTAATTTGATTTTTTACTTAGTTGTATTTAAGAGTAAACTTTCTGTAATTACAATAAATGGGAAATCAGTACTACTTGTCATAAGTAGAAAGAAACTATAAAAACAGAGTGAGCACAAAGCAAGGTGATCCAGTTCTGGGGCAATACCAGTTTTTTTGCAAATGTTCCCAGCCTGAGACCTGTTCTTTCTTTGTTCAAAAAGGAGATTACAGAGTACCTGAGGGGTGTTAAAAATACACTGGCAAACTGCAGATTTTTCTCCTAAACACAAGCAGAATAGAATCTGGAGAACTGAAAGGGAAATAACATTCCTAGCATGCTGGGCATGCTTAGCTAGTATGTTCAACTTGTTTCTTCACTACAAGTCAGAGAATTTGCTACACTTAAAGCAAAGACACGTGTGCTGGGAGGATGCAAGGCAGCTTCCATCTCAGCACTCAATCCTGTGATTGGGTGTGTATTTAAAGCTGTGTCCCAGATTGAAGCCATGTCCTAATTGTCTACCCCACTGAGAGGTGTCTGTTGCACTAACACATCCTCCACCTTGCTGCCAGATTTGTTTCCATCGGGCATTGACTTTAACATAGCATTCCCTAGCACAAAACCTTCCATTAGCTCCTCGTTGTACCCTGGACAAGATGGGAACCCTTTAACAAGGAGTTCAATGCCCTCTGGTATCCAATATCCAAATACAGCAAGCACTTCAGAAATGTTCTGTTTTGGCACAGTGGAAAAATCATCATATTAAAAGTTAAATGACCTTAAACCTGACCTCAGTTCTTCCGCTTACTTGCTATAAATGAACTTGGGCAAGGCTTTTCACTTTTTTTTTAACCTCACTTTGCTCCTAGGAGTATCAATACTTGCCCTTCCTACCTTCTAAAGTTGTCTGGGGAACCAAGTGAGCCAATGGATGTAAAAGTGCTTTGCAAACTAATGACTTAGACAGATAAAAGTTTTTCCCCTTTAAGCTACATTTCTCTTCTTTCCTTCATGGCAAAATCTTTTCCAAGAGCAGTTTTTGAGCTCCATTTATACCTCCTTGCCTCCCATCCAAGCCCCAACCACTAGGATCCCATTCCTGCCTCTCCTTCCTTGGAAACTGCCTTCTCAAAAGGCCACTGGTGACTTCTTTATGAATAAAACTTAATGTTTCCTTTAAATGGTCTTCCTAAAAAACTGCTACTTCTTCAATAATATCCTTCTTGTGTTCTGTGGTGTGGTCCTTCTATCTCAGATGGCACTTTCTCAGTCTCTTTCCTGGCAACTCCTCAACTACAAGGTTCTATCCTGGGCTGTCTCTTCTTCCATGCTATACACTCCCCATAGGCAAGCTTATCCATGTCTTAAATCTCACCTATCTTGACTGCTGATGACTTCCAAATATTTATTTTCAGTCCCAACCTTTTTTCTGAACTCCGATCCCCAAATTCTAGCTCTCTGGACACTTTCATTTGGATGTCACAAGAACACTTCAAATTCAACAAATTTAACACAAATCCTACTAAATCTCTCCCCTCTAGTGAATCCCTTCCTCATTAATGGTACCCTTTTTATCTCAGGCTCACAATTCAGTCATTTTTTTCCTCCAAGTGACAAATATCCTTCTGCCCTTTGCATGACTAAGTCTCATGAATACTTTCTCTAACATAATTTTTCGAGTATGGCCCATTTATACCAAGACTGCCTTAATTTGGGCCCCCGTCTCTCCTACAGCACTTAAACTCCTCTTAACTGGCATCCTGAGCTCCTTCCCAATTCATTCTCTACACTAATGCAAAAGTCACTAACTTAAAAAATAAGATGTGATCATGTCTCTTGTCTCTTGAAGACTTGGGGAGCTCCCCACTGCCTGTGGAACAAAGTCCAAACTCCAACTCTAATGGCATCCCGGAGCCTTCAGGATTTGTCCCCAAACCACCTTTTTGAGCTTTATTTCCACCATTCTTTCCATGTCATGAACTTGGTTCTTTGCTTTTTATTCACTCTGCCTGGAATGCTCCTCCTCTCTTCTTTGCCAGTGGAAATCATGTAGTGAGGGAGATTGAACAAGCAAGGCAACACTTAATTCTTCAAAGCCTCCCCATTTCCAACACTCCTTTTCTGCTAAGATAAAGGAAAAGGGAAGAATACTGAAAATAAAGTTTATGACAACCATTTAGGCATTTAGGGATATATAGAGCGCAAACAATAAAACTCAGATTTAAAATCAAGAACAACAAAAACAACAACAAAACCTCTTTTCATGCTGAGGCCATGGTCCCTGCTAGTGCTAGGACATCCTCTCCAGGAAGGAGGGCGCTGAGGGATTTAGCTGTTCAGATAAATTCATACAACATATTCCTTGTGGCTCCTGGGTTCTACAGGATCTTGTAATACCTATACGATCGGGCATTTCAGCAATGAAATTCCAAAAGATAGACAGGTTTTGGTTTCATTTCTTGACTATGAAGGCTGCATGGCTCTACCCAAGTTCCGCTGATCAGGATAAACTGCAAGTCTTTCTAGAAGAAAATTTGGGGATCGAAGGTGAGCAAGTTGTCAGAGGCATGGGAGCATGAAGGGCAAAAATTGTGGCCTCAGGACACACATAAGCCGTTCCTTTCTTTCACTGGCTCATAAGCATGATGGATTTCTCCTCCTTTCCATTTGGAGTCGTGGGCAGGGGTTTAGCACCCCCATTTTTCTCCCTTCCATTTTCTGCTCTGCCCACAGGAGGTGGGATGGAAGCCAGCTTACATAAGGCAAGGAGCCCGTGTTCTTGCCAAACTCTTTTTCATTCCCTTCTTGTTAAAACTGTCTAAAGTGAAGATAATAAACACTCAGCTCAAGTAAACTTTTTTCACACAAGGAACATATTGACAGTTAATCATGTGATTTGAATATAGCATTAAATGTTGGCAACTATTTTTTTTTTTTTTTTTGAGACAGAGTCTCGCTCTGTTGCCTGGGCTAGAGTGAGTGCCGTGGCATCAGCCTAGCTCACAGCAACCTCAAACTCCTGGGCTTAAGCGATCCTACTGCCTCAGCCTCCCAAGTAGCTGGGACTACAGGCATGTGCCACCATGCCCGGCTAATTTTTTCTATATATATATTTTAGTTGGCCAGATAATTTCTTTCTATTTTTAGTAGAGACGGGGTCTTGCCCTTGCTGAGGCTGGTCTCGAACTCCTGATCTCAAGCAATCGACCCGCCTCGGCCTCCCAGAGTGCTAGGATTACAGGCGTGAGCCACCGCGCCCGGCCTTGTTGGCAACTATTTAAAAACATTTGAAATGTCAATCTACTCAGGAGGGAGTAATTTAAAAAAAAACAACCACCATCACATCAAGCTTTGGTTATACCATTAGCAATAATCATTATTGTAACATAACACCTATAAATTAGTAATACAGTAACAAACTACACTCCTATGTGTATCGTAAAACTCCAACTTGTATGTCAGTGTAGCTTTTAGCTTTCTAGTAATTCCAATTGATCTCAAAAGGTATCGCTAAGCAATGAGAGGACTTAATTCTTCCACCTTTAAGTCCCACTTAAATCTTACCTTTCCTGTAAGGAACATCAAAGGAGGTTCACTTCCAGTTGAGGCACAGTCAGTAAAATGGCACAGCTTTGACCCATTAAAATGGGTAGAATCAACACTCCAAAGTATCTTAACAGAAACCAAAGGTCCACTGAACTTGGTAAAAGTGAAGTCACAGAAAGTAAAGCTTAATTATACCAATTCCTTTCAGTTCAGTGGAGATAAAGCAGGTAAAACCTGAATGTGATTGGTGGCAGATGCAGGGGAGTGTTCGGTAGCTCTGAGGGCATTGCAACAGTAACCCCTGCTCGGGAGGGACATGAGGACAGCAGCTAGTGAAAACATGATTTTTTTTTTTGAGATAGGACCTCACTCTGTTGCCCCACTAGAGTGCAGTGGCATTATCATAGCTCACTGCACCTCCAACTCCTGGGCTCAAGCAATCCTCCTGCCTCAGCCTCCCGAGTAGCTGGGACCGCAGGTGCCCACCACCACACCCAGCTAATTTTTCTATTGTAGAGATGGGGTCTCACTCTTGCTCAGGCTGGTCTTGAACTCCTGGCCTCAAGTGATCCTCCCACCTCAGGCTCCGAAAGTGCTAGGATGATAAACATGAGCCACCGCACCTGGCCAAACACAAACTTAATTGTGGGGAACAACACAATGCAGGAGTCTGCACAAGCTCTCTGTTCGATTTGTTTGGGGCAAATTAACCTTTATGAGCTGAAGCTTCCTCCTATCCAAAAAGAGGATAGCATAACCCCATGGAACCCTTGGGAGGATTTAAAAAAGAAAATACATTGGCAGCCGTTCTATTAATATTAATTCTGTTCATAGGATTCCTTGCCTTTTAACCCAGAGCTTCCTTAGTGGGTGCTTGGCTCTCACCATCTTGGGCTAATGTTTATTCTTGTGTATGCATCTTAGCTCCTTACCTGGACTCTAAACTACTGGCAGGGTGACCTTGTCTTATCCTCATCTACTTAGTGCCTAACACAGTGCTCCTCACAGAAAGGCGAAAACTAACTCCTAATGGTGCTGTGTGCATTTTACCCATAGATGTTACAGCAGTATAAGGCAGCAATTAGCCCATCTGAAATAAAGGATTAGCATCTGATAAGGCTTTGTTTGGGGTGTGTGTGTGTGTGTGTGTGTGTGTGTGTGTGTGTGTGTGTGTGTATGATGTGTCACTTAATGATAGGGATACTTTCTGAGAAATGTGTTAGGCAATTTCTATGTTGTGGGAACAACATGGAGTGTACTTACACAAACCTAGATGGGATAGCCTGCTACACACCTAGGCAATAGGCTATATGGCATGGCCTACTGCTTATCATGAGTGGAGCTTGCAGGACTGGAAGTTGCTCTGGGTGAGTCAGTGAGTGGTGAGTGAATGTGAAGACCTAGGACATTACTGTATACTACTGTAGACTTTAAAAACACTACACACTTAGAATATATTAATGTTTTTAAATAGCTTTCTTTCTTCAATAAATTAAGCTTAGCTTACTGTAAATTTTTTATTTTATAAACTTTTTAATTTAACTTTTTGTCTCTTTTTTGATAACACTTAGCTTAAAACAAACACATTGTACAGCTGTACAAAAGTATTTTCTTTCTTTATATCATTTTATGAACTTTTTCAATTTTTGAATTAAAATTTTTTGTTTTTTACTTTTTAAACTTTTCTGTTCAAAATTAAGACACAAACACACACATTAGACTAGGCTTACACAGGGTCAGGATCATCACTATCACCGTCTTCCACCTCCACATCTGGTCCCAGTAGACAGTCTTCAGGGGCAATAGCATGCATGGAGCTGTTATCTCCTATGATAACCATGCCCTCTTCTGGAATATATACAAGTAGAAAAAAAATACACTCTAAAATAAAAGTATAGTATAGGCAGTCCCCTGGTTACAGATGAGATACATTCCTAAGAATGTCTTTAGGTCAGACTTGTGTGTAACTCAGATCCCTGATGAACAGCACATATATGGTGGTAATAATGATAATAATAATAACAATACTATAAAGGCTCAAATGTGATAATAATAATAATGTAGAATACTATAATAAAAATACCCCTGTACTGTAACCATAAGTTACAGAAATTATCATACTCTTTCTTTTAATTCAAACAAACAGAACCTAAAAACAAACTCATACAAAAAGTTTAGATAGGAGATAAACTTCAAAAAAGAATATTAAAGGTTAATACTCACCTAATGTTATATCAACTCTAGCTAATAGGAATGTTTTTATCTTCTAACCAAATCTATAACTTTCCATTTCAATAATCCACTAAGCTGCTTAGTAACAATTGATACTTTCATTGGATCACTACCTGCCACATGTTCCGTTATTCTCACTTTATCCTTTATAATTGTTCTGATAGCTGGGCGACTGAAGCCCGATGCTTTCCCAGTGAATGATGGCAGTCTGGCCTTTCTCCAAACATACTTATTTCTACTTTCATTTTCATTGTAATCACCTTACTCTTTGTGGCAGGCTCACCTGGACTTGCAGTGGACTTTCACTTCGGAGGCGTAGTCACAAGGGTAAACACAGACTCACAAAATGGAATTAGAAAATTAAGAGGAAAGTGATGCTGGGCGTTAAGTGACTGTAAACAGCGCGACCAGCCAAGAGTCTAAAGATGCTGCTAAAGATGCTGCGCCAGGGACCTGCTTACACCACGAGGGTTTGTTTACACGTGTGGAAGAAACTGGTTCCCAAATTATTGATTTAATTATATAATTATAAAGTGTCCTCATGGGGACCCTTAGAAGCCCATTTGTAAGTACGGAATGCCGTAAGTCGAGTCGTCCATAACGCAGGGACTGTCTGTATAGTAAATATATAAACCAATAACGTAGACATTTATTATCATTATCAAGTATTAGGAGCTATACATAACCGTATGTGCTATACTTTCATAGGACTGGCAGAGCAGTAGGTTTGTTTACACCAGCGTCCCCACAATGGCCACGATGCCAGTAAGCATTATAATCTTCTGGGACCACTGTAGTATATGTGATCTGTCATTGACTGAAACATCTCATTACATGGTGCATGTCTGTATTTAGAAATATATACAATATTTATTTAGAAATATATCTATTTAGAAACATGTATAATATATAATTTAAAACATATATAACATATAGTCAGAAATATGTATTTAGACATGTACAATACATATTTAGAATTTTAGGTAATTAAGTGCCAAATACTGCTTTAGAAAGAAAAAGACGCCACTCTTAGATGAATTGTGAGAAGTCCACAATAATTGCAAGAGGACTCTAGAGGCTTCCCAGAAATCTCTTATTCATTCTCCAAAGGGGCGTTGCAAATCTTTGCACTCTCCTCAGACTCTCAATTCACATCACTGCCTTTCTTGCTCTCAATAAATGACTTTGAATTTATCAGAAAAGCATTGCCAGTATCCAGCAAGAATTCTGATTAGCTCACTGTCTTCTTAAAACCCTCTACTGCCTTCTTACTGTCTGCCCCTTGCTGCCCCAGCCGGTGCCTCCCTGCCTTTTCTGGGCTGTCCGCCACCCCACCCCAGCTTGCGTTCTCCCCGCACCACCCCCCCTTCACTAGCTGAGGCTTCCTTCCTCCTCCACAGAGCCTATAATTCACGGTCTTGGTCAGGCCATTATTCATGGTCAGGCCATTATTCACGTAAGCCTTTGCCTGTCCCGTATATTCTTTAGGATTTTGCTGCACAAATTGTTCATTCTCTATTGGATTTTCAACTGCTACCTTCCTCTGGGTTCTTCCTCTCAGCCTATAAACATGCTTGTCTTTCCCATTTAAAACAAAACTATCTTCAAACATATCCTCTTCCTAAAAGTGATGCTGCTGGGAAGACGTGGGGGCTCAATGCCACGCTCTCTGTACTCTGCAGCTGGCTCCTGCAACCTATTCTTGCAAAAGTGACCAATAACTCCCTAACGGCCAAATTCAACAGAAAAGAGTCAGCTCCAAACCAACTTGGCATCTCTGTGGCCATTGAGACTGTGGGTCACGCTCCTCTAGAAATTCTCTCCCTCTCTACTTTTTTCAGGTGGCTCTATAGTCTTCCATTCTCATAGGACCTCTCAGGTCCTGTCCATTCTCATGCATCAGCTTTTGTTTAGTTTGCTCCCCAGTGCCGGTGTGCCCCAGGGATTGTACCTTGATCTCTCTTTTTCCCCCTCTCTGCACACTCTGTCTGGGCAATTTCGTCTGTTATTTATGATGGTTTCACCATCCAGATGCCAAAGTCTCCAAACACGTCTCCAGGGCCACCTCCCCCTGAGCTTACAGATTCACACTGTCACCTGCAGACTGCTTGGCCATTTTCCCCTGGGCCCCTACTGCACTCTCTCCCTCCTCTATAAAGGGCATATGCACTCCTGGCCACACATGTGGATTGACCCGCGGCTCTCTTGCTGTAAGCGCCTGGTACCAGTTAACGGCCCCCGCCCCCCCTGCCCCCCGTCCCCAAGCCAGCCTTAACCAAACTTCTGATTCCAGCTCACCTCCCTGACATCCTTCCTGCTGCCCCGTTTCCCAGCTGACCACAGCCTCCCTCCTCTAACTGCCCCAGTCTGGCTGTCAGGGCTGGTTAGGAATTTCACTGCTGGCCCTTGGCACATTTTGGACCTTCTTTGCCCCACTCATTGCTGTTTCCTTCCTTGTCACGTTGCCCAGACTGACAGTCAGCACCTCATCCTCCCATGAGCGTGCTAAGCACTGGGCTGTTCTGTTACCTAACTCTTCCTCTGCTCTAGCGAAAAGCCCCAACTCGCAGGCATCACTGATTGCTACTTGAAGCAAATTTTTTAAAAAGCAAGGAAGTAGGAGGAAAGTGGAAATTATGCCAAAAGTAAAATATTTTTAAACATTTTTTTTTCCTTCCTAAGATGGCACTGGGGACGAGAAACATCAGTATAGTGAAGGAACTCCAGTAGGAGTGTTAATAATCACTGTCCCAGCTGAGGTGGTCTCCAGCTATTAATATTAATAGTTCCATTCTATTAATGGAACCTGGACCTGCTCCATGCTCCTTGGGTTGTCCTGGGCCAGTTCCACCAACGTGGCCAGGAGTGCCCTCTTTATCCTTGACAACATCCCTGGAGTCAACTCCTAGACCCTAGAAGCCAACTCCAGTAAACCCCTTTTTCTTTCTTTTACCAATATCCTACCCTCCATCGGCTTTGTAGCAGTGAGCTTCCTCCCTAACCAGGAGCAATGCCTCCTTCTCCCTCCCTGCCTCTTCTCATATTTCTCCAAGTGGAATCTTTACACCCAAAATCAACCCCTCCCTGTCTTCCCTAACCCTTCTAATGCAGGGGTGTCCCAATGAAGGGAGGAAAGCCCCCTGAACTTGCCAAGTGAGTTCTTGGCTTTGCACAGGAATGAATTCCAGAGCTAGCCAACTAGCTATGGGAAGGTTTTATTGAGACAATAGACCCTACTCCACAGACAAAGTAGGGGTCCTCTCCTGAACAGGAGGGGGACCCCTTATGGGGCAACAGTAATGTTTTTAAATGTTCAAAACCCCATACATGACCAGCATTGTCTTGAGGCCAAGCCATAAATGTTAATCATAAACTGCTGTCACAGAAAGGTAAGTATATAAACAGTTTGTAAGGCTTCCAGCTTAGTAATTCATCCATCCTCTGGTGGTCCTGGGCAGGTGACTTGCTGGCAACCTCCTAGCTCAGGGTGGTTAGCGGGTGGTGTAGGCCAAAATGGCTGCACTCAGGCTCTTTCGACCTTCCTTTTCTTCCTTATCCCTACATTACTTCCAGAGGGATTGTGGGGAGAGGAGGTGGTGGGTTTTGGTAGAAAGAAGAGGATGTATTTTCATTCAATCCTTTTAGTGCAGCGAAGAAAGAGAAGATGACAATTTAGTTTTTGTGTTGAAAGTTTGAAGATTCAGAGTTTGCTACTCTTAAAAATATCTTTCAGAAATACATGCTGTCTATGTGCACAATTTTAAAAGAGTATATTTGAAAAAGAAGAACAAAGTTGGGGGGCTCACACTCCTGATTTCAAAACTTACTACAAAGCTATAGTAATCAACACCATAGCTTTGGCACTGGCATAAGGACAGACATATAGACCAACAGAGTAGAATAGAAAACCCAGAAATAAATCCTCACAGATATGGCTGATTTTTGACAAGGATGCCAAGACAATTCAGTGGGGAAAACGACAGTTTTTTCCAACAAATAGTGCTGGTAAAACTGGATATCCACATGCAAAAAAGAAAAAAAGTGAAGTTGGACCCTTCCCTTACAATATTTATAAAAATTAACCTAAAATGGATTAAAGACTTAAACAAAAGAACTAAAACTATTACTCTTAGAAGAAAATGTAGGTGAAAATCTTCATGATACTGGATTTGGTGAGTATTCCTTGGATATAACACCATATGCACAGGCAACAAAAGAAAAATAGATAAATTGGTCCTATTCAAAATTTAACATTTTTGTGCATCAAAGGACACTATCAAGAGAGTGAAAAGACAGCCATATAATGAAGAAAAATATTTGCAAATCATATATTTGAGATTAATATCCAGAATATATAAAGAACTCCAACAACTCAACATCAACAACAAAAACCTTTTGAAAATGGACAAAGAGCTCAATAGACATAAAGAAGATATGCAAATGACTAGTAATCACATGAAAAGATGCTCAACATCACTAGTCATGGGGAAATGCAAATCAAAACCACAATGAGATACCACTTCATACCCATTGGGATGGCTGTTACCACAAAACAGAAAATAACAAATGTTGGTGAAATGTGGAGAAATTGGAACCGTTGTGCATTGCTGGTAGTAATGTTTTCCACTGTGAAAACAGCACTGTGGTTCCTCAAAAAGTTAAACATAGAATTACCACATGGTCCAGCAATTCTACCTCTGAGTATATATACAAACAATTTGAAAGAAGGAACTCAAATAGGTATTTGTACACCCATGTTCATAGCAACATAATTCACAATAGTCAAAAGGTGGAAACAAACCAAATGTTGACCAATAGAAGAATGGATAAACAAAATGTGTATGTACATATGGTGGAACATTACCTACATTTAAAAAGGAAGGAAATGCTGACACATGCTACAACATGAATGAACCTTGAAAAAATTATGTTAGGTCAAAGAAGTCAGTCACAAAGAACTACATAATGTATGATTCTATCTCAAGGAAATGTCCAGGATAGACAGAACTATAGAGACAAAAAGCATGTTAGTGGTTGCCGACGACTGGGGAAGATGAGAGTGTTATGAGGTGATGGTTCAGGGATGCAGCATTTCTTTTTGGGCAGATGAAAGTGCTCTAAAATTGACTGTGGTGATAGATGCACAACTCTGTGAATGTACTGAAAGCCAATGAATTCTATACTTTGGGTGAAGTGTACGTATGTGAATTATATATCTCAATAAAACTGTTCTAAAAAAAAAAGAAAAACAGCAAAGCCTTTTGTTAGAAACCTGAGTAGCTGGGACTATAGACGCGCAGCAGGACATTCAGCTAATTTTTCTATTTCTAGTAGAGATGAGGTCTTGCTCTTGCTCAGGATGATCTCATAGATAATCTTATAGATTCTCATTTAAAATTTTGTTTTTCATATTTAAGTCTTCAATCCATCTGGTTTATTTTTGGGGAAGCGTCTAAAGTACATATTATGGTTTCACCATAAAGATAGCTTCTTAAAATCTGTCAAAAATCAAGTTCCCATATAAGATTTGGGCCTGTTTCTGGACTCTTTATTCTCATCAGGGATCTTCTGACCAACCTATACTGGCACCAATCACACAATGATTTTCATAGCTTTATTATATCCTTTCATATTAATAGGATAAGTCCATGCCTCTCCCTCTTGCTCTTTCTCAGAATTATCTTCCTGCTTCTTAAGAGTAATCTTTTTTCCACCATGTAACACATTTTGGGGTATAACAGAAAGGACTATTGAGTTGGGAGTCCAGGAACCTGCCCTGTTCGTACAGCAGCAGCCCCTAGCCACCTGTGGCTGTGAGGCTCGTATCTCCCTGAGCTCAGCTTCCTCATCCATGAAACAAGAAATCTGACAATCATCTCTATTCTCCCTCAACAACCACAAGAGCCTGTAATTTTAGTATAAAGACATTATATAAACTTAACGAATAAGTAATGGGCTAATCGTATTGAGTAGAGATACTTCAGCATTACAGATTATAGGGAACTGAACTTGCACCAAATAGAAATATAAGGGTTAAAAGGTCCTATGTGTTAACATTATTTTATGTTGAAGGTTAGGCTAGAATCAGCACAACACAGAACATGTGCAGGGTTTTGGGGTGCTCTAAAATGAAACTATAGCTTATAACAAGAATTTTATTTCCTGTATGAGTTAAATAACAACTTCAGGGATAATCTTCTAAAAATAGTAGTTTCCAACTGGAAATTCTGCAGGGGAGGATTTAGAGAATATAAAAACTTCTGATAAAATCCTTCTATAAGTCTTGTCATGATACCGAAATACCAATATTGCCTCACCGGCAATCACTAGGACATAAACTCTGATGTACATGATCTTCCACTAATTCATTCACAGTTCTGCTGCTTCTCCTTTGTGACCAAAGCCAGGAATCAGCAAAATGCTAGGCTGAGGCTAAGGATACTGCTCCTATTTTGAAACAGGGAAAGTCTAAAGGGGCTTTTCAGGGGACCCCTCAGCTTTGGCACCACTGAGTGAATTACGGGGGGAAAAAGGGGGTTTCCCCAACCCTCTCCCCACCCCCAGCCCTCATTCTATATAATCTCCACATCTGAGCTAACTTCAATCAAGACAGGTAGCTACCACCTGACTTTTAACAATATATATTTTAGAATATTGTTTTGCCTCAAATGAAATTAAATGTCTGCAATTCCCCCAAAATGATATTTTACCCTTCGCATAATGTATGTTCCTGTTTTCCTCTTCAGAAGATTTAGGAAGCAAATTTCTATAAAACTTAATGCACATTTAATTCAACATGTATACTTCTATCTGCACATATTTAACTGAAAAAAAGAGTTCACTCATTTAAACTCAACAATATTTTGTATAAAGCTTTTGTGTTCAAAGAGTGCCTTCATATATACTATTTTGACTTGCATAATGGTTCTGTATGGTAAATGGAGACAAAATTATGCTAAGAACTATGTTAAGAGATAAGGAAAATGAAGTTCTGAGAAGTTAAGATCATTTCTCAGTATCACACAGGATTAGACGTGAGACCTGACTTCCAATCACAACTGATGAAGATCTCTTGAAAATTATGGTTGATTTTTGTCAATCTGAAAAAGAGTGACAAGTAACTCCAATCAGTGCTCATATGAGGCAGAAACAAATGAAATACCTGCATGGTCAGTGGAAGGGAAAGCAAAGAAGGCCTGAAGGACATTTGTAGGACATTCTCTACCCTTCAGATGACTTCATATTTTTTTACTATATAAATAACGTGACAATTAGGCCTTCTGTTCATTAATATTCCTATTCATAATTACGGCCAACTCATCTAGGACAGATTAGAGGAAGGTGGAGTGTTCAGATGAAGCCTGAGAAGAAGAAATCAGAATATACAAAACTGGCTAGTATTCCCCTTGCAGGGATCACGAAGTGATTATTGGAATTATAAGGAATTAGTGATAGAAGTTAGCAAGAAATAAAAAGGTATGAAGGTAAAGAAAATATACATATCTTTAAATGGAAAAGAAAAAAAATTAAGGTTCAAATGCATGTTTTTTAAGTCAACAACACAGAATGAACTAGATTATCAATACTATCTATGAGGTTATCCGGAAAGAACTTGCCATTAGGGACTCTACATAGAGCTTACACATAACCAAAGATTCACTCATTTGACGATTCTAGGATATAAGCAGTAACTTCACTGAACTGAAAGTATACATTTCAAGCTAGTGAGTTTAAGACATTACTTGCCATGTGAGTTGTATTTAACTCACACTAGTTTGGAGCCCAGGGCCTCGTGAAGCATATGTAACTCACATGTCTCTTCACCTTGGGAGCCACTTAAACTATTTCTCAAGTTACATACAACTCACACACAGAAAACAATAAAAACTAACAAATTTTTCATTAAATTAGAAATGATCATTTTGTTTTTGAAGTTTTTATTCTATTTTCGTAATAAAACACCATGGCTTCAAGGAAAAAACTTTTTTTTCCTAGTGTGGCAGTCAATATGTTAAAGTAACTTTTAAGACCAATTAAAAGAACTGCTTATTTAATTCATCCTAAAAATTGATTCATCATGATCAATGTACTTGGTTATACTCAGTTATAAAGATTCTCCATATTTCTTTTGATTTAATATTCATCATTGCTACAGAATAGATGGTGTAAGTATTAGCCCTATCACAAAATCTTTCATTTAGAAAGTTTTTCTCCTTTGAATGATGGAAAAAACAGAACAAAACCTTCTGAAAATAGTGAAGAAAAAAAAACCCCAATGAAGAACACCTCCCTTGTTAAAGTCAGTGAAAATTCTGTACCATCTGCTACCTTGTTCCATCATACTTTATAGCTATCATCGTGCCTAGGGAGGAAGTGGCATGTAAATCAATTTGCTTCCACCTCCACAATTCAAATCAGAGCAAAAAACCAAAAGATGTATCTTGATGATAACTACCAATAAAATATCAAACTAAAACAACACAGTCAAACCTTGAAGAGATTATTCTTGAAACACATCATATATGTTCAATTAGTTTCTACCTATCACTGTTCTTGAGGGGGAAAAAAATCCAGTAATCAATAATCGGTTATTTAGAAATAATTTTAAAATCAGAACGGGAGTCACGATGTCAGGTGGAAAAAACTCTGATATTTTAAAGAGATCTGAGTTTTTGACAGATTATGAAGCATAACAAAATACAAAAGCATTAAATAAATAAAAATACTTAATGAGCAATTCATAAAATAAAGCAAAGGAGCATTTGTATGTGTTAAAATAATTTAATTCTCCCTGTACATTTCTGTCCATATATGCCAACAGAAATCAATACACACTTTACAATATTTACCTGCTTTTACACATTCAAGTCAATTCAGATGGCAAAAGTAGAATTCAATCACTAGTGAAATGTTTAAAAAATATATATTAAACAAAAAAAATGCTTTTACAAGATAAAAAATAATCTTCCACAATGCAATAAATTGCAGATCACTGAAATTTTAACTTTTTAGATGATTTCAGTTCAGCTTTTTGGTTTCAAAATCCAGAGACAGTTTAAAAAAAAAAAGTGTATGCAGAATTTCTATCTGTTTTTACGTTTTTCCTTCTTGCTTCGACTATTTGTTACACTGTTTAAAGACGATGATGATGGTGGTGCTCTTGCATGACCTGTGGCCTTTAGATGGTCAAAAAGTTTATTCCGAGATGGAAATTCACTATGGCAGGTTGTACAGCTGATAAGAACATCACTCTAAGAAGGGGGGAAAATTATAAATAAAAGCAAGCATTATCATCTAGAAGTAGTGTTTTATGATGTCAAGATTAAGCATCAAACAACTGCAAAATAAAGATGTTTTAACAAAATGGACAACTACCAAAACAGGCTCAACAAAGGCAGCACTAACCAACACCATTAACTTTAAGGGTTCTGAGACTTTCAATAGCATGTATCCCATGACTAGAACAGAGGAAGAGTTTGTGGTTCATAATTAATCTTCAGAATTTAACACATGTAGTTCTTATCACCAAGGCTTCAGATTGCAAAGTAATGGAGAAGACAATAGTAACTGTTCTTCTAGTACAGTCTAACATTTCCAATGTGCTTCTTTTTACTTGAAGAAAAACTGATCGTGGTGTATATATAAATTCAATGTCCATCAAGCAGAACTGTTGATGAATCCACACCATTGCAGGTTCTACAGGGAAGGGCTCACCAAATACACATTTACACTGCTAGAACATTATATTGCTTAAAGAAGGTCTACTAAATAGAGATGTGAAAATGATTTTGACCTACCACTATCTGTGGTTCAGCAGGTACTTTGACAGATTTTTTCATATCTTTGGTTTTCTTTCCTTTGGGTTTAGGAACACTGGAAAATAAATGAAAGAATTCAGCATAATCCAAAAATAATGTACCCCTTTTAATAGTCACCTTGCTCCCAAGAACATTCGAAATAGTGAAATGCACTTTAAAGGCTAATTGATTAATTTAATGGCTAATTTAATCTTCATATCTCAAATGAAGAGAACAACTTTAAGAATCAAAGTAAATGTAGCATAAAAATTAAATCAAATTTGGCACAAAAAATTAAGGAATTTTCTTAAAATAATTGAAAAAGCTAAAACAAGACCCCTAAAATACCTCTAAACATTTATACAGTGTGTTATTATAAAAAGCAAAGCACTTAATACTCCATTTATTGAAGCAAAACCATCTTCATAACCAACCAGTAATAACCATAAATCATCTATGGCGGTTCTAGTCTGATAAACATTTCAACAGTTCCACAGAGAAATGAAAAAAATAAAGACTCTGTAATGCATTTTTTCATAAAATTGAATTTGCTCAATGTAAGGAATTTACTTTTATTAAAAAACTTATATCCTTTCTTCTGATCTGGTGGGTGTTCTCCCCAATGTACCCTTTAAATCAGAAACTGCCAGCAAGTGTAGTCATGTTCCTCCTATTCTGCTTGAACTCTTCAACATTCTCTACTCAATCTCCTATATGAATTTTAATTTTCCTTTTATACTTTCCATCATTTGTGCTAACCAAATTCATAGGGTAAAAATCCTGCAACTATATTTACGGAGCAGATAGGATGGGTTATAATGAATAAGTTATGATAATGCCGCCAAGCACTTCCTGGGTATACTATCCTTCAAGCAAAAACCAAGGGTCTGTATTGAGTTATACGGCCTACACATTTAAGAGGTGCAGATTAGGAGTATAATTCAACATTATGCAGTATTCAGCCAGCTATGAAAGCATCAAGAAAAGGACACAATGGCATAAAAGGCAACAAGTTACATACTAATTTATAAAATATCACAGATACACCACAAATATATCTAAGAAAATTGAGGATAATATTTGTGGTGGACAGTTTATCATATTATGAAAGACAGCTACTCTATGAAGATAATATCCAAGACATTTATGTTTTAAAAAAATAGCATACACACACATTTTTTAATAAAGCAATTCTCCCTTGGTAGCCCCAGTGTCTGCACCACTACAGAGAAGCAGCAGAGGGGCCCAGCAGAGACACACTGGACGTCAGGACAGCAGGAGGGGGGGAGGGGTGGGGGTGGGACATATGATGTATTCATCTCACCCCTGCCATTCCTCAGCAGTGAAGAAGTCACTTGAATTCTCTGAATATTTTTCTCACATCGGTAAAATGAGAAAATTGAACTGTATCAGTGATTGCACAAGTCTGAGAACCCTTTTTCCTCCCCAAATGAATTCTCATGTAGAAGTAACATGGGAAAGCAAATGAAAAAACTTTAGCTCTAGCTCAAAGAAGGGTTCAAGGGCCCACAACCCCATCTCTTGGCCTACCCCTTGAGCCTGCCAAGCAGCACAAAGCACCCTAACAGAACACTTAGGTCCCACGGAGCTAGATGACCTGGGTGCCTTCAAGGCGTCGGGCAGACAGGAATTAAATGCCAGCTTTTCTACTTACCAGCTTTTGTCCTTGAACAAGTCACTTAAGCTGAGATTCAGTTTCCCCATTTGTAAAATGAGAACAAACATGAGAGTGAAATAAACGTGAATCTTCCCTATCAGGCTTCTACTCGCCAAAGTTCTTCATAGCTTTGACATTAGCAGTTTGTGTAGTTCTTTGTCATCCTTTTTAATAGCCAGAGCCCTACTGTCGGCCTCAGCCTTGTCTGTTTCCCTCCTTCACACTACCTAAATTCCTGAAACCACTAAGTATACTCCACCAGCCCACCACTGTTGCTCCAGTGTTAAGCATTTTCAACTCATGCTCCACTTTACTCAATCACTTTCCGTCTTTTTCATGGTCCTATAATGACGGGAACCTGAGGCTACTTACTGTTCAGATCATTCCTCATGGAACAAGAAATGATTTTCTATTCTAGAGGAACAGAAGAGGATGGGGACAAGAAAGTCAGGGAAGAAGAGGACAAGGACTGGCTATCTCCCAAGTGAGACCTTCCCCTAGCCCACCACCATGGCCTTGTGCAGCCCAGAAGTCCAGGGCTCCTTCGAGCAAGAAGGCCCCAAGGTGCTCACGTGTCCTGACAACACAGTGGTGCCCGATGCAGGCTGCCTGTCCTGAGCATGGAGATGCGGTTAGTGATGCTCCAGGGGGTGGGGCTGAAAAAGAGGCTCAGCAAGAGCCTTGTTCTCATAGGAGTGTTGAGAATTACTGATCCAGGACAAAATAAGAACCATGGCAGGACAAGGGAACAAAAATGGGATCAAAGTGACTTCTTTCTGATTTTGGCCATGTTGCTGACATGTCCGTGGGCACATGCTTTTAGCATTTTCTTCTCAACATGCTTCATCTAAATACATATGTGTGTGTGTATGTCTGTACAGACGTACAGACAGACAGACCTATCTTACTTGGACAATCATGGAAAATGAGATTTTACTTGATATATGAAAAGCTATCATTACTATCAATATTCAGTAATTATAAAATATGCAACTCTGACTTACGTTTTAGCTTCACTTTTTGGATCATCATGTGGTTTGATGGTCTCTGTGACATTAACATTTTCTTGGGAACCATTTTCCAATTCTTTGGCATTGTCTTGATTTAAGTTAGTATCTTTTGGATCAATCTTTACTCCTTCTCCAGTTCCATTTTCATTGAAATTGTCATCATAATTCTAGGTAATAAAACACAGATGCCATTACAGATAAGTGCCATAATAATACTGACATGTTATGCTGCCATGATAGTTAATAAACAATGATAATGCCCCACACACTCTAGTAGGAGTATATTGTTAGGAAATAAAAGAAAGAAGCTGGTAAATTAAGAACATGGAGGCTCATCATAGAGATATTAAATTAGAGAAAAACTGGAAACAATACAAATGTTCAATAAGTGTATGGCTGAATATATGAAGGAAAATTTTGAAGTGCTTAAAAATCATGTTCCCAAATGTATTAGTCAATTACATAAAAAAAATACAAGTTATTAGCAAAAATAAAAGACAGAAAATTATACAGTCGAATCACAATTTAATTCAATATTAAGTAATCTCTAGAGGTAAAATTAAAGATGATTTTTATACTTTTATTTTCCAAATGATCAGCAATGAGCAACTATTACTCTACAGTTAGGAAAAAGAAAAACAACAAACAGGCATTATAAAAGAAAGATGCCTGGCAAATACATTTTTACTAAGTTCAACTGTATGATTTTGTGTGACATTTTGCCACATTTGTGTGCTCTTTCTCTCCCTATAACCCCCTTCTCTTTCTCAACACAAACTTTTTTCCCCTGAACTGTCTGGAAGTAAGCTGCAGGCAGATATGAATCTTGCCATGTACCTCTAAGAACAAAAATATTCTCTGACAGATACACAATATTCACTCTACTCAAGAATTTAACACTGTTATCTTTTACACAATCCTCATTCAAATTTATTAATACCAATTGGTCCTTTTTCTGTAATCCCCTATAAGGATATAATTAAGGATCAGATGTTGTGTTTCGTTGTCACATCTCTTTAAATGCCTTTATTCTAAAACAGTCCCACTTGTTTTTTCTTTCATGACAACTTGATGGTCATTTTGTAGAATGTCCCATAATTTGACTTTGTCTGATTGTTTCCAAATGATTAAATTCAGGATAAACATTTCTAGCAATAATACTGTAAGGTAATGCTGGGAGGCAAAATGTCAGTTTGTCCCACTTTTCAGTGATAATAATTTGGTTAGAGTGGTATTGCCAGATTTTTCTACCTTACCTTTTTCCTTTTTTAATGACTAAGTTATTGGCAGGGTGTGACTCTGAGACTGTGTGAATATCCTGCTGCCAATAACCATTCACCTGAGGAATCTGGCACCTATTGAGGATTCTTGCTTAAACCATTTACTAATATTGGTGGCTACAGAATAGTGATTTTCTACCTCTATTACTTGGTCCATTTGCATTTGTACTAACTCATATTCTTTTGTAATAATAAAGTTTTCTCATCTCCTTTGTTCAACTCTTTTTTTAAACTCAGTATAGATACATATGAATTTTTTTTTAAACAATATCAATGTATGGAAATCTATCACCATTACTCCTTTTGATGACTCAAATTTTCCCAAACCGGCAGGCCCTGTAAACTGGGTCCTGAGTTCTTCTGACATACCCCCACCAGTTTTGGAGCACTTCCTTGGTTTTAAGCATAAGATGTTCTGGGCTCACCTTCCACCTTCCCAGTCTCAGCCCTAAAATCAGCCATTTTTCCAAGTAGCCTGTCTGCTTCCTTTTCGTGGGAAAGGGAACTTAGAAACTAAGATGTGTACACTCAGTGGTTACTGCTAAGGGGTGTCCTACTTTTAGGTCCTCACCACACACACTGTTAACACACTGTTCTTTAAATCATGAGGTCATACGAACATCTTCAATTCCAATCTAACACACAGCATTCTTCCTCCTTTTCCCTCAATCTATGTCTGTATTTCCCTTTTCCCACAAAGAGAATGTGGTTCCCAACATTAATATATTTATTCATCTGGTCTATTCTACAATATGCACAAAATAGTTTCATCAAAACCACACCAATACTACCAAAAAGCTACTAAGTTCAAGATTTAATGCTTCTGCAGTTAATTTTATCTTTTGATTATATCCCATGGAAAGTATTCAATCAGAGTTCTGTGTTCAAAAGTTACTTGAATTAATTCTTCTTTTCTGTCAGCCATAGTCACTTGTTATGTTTACATTCAGTATTAATTTGGGGGGAGTTTTCTTTTACTGTCTGGTTGCCTTATGCAATTTTTTTTGATTATACAAAAAACTTTCCCCGTCTTGAGTTTCAAGATACTCAATATTTGTTGGCTCCTGCTCTTTCACCTATCAGTATATATCTCCACACTGCCTTTCCCTTCAAAAAGAGCTTAGAAAATATCAAGAAAAGTGCTATATAAACTAGACCTACCTGATACAATCAGAAATCATAAACAAGAGGTATCATAAACGCACATAGCTTTGGAGAGGAAAAAATGAGTGGTCATTTGAAGCATTTTTGTCAGTAAGAAAATACTAATACATGTGTTTATGTTGCAATCAATAGAACCTATCCCTATCCTCCATGAACTGAGGTAAGACAGTTATGGGTTAAGTATAAATCCCTCTCCATTTTATTTAGTCCTTATTCTAGTGGTACTGACAAACACAAAGGAAAAGAGAAAGTGTTCTAAACTAATGATTATAAGGTATTTGGATGGATGATAGTAGAGTCAATGTATAAAAGGAATATACAATTTGCTATGTGGTTTTATAATTAAAGCAGAAAGTTCCAAATTATAATTTTAGCTCATGTGCCATGTATCATTTTTGGAATAGAAAACTGATAAAAATTATCAACTATATTATAGCCATTTGGATAAATAAGCCAAATCTAGAGTTTTATAAAAAATCATTGTTACCTAAGTTTCCTTAAAAATATTTAATACTTAATATAAGTTAATAACTAGAGTATAAGAAAATAGCACAAAATCAGTGCTACTCTCTTTAGAGCCACCAAATAGCCTTAGTAAATCGGACATTTTGTTTTTTATAGGTTCAGACACATCCACAGATTGTTACACAGGTGTAATAACATAACGCCATTTTATTTAAAAATAATCCTTAAGATAGAGATTGAATCTGGACTCTAGCTGTGAAATATTTAAGCTAAACTTCTGAATAACAAATATTTTTTCAAGAATCACAACCATTATAAGTTTCTAACTAAATGTTCCTTTTGCAATATTTCATTTATATCTTGTTGACAGAATAAACATATATACAATGATCAACCCCCAGATTTTCCTATTTCCAAATTTTAATTGTTGTCTTGACATTTTTAAAAGCCCTGTCATGAGATGTATTCAGATTTTAATACAGTCACTCAGCTAATTCATACCAGGGGAATTCTACATGCAAAATTCTTAAACATCCTGGCAATAGTAATTAAGTTGGTTATATATGCATAAGGAGAGAAAAGCACTACAAAAGGAAAATATTTTCAATTCCTTTTAATCTTACAATCAACATAAAAATATGGAGTGAAAGTCCCTCTCCTTAATACAGACTATACTGAATAAAGAAAAGTACTGCAACTTTACAGTTGGTATTTAATGGTAATAAAATCTTTTCAACATACCTGTGCTGGCTTCTGTTTCTTTTTTTTCTGTTTTTTAGAAAGCCTAAGGGCAAATATAAATCAAAATGTCAAATACTTGACTTTGTGAAGATTTACATAAGTGAAAAGAAAAAAATATTGAAACACTAGTGATATAAAAGTAAAATATTTAATATCATAAAGCATTCAAAGGAAAATAAAATATTCACATTGTCACTTAAGAGAATAATATTAATAACAGAACAGTGGTTGTGGTTCAATGGATAGTAATTAGCGTATCAACTGCCTAAGTAAAAAACTGCTTTTAATATAGTCATAACGTATTCCATAAAAATTATATTTGACACCATGTCTTTACCCTCTTTGCCACTATAACATTCCATTAACTAGAAGAGATGCAGAAAATATTAACAGGATAACTTCCTTAGGATAATACAGCATTTAAACGTAATCTCTGAATGCAATAAGTATATCTAGTGACATTTAAAGAAGTACTTTTGTTTTGGTGCATCTTCCATTTCTTCCTCAGAATCGTCATTCAATGGATTTTCATCAAATTGAGGTCCTGAAAAATTTTCTTCCTCCTCCTCCAACTGTTGTTTTAACAAGGCAACCATTTCCCGATGCTTCTTTGACTTCTCGTGATTCTTCATGCTGAAAGAACAATCTGTTAGTAGCTGCACTATGATTAATTCATATTTGCCCAGATATGTTGCTGGATGATTGTGAACAAGTTGGAATTTACTTTTTTTCCAGTAACTAAGCAAAATGTTAGTCATTTTATACAGAGAAACAGAATGCTGCGAAGATTCCTCAGGCACCGGAAGCTCCCATGCATTCCCTCTGCTTTCTCTGTCCTTTTATCTAACATACATTTTCTTCCTTTTTTTATTTTTGGCCAAATTCTCCATTTATTATTTTGATTTTTCAATTCTTAAAATGAAAGCCTTCTCTACGGTTTTCTTTCAATAACTAAGTATTTGCTAAGTGCTTCTATGTCCCAGGCCGTGCTGCAGGTCATGGACCACTGGGAAATCACAAGACACACACTCTAACTTTAAAAGGAAGACTCCCTGGACTAGAGAAACGGTGCTGTGAGGGCTGGAAGTACAGAAGCAGTTTACCTACTTTTGTGTTTTTCACCTTCTAAGCAGAGGTCTCCCTTCTCACTCCCACCACCCTAAATATAAGTTCAGACACATCTCTACCTCTCTGTCCAAAACTCTATAGGCAATGTCTCTTTCAGTATATCTATTGGCAACTAAATAACATTTCACAAAATAGAGTTGACAACATAAGCTACCGGAGTTAGATCAACTAGGAAGTAGGAAACTTGTGTTACTATCTACTGTATTGCATCTGTTCGGATTTTTGGTATTCTAGTTTTGGCTGCTACTTTTCCTTCCCACTAAAATTCTCCTATCTATCATCAAGCTCCCTTGGAGAAACTGGAACATCTGTATAAGAAAGTAAAAGCTCAAAAAAATGATGGGGACATGTCAAGTGGACAAAGGACCTGCTTGAGGAAACTCTTCCAAATCAAATCTGGAAAAATTTGAGTGTGAAAAGGGCAGTAACAAATTATAAACATTGGAAAAAATTCATAAATTCATATGGGTAACAGAAAGATAAATAAATTGGTAAAAGGGAGGGCTCCTGCTTACAGCAGACGGCCAAGGGCTGACTGATAAATGTGGAAGGAGCACTGGGAGAGCATCATTCTGCAACTGTCACAGTACAGACTGGTACAAGCTAAAACCATCAACGGATGCTATAGCTAGGAGGGAAATTTTTGTCAGAAGATATCTGTATAGTTTCAAAGTGTCTCCTCACAGATTAAGCAAGCATGCTGCAAGGCAAAATTTGTTGCAAAGGAAAAAACACTAAATCTATAGTACAAAAACTGAAAGTCACCCTGACTGAATGAGCAGAATTACCACCACCAATGAGTGGCAGGACTTTACATGCCTCCAACTGTGAGCCCTTGAGAGCAACACAACATCCTTGTGCAGCATCCCACTTGGGGATGGGCAACCTGAACCTAATCATGAGGTAGGATATAAACTAAAAATGAGAAGTATTCTAAGAAAAAAATATTTTAAAGTACTAGTATACTTCCAAAATATAAATGGCATATACAATGAAGACAAAGGAAATGTTCCAGATTAAATGAGACTAAATAGACAAATAAATGTAATGTGATCCTAGACTGGATTCTATATTGAAGTGGGGAATGTGCTATACAGGATATTAATGAAGGATCAAATGACAAAATTGAAATATGAGCAGTAAACTAGATAAAATTACTGTATCAATGTTATAATTTCCTAAAGGTGATAGCTATACTTTGGTTCTGTAAGAGAATATCCTTATTCTTAAACTTGCCTTCAAATTATTCAGGAAAAACACTGTGTCTGCGCGTGTGTGTGTATGTGTGTAGAGAGCATATGCAAATAGGGCAAAATATTAGCAACAGTTTGCTAAAGCAGGTATGCCACATTCCACTCTTGCGACTTTGTGGACATTATTTCCAAATTAAAAAATAATTTTTTTTAAACCTCCTTCATTGTTGCATTTTCTTTTCTTGCTTATTTCTAACTTTCCTGCCTGTCTCTATACTTCTCTTACCCTCCATTGTCTCTCCCTTGGAGTTATATGGTAATACCATTTATGCCTCCCACATCCCCGTTCTCAATTTGGCATCCTTTCTTCCTAACTGCACACATTGTTTTGCTGATTCTACTCTCATTTTCTCCCATGTTCTTTCTCCCTTTCTTTATAATGTATCCTTTTTAATACTTCTGTGTGACTGTTCCCATAAGATAAAGAGCTTCCACTTCAGCAAACATACACTAGGCAGGACAAGTTAAAGTTCCTGGGTTGGCAGCAACTGCCTACACGGGACAGCGATGACTGGAAGTGAGTCTGACACTAGCAATGGAGATGATTAGACGCGGTCTAGCCTCCTTGGACTATGTCTCTTTGCCAAAACAAGCAACATTTCTTCCTGGATATAGTGTAAGTGTTTAAAAGGCACTTTTAAATTAATATTACATAGGAACATTGGGATGAATGAGAATTGGTACAAAAGCCTTAACTGCTGGTACAAATATCTCTTCCTCCCATTCTGGCCAGGAACCCCTGAAGATGACATGTGGTTGCTGGTGGTTACCTGCTACCAGCATATTCTTCTCAAGACTTCCAAAGTGTTATACTTCACCTCAAAAGAAAAGGTGAGTTCAAAGATATTAAACTTACGCCTTTTCTGTCTTAAAAGATTTGTCACATGCCGGACAGTACAGGTTGTCATGAAGCTCAGCATCCTCGGCCTCATCACTCTCTTTCCCTATAAGCGGAAAGCCGATGGTAAGAATCCTGTTTGGTTAGAATGCAAATCTAAAATACATTAATAATAAATTACATCTCTTTAGTAAGGAGCAAAACTGGACATAAATTAGAAACTACATTTTTGGATTTCTTTCCCAAAAACCAAATAATGCTATCAGAATTTGAGTTAAAAGCAGCACTGCATTACAAGGAAGGGCTTCCAAATCAATCACTTTATCTTTCAAGTTCTTTTCTTAAGTCTACTTAGAAGAAGATTCAAAAATTTCTTAAAGTCCTGGGTATAAGCTAAGTTTAAAAAAGCAAATACTACTTTAATAGTTCTAAGATGAATCAGTTTTTTTCAATAAAGTTTTGTTTTGTTTTGTTTTGTAGTTTACCTCTTGAGCAAGATTTGGTCCAAACACATCTACAATTGCGATCTACTCTTAAATGCTTAAACTTACTTTACAACATTCCATCACCGTAAAACAGGCCATAAGATAGCATAGTACACGTAAAATTTAACATTATCTTTACAAACTTGAAATTCTTTGCACAATCTCATGTTTTTAAAGAAATAAACAAGTAAATTGATTTAGAATTTATTTTAGAACCAACAAAGATTCCAAGGTATCTCTTCCATATTCTACATTTTGGTTCTGTATAAGCGATGTTAATACCATTCAGAAAAGTAATCTCACTGAAATAAGTGACCAAAATATATCCTATCTAGTGTTAATGTTTTGTACATGGTGTTATTTTCCAATTACAGTATGTGTATACTTTCAATATATCATATACACAAAATAAACTTTAATTAAATAGTAACACTGGATTTGAAGTAAAAAATTTGTATCTAGAAATGGTCACATGTTCTCAGGCACATCCCATTGCTTCTTGGAGTCCTAACTTCCTCATCAGTAAAATGGAGATAATTCCATGAGCAAAACCTACCTGTAAGGATCAAACACACAAACCTGTGTGAGGATCAAAGGAGATCCCAGATGTAATAAAACTCTGTGTAGATTAGGCCACCTCATATTTATAGAGTGCTTTATAATTTTCAAAGCACTTTTACATGTACTACTTCTGATTCATTAATAAAACATTTCATTTCCTAGTCATTTGGAATAAATAAAAATTTGCTATTTTACCATTTGGGCTACTAGTCTAAAAAAAAACCACACTCGTAGATAAGGTAAAATTGGGATTTATCTATGTTTAGATAATTCAATTTTATTCCTCATGGAAGAGCTAGAGATGGAGGTAAGGAATCAAGTATACAGCTAATATTCTCAAAAATGCCTAATCCTCACCTTTTAAGGTAGTCACAAACCTATGCTCTAGTGATAGAGGTAGAGGAAAAAAAACATTTCTGTACACTGAAAGGAGACCCTCTATAAAGTGAGAGGAAAATTTACATACAGACTCTTGTATAGTATCAGCAGTTTCTAGAAATAGTTACCATTAAAACTTGACCTACTGCTTAAATGAATTTTAATAGTCACACCTATGAATATGCCCACTTGTCATATTATGCAGCCAGAAGTACAAATCGTTTAAGACATGTCAAAGCGTTTCTTAATCAAATTACCTGAATTAGACTAGTTCAACAGACTACCTTTGTTTGGCCTATACAACATTATCTTTAATTTTAATTAATTGCCACATTTAAAAATTGAGATGTGCCACATAAAAATCCAGATTTCCAGCTTCATTTAAAAAAAAAAAAAAGAAAAGAAAGACTCTGGCATGATCCTGGCAACAACTGATTAGAACTCGGGTGTTTTTCTGATTTTTAGTTGCTCTTCTATTCCCTGTTGTCTTACACCTGGGCCCCTTTACTGGCACCAGCTGGCATCTGAGTGCACACTCCTACATACAACATTTATTTTCTAAAATTTCTTAATGTACGGAGAAAGTTACCATCCTGTCCATCCTTGAGTTCATGTTCCTCCATTTCATTTTCATCCGATCCATCTCCAAACTCCTTTTCATACCGCGCCTCCATCTCCCGGAGCTCCTTCTCCAAGTCAGCCACGGTCATCCAACTCTGTTCTCTGTACTGCTCCGCCAGTCTACATACACAGCACAGTCTCACGCTGACACGTGTGTCTCCGCATGGTTTCCACTTAGGCATAAAATCCATCCCTCCAGAGACCTTCTTCCTCCCAAGCTGTCAATGCTTACAAACTTAAAACCTCTGCTAAGTTAAAACTGGGCAAAGTCACTTAAACCTGTTATGTGTCATGTGGATGACTTTAATTACTTTACGAGATAATGGGTTTTGAAATATGTAACTCTTAGCAACTTATTAAAGGTCCTCAGGTGATTTTTAAGTCATAGTGCCAAGTGAAGTGTTAATTTTCAAAAGACAAGGAGCAGGATGGGTAGAATTTTTATGTGAATAATTTTTAAAAGAATACTATGATGTTCCGGATTCAATGCTATTATGGTAACTCTTAACAACAAAGGGAAGGAAATGAACTGAATATCTCAGAGTATACCGACAGAGGAGGTATAGCATGGTGGTTAAAGCAGGGTCTCTGGAGTCAGACTTCTTGGGTCTCAGTCCCGACTCTCATTTACTAGCTCTGTGATCTTAGTTAGGCCTGTCTGCCTCATTTCCTCAAAAGAGCACGGAGGATAAAAACAGAAGTTACTTCACAGAACTGCTGTGAGGAAAGCACTTAGAGACAAGGCCTTGCAAAGAGAGAGAATTCAACTAACATTAGGTATTAATTAAAATTATTAAATTTTACAAAAGTCTAAAGGATCTCAAGTATAAAGCCCTCTAAAGGAAAACATCCAATTCAAAATAAAAACTTTTACACAGTAGATTAAAAAATGCTGTCCAATGTCAAGATTTTAGAAAGAAAAAAAGAAAGATGAAGCCAGGATGGTGACTGAAGCCAATGTGAAAACGCCATGTCAGGATCTACCTATGCTTCCTTTGACCCCTACAATGTAAAAAGGACCAGCCCTGTATTACGTACTTTGCCTGCTTTAGCTTCTGTTGCCGTCTCATGTCTTCGGCTTTCCTGGCCTTCTCTGCATTCTGTTCTTCCAAAAGTTTCCGATGTGCCTGCACTCTCTTATCTCTTTTACGAATGAAAGCTACCAGCTGCCGGACGAGCTCATTCTTCTCTTTCCTTGCTTTGTCTCGAATCTTTTTGTTTTCTTTTTCCATGGCTCGTTTTTCCCAGCGGTTTGAAGCTTGTCGTGTATCATATTCTTCCTTCCAAGCAAAATTCTTTTGAGTGCAGAAACTCTGCCAATAAGCGTAGAAAGGATGGACTACCTAGTGACAAAAAAATAGGTAAAATTCTGAGCTTTTTAACTTATTTTTAGAAAGGCAGAAAATATTAGTGATACAAAACATCATCTTTTTTTCACATATATAACATTCCTATTAATCAGTGGATAAGATAACACTTTTAAGGTTTCCCAGAATAAACAACAGCCTGACCACTGAATGGAACGATCAAAAAATAGGGAAAAGTAAAGAGGCAAGGCTACGAGAGAGGTGAATGCTCCTTTAGGAAGAGAGAGAGAGAGACAGACAGACATGGGACAGGACCAAGAACTAGAACCAATTTTTTTAAAATAAGGAAATGGGGAAAAGGCACAGTGATAAATGCTAATTATATAATAAAATGCAATGCATTTTTCTATTACCGTATCATAGTCACTCTGGGAGTCTCCAAAGGTTGGGAAATCCTCAACATCCTCCTCTAACACAGATTCTAGTTCTTCCTTTGCAATCATTTCAAAAACATTACGATACACTGTATAAAAGCCCTAAAAAACAGTAACAAAAGCACAGATTGTTAATAACTTTGTAGCCTAATCATAGGATAAGATCTAAAAATGTAAAATGAAAAACTTTAATGTTGAAGAATCATAGGACCAAGCTCTGTCACTATAAATCCACTTAGGTTTCAATTGGAGGTTTTCATACATTGACAGTTTAAATATGAAAGCAATGTATTTCCAGTTTTCAGAAATGAATACTGCTTTACTTTCTACTATAGAATAATCTGAAGAATTCTCTTTGTATTTGAGTCTCGATGCTTGATAAAAAATTAAAAGTGAGTTCATTTACCTTACCTTTTCATCATCTCCATAACCAGAATAACAGGTAACAGTGAAATAGCGAAGCAAATCTAAGCTGTCATCTTGATATTCTCCATCAAGCCCACCTTTAAGTAGGGCCTCTCTATGATTATCATACCTAAAACAAAAAATAATAATTTAGCATCATCAGTGAAGGCCGAATAAATAAGAATCCAAAAAGCCTCCTTACTCCGAAACTGCCAAAATATTATTGTACATTTCAATGCATCCAATCCATGATCAAAAAATTTTAAGGAAATATCAACACGAAAAGTATGCCTAATCTTTCACAGAACTGCTGATTAAAACTATGCCTACAACTTCTAATACATTATACAATACTAGCCCATATGAACAGGGGAATTTAAAAATGACTCTCCCAAAAAGGTAGTTGCATTTCCACAGGAAAGAAACATTACTAAAAAGGACAGTAATGGACATAATTTGGTCTATAGAATAATTATACATTTGTGATCTGGGAATTTACCAACATGCACTAGAACAAGACTCTTCCTATGCTTATATAAACTTAATATAGGAGCTTCACACATGATTACTACTCATAATAACTCTGCAAAAGTAGTTACAATCCCTGTTTGATATTACAAGAAATTGAAGCTCAGTAATATTAAATAACTTACTGCCTATAATCATAAAGCCAATAAGCAGCAAGGCCAGAATTCAACAGCAGGTCTCCTGTACTGCAAAGACCAGCCTCCTTGCACTACATGGCACTGCCTCTGGGTAACAGGAGAGTCACTAGGCAGGAGCTTTAATTAAAAGACAAGGGAATCCTTGGGATGAGAAGACAACCTAAGATGCAGAGAAGAGGCCAGACAAAAGGAGGTCAGGAAAGAATTTCTGAGAGGAAGGCAAAAGCAATTCTAAGACCAGACCTCCAGATTCCTCAGGTACAAAAAAGTTTAGAATCCTCTCTCTGATTTTCTTATAAAAGACAATTTCTTAAGAATTTTTTTACAGCCTTTCTCTCAACAGCCACCTGTACTATACATCACTGAACACACAGATGACTTACACGGTAGCTCTTCATAACTGCAGGATCTTGCACAGTTATGTCAGGGCTTAAAACCTATTCCTTTGTAGCAAGAAGTTAACTGAGAATCTGAAAACTCAGAACTTCAAATATAGAAATTTTTGTTTGGACATTAAATGATCAGAGCATCATCAGTAAAAGCATCTGTTACAGATGTAGAAGCTTAACTCAATTTCTTCATATAAAGTAGTTATGTGGAAATATTACAATTCTTATATTAAAACACTATATATGTCTTTAAGGACAAGTCAACATCTTTTCTATCTGATATCGGTAAATTTGTCACACATCAAAGGGACTTCATTTAATGAAGTTATTTCAAGTATCAAAATTAAACTATATAATATCATCAACTTTGTTTCATCACCTATGAAATTAGAGAGTTGGAGTAATCATCTCTAAGGTTCCTTCTGACCCAAATATTGCATTTTACATGAGTAGGTAACAAATGCTTCAGAACATACCAAAAGTCACTTAACAAATTTAAAAAAAAAACCCTATATTGACAATTCCTACCAATAACATAAACTAGGATGGGAAAAACAACTGATGCTCACCATGCTCTTTCCTGAGGGTCACTCAACACATCATAGGCTGCTTGGATTAATTTAAATTGTTCAGCTGCTTCTGCGGCATTATCCAGATTTTTATCTGTTAACAAAGACAGAAATTTAGTCACCAAAAATGTAGAGGACAAATCTAAATGAGACCTCTTCCATCACAATGCCATAAATAGATAAGGAGTGTACAGAACAAAGAAAAATAGCTAGAGAAAAGCAAAGAGATCCTGCATGATAGCCAAAAATCAGGATATATTATATGCATCTACCTAAGTAAAAATTTCAGGCTTTTCTCTAAGCCTTGGTATTACACTGAACATTCAATCTGCATATATCCACAAATGGAAAACCCTGAGTAATGCACAATCCTTTTATAAGGAGCAAAATAAATAAAATCAGTCATAGAAAGACTTATGTAATGTTAGATTACATTTAGTGCTCACATTGTTTTTCTTTCTTATTGATATATGTTGAAATAAATCTCATAAAGTTTAAAAAATATATAACAATTATTCTTTCCTTAGTTGTGCTTCCTTAGCCACGGAATTCAGAAAGCATCTTTGCTTCAAGGTAGCAGCCAGCTTCCGAGACAGTACCCTGCCTCCAGTCATTCACACCCTTGTGTAGTTCCCCCAGGTCAGCACGGTTAGCCTGCATGACCACCAGCACATGGTAGAAATAATGGTATGTCACTTCTGAGATGAGATTATATAAGACTGCAGTTTCCATTTTGGGCTTTTCCTCTCTCTGGTGTCACTCTGGGAGTAGCCAGCTGCCACAGCATGAAGAATTCAGGCAACCTATGGAGAAGCTCACGTAGTAAAGAATGGAAGCCTTGGCCAGCAGCCAGCAGGAACTGACGCCTGCCAACAACCCTGTGAGCAAGCTGGAAAGCAGGTTCTCCCAGACTATGAGATACAACCTCATGGGAAACTCTGGGCCAAAACCACCCAGCAAGCCATTCCCAGAGTCTGATCCTTAGAAACTGTAGCAATCTATATAATGAATACATGCTTGCTGTTTTTGTTGTTTTAAGCCCTGAAGTTTTGGTAATTTGTTATATAGCAATACATAACTAACACATTCAGAAAGTAAAATCTTTTGAATCTACTATGAAGCACAACAAAATTCTTTAAACAACAGCTCTATACCTGCCTTCTAAGAGTTAAAAGAAAATATGACGACAGAAATGTATTCCCTACAAATAGTTTTGCAGCCTTAAAACATGGCTCCCAAGGGCCTCCTGCTGCCTCTTCTCAGATGCCATCATGCTGATCCCAAGTCTTTCCGGTGGCCTTCAGCTCAACAACTAACACTAACAATACCTTCACAAGAGCAGAAATTTGCCACAGCTATTTTAGATATTATTTTAGAATCATCATCTCCTGGAACTGAAAGAAGCCTTATATTAAGGGGAAAAAATCTCCATCCCTGTAGCCTAGTTGTATGTGAGAAGTAATACAACGTACAGCTCATATTCGACAGCCAGTGGGTCATCCTCTAGTCCACCTCTTCTCTGCACTGAATACTCCCATTTCTTATGGCACACTATAATCCTCTACTTCTGTTATAAAATGGCCAAAGATAGGCACCGAAAATGAAAGAACCATTCATTACTTTCTTTTCTTCACATTTTTAATCACTCTAATTACATTAGCTCTTAAGAGCAGCATATTAAGTTATACTGAATAGTTGACAAAGTTTCAAGTATTTTTTGTATCATTACTGACAAGCCAATTATTAACTCTATAATACTTATAAAAACTCAAATATAGGACTTAATCCATGCTGTGGCAGACACTCTAGGTTAGATCATCCAATACCCTTTCCTCCTTTTCTGCTGTAGTGTCTAATATGGAGGCTGGATATCCTAAGATACTTGCTTATGCAGCCTCCCTTGTTGCCAGGAATGGTCATGTGACATAGCTCTGACCAATGAGATGAAAGCAGAAGTGTACTGATGTATTTCCTTTTTCCTTTCTTATTGTCTTGTATGTGGATGTGATAGCTGGAGCTGCAGCAGTCATCCTGAGACCACGAGGGAAAAGCCAAGAGATTCGAAGTGACTTTAGACCTGAAATTACTGAGCCAATGAAATAATGCCAGCTAGCACACCTCCAACACTTCTTGTGGTGAGAAAAACAAACTCATTATTTAAGCCATTGTGCTTAAGTTTTCTGTTTATTTTCAGCTAATACTAGCAATTACATTTTTTTTGTGACCCTTTTGCAAATGGGTTCTAGGTAGTACAGGATACCTAATACCCTGTTACAATTATTTTAGATTGCAATTATCACATTATAATAGATACTACTAGTTGCTTACCAATATCTACTCTCTTCTTCCTAACAAACCCTAATTTTGTTCACAATGGCAATGTACTTACTTAAAAAATTCACATCCTCAGACTCTTGAATTTGGAGTTACCAGGTGACCAGTTTTAGCCAACCAGATGTAAACAAAAGTCTAAGTGAGGCTTCCCAAGAAAGACATTGTTTTCCTGATGAAAAGGGACAGGTTTGGGTGGCACTCACAGTGTGCTGTGCCCTTAACCCATCTGCCCTGTCCAAAGCCAGGTATAATGCTTACAGGTGGAGCCATTTCTCAATTATGAAGATTGCGGCAGAGACTGCTGGTTCATCCTCAAGGTCTACTCTCCTCTTCTTCCAGTAACAACCAAATCCTAATTTTATGGTGGGCACCTGGTACCTGAAATAAAGGCTCCCATTTCTCAGCCTCCCTTGAAACTTATGTGTGACCACATGACCAAGCTCTACTCAATAAAATCTGTAAAGGCCAGACGCAGTGGCTCATACCTATAATCCCAGCACTTTGGGAAGCCGAAGTGGGAGGATCTCTTGAGGCCTGTAGTTCAAAACCAGCCTGGGCAATAGAGCAAGACCCCATCTCTACAAAAAATTTTAAAAATTAAGAAATTAGCTGGGCATGGTGGCATGTGCCTCTGGTCCCAGCCACTCGGGAGGCTTAGGCAGGAGGATCACTTGAGCTCAGGAGTTCAAGGCTTTAGCAAGCTATGATCGTGCCACTGTATTCCAGCGTGGGTGACAGAGTAAGACCATATCACGAAACAAAAAAAAACAAATCTGTATTCTATGGCAGCTGTAAAGAATCTTCTTTAAAAGGCAACTAGCACACAGTCTCTGTCCTTCCTTTATCCTTTCCTCCTCCATTCTGCTGCCTAGCACTAACTGCCACCTTGGACAATAATAAATAAGGGCCCCACCAGAGAGCTGTTGGGCCTCATGGAAGAGATCTGCTATCCTAGGCCTCGCCTGCCCATCTGCACTGCTATGTGAGAGAACAATTAACCACTGTCTTTGAGGCTTAACTGCTTACACCTGATGCAAGGACTCAAACCATATGGCCAGGATGACAGAGCAGGTCTTTGATGGCTTTATTAAGCAGCTAGAGCTACCAGGACAGGCCACCTCTGAATTCTTAATATGTGAGAGAAATAGTACTATTTGGATTAGCCACTGTAGCCAGCTTCCTATCACATGCAGCTGCATGCAATCCCGATACTCCTGTCAAGGTGAGAGTCCAGCTGTAAAGAATTCTGATTCCTATGTCTTCAAGAAAGCATTAATAAATAGGTTCAAGTGGAAAAGGACAAGGACAAAGCCCTGTGACATTCTGGTGTTTTCCAAAAGTCAACTCAATATTCATCAAGTACACCTCAAGCAGGGCTTGACTTCACTAAACAACTACAGCATCATCAACCTCACCAGCCTATACTTCTTTTCATGCTTTCTAGGAAAATGGGAGAAACTTTCAGTTTCAAAAATGTTTGTCAGATAAAAAAAAAAAAGCACAGTCCAAATTAAATGACCTAGAAGTAGCAAAAGTCAGCAACTGAATCTTCCTACATAAAACAAAAGAGGTGACTGTTGGTGGGAGGGTCTTTTTTCCTTTTAATCAGTACTGTACCTTTTGGTCCTGCTCCTTCCCACTTTCTTCTTTCCTCCCCCAAAGAAGTTTAGAAAAAGCTAAAGCTTTTAAACACATAAAATCCATTAATGTACCATCTGAAAATAAGGTCTAATCTCTTACTAGAGCTGCTTTCTGAAATAATTTTTCCAATCTAACATATGGCTGATTTCACTTAAATGCACCTGACCTAGTTGACTATAAGGCTGAACTGAGATCTAAAAGCAATAATATAATAAGTCAAAAAGCATTAAAAAAAGAAACGTCTGCATTTAGTATTACCCAAATGCAAAAGCCATGGGTATTGCAAATCCTGTCATTAAAGTTTAAAAGGTATTCTCACACTATTCTTTGTGCTTTTCTCCTGACATACTCAAGCACTCTTCTGCTCCCTCCTAAACCTGCTTACAGTGCCTTCTGGAAAATTTCATGGGCTGTGACTTCTAAGCCCTAGCCTTGAGTAAAGTCAGGCTCCCCCAGAACATCATTCCCTGCAGACCTCTTGGTTCCTCTGGCCACCGTCCTTCTACCGCAGGTCCGGTGGAGGAGCTGGCACCCATCTGCTCACCCGCATATAAAAAGTAGCAACCCTTCAGGAATCAGCTCATCTGACCATAGCACCTTCTTCCCCTCCTTCTTATTGTCTACCCATCTCCCAGCCACTCCCCTGACTCACTGAAAATTTTGGAACCTGGCTCAGAGTTTCCATCCCCAGAACCTGGCTGATTTCAATGTTCCCTGACCTCCTGGCCTCCCTATCTTAAGTACTGCCCTCTCCAATCCATTCTCTCCACTACAGCCAGAGAAATAAAAGCACAAATCTATCATTTCCCCTACTTCTAACTCCTCAATGGCTTCCCGATGCCCTCAGGTTATGATCCTAATCCAGTTTAGCACACCCTTCATGACCTGGCCTGCTGAGCTGGTCATGCTCATCTCTTTCCCATGCCGTCTGCATCCCTCTACCTGTATTCCCTGTAATCCTGCTTTAGGTCTCAAGCTAGATGTCACTTCTTCAGGGACTCATTGCCTGGACGGGTCTCCCCATCTCTCCTACCCACACGTAAACCTAGTCCAGGTTGGGTACATGTGCTCATAAGCATCCTGTATTTGCCCTCATTCAGCCCTTCTCTCACTGGATGGAAACTGCCGGTTTTCCTTCCTCTGTCTCCCCACAGACTGCACATGCCATCAGGGCAGGGACCATTCCTGCCTTGCTCACATAGCAAAGTGCTTGGGGAACAGGTATCAGATGGACTCTTGAAAGCGTGCCCTTCACAAGGAGTGACCTCACTAGGCAGGGCTGCTGACCCTATTGGAAATTATTCTCCGTTCCTCAGTAAAAGAAATAGTAGATGTACAATTATTACATGTCAATTGGAAATACAATTTTAAAAAGGGAAAAAAGAAATAAGGGTAATGTCTTTCCTTGTTTTTAATACCATGAAAAACAGACAGCCTTTCTATTTGAGAGAAACATTATTCTTTGAGGCAAAGTTTAAACCCAGAAATATCTAACATAATTGCATATAGAATGAAATTAAACATTTGTTGAGTGACAGACTTAACAAATTATGAATCAGCAAAACATATCAAAATTATGCATTACCAGGGAGAGTACTGATCCCTTAAGTACACAGGCATTTTCAAACCAAAAGATATTTAA